>NC_085046.1:91916402-92234864 GCF_963662255.1 Cinclus cinclus | reverse complement strand
TTATTCCACGTCAGAATTGTGCCCTGTGCTGGGTTGAAGAGGCCAACTGGAATTTTATAATTTGAGCTCCAAATCCCTCCAACATTTGCTGTCAAGCATAGCACACACTATTCACTAAAGTATTCCCCTTATTTCAGTGATGTCCCTCAGATGAATTGAATGGGATGATGGAGAAATGAAGGTGTTGTCTGCTTATCTTCTCATGTTCACCAGCATAACCATGATAATTTATGACATGAGAAACTTTTGAGAGGAAACACAGCTTCTCAGTGCTCATGGCTTGTACGCAGCACTATATGCCAACAAGCATCTCAAGACCTGTGTCTTACCTGTTAATACAGTAGACTGCGAAGATGTCCAGTGAGATGGATGGGAGTGGCTTCAGACAATACAATCATTCAATTTCATTTCTCTTCATCACCTGAGCCTGACAAACAGCTCTAAAAGCAGTTGGCTGACTACTGATAAGCCCTTTTGACTTCAAACATATCCTAATATGACATTAATGTCAGTTACCAAACAAGACATGGTTGGATTACTCTGTTCTCTTCCACTCTTAATTAGTAGGAAGCTTAACCAAGCCATTCCTACACTGAAGCTGCAGCTCTGGCCTTGGGGCAGAGGGGAGCAATGAGGAGAAAGAATAAACTATCTGTAACTGGAGAGGATCTCTATTTTGCAGAGATTAGGAAATGCTTCAAAAGCCACACCTCCTGTTCAAAGACCAGCTGCTTCTGAGGCATCCATTCCTTCAATTCAACTTCCCATTCCTTCAAACGTCTTCATTCCCTGAGGTGGAGAGGGAAGGAGGAAATTACAACAGTGCAGTAGGGCTGGTGGGATTACATAGTCTGCCAAAGGAGCTTGTGCATACTGAGGGCAAAAGGCTCATCAAGGAAGGTGTCTGTGAGTATCTCTCCGGGAGGTGTTGCAGATAATGCAGGGTCTGGCATTCCCGCTCTCCTCCTCCCACATTCTTTAGCCCTGAGAAGCCTGCCCTTCATCAGTCATTCTGGAAGAGGACTGAAAGTTGGGCTAATCCATGATGGTGAGCATTTGCCCTGGCTTCCCAGGACACAGTGCTCTTTGCACCCCTCTGACCCTCCCTACATAAAATCCTGTGAGGTAGGCACAAGATTCATGTGCACACTTCTGTCCTCTTTACAACCACTCCTTTGCCAAGGACTGTGTATTTGTTTTAGTTAAAGGAGCTTGTGACTGAAAACAGCTGCAGACTGAGTGGAAAAATAACACCTAAAAATAGCCCCAGCCTGAGAGCACAATGTGCATTGATTTTACTATGAAGAGTACAAGAGCAGGGAGATGGTGACTAGGCTGGTATGTTCTAATATGCCTCACCCTGCCATATTTAGAGTGCATGTAGTAAGCCAGGCAGCCAAGTCGGTCCATGTAGGTATTTGACTGTTTTGGAAGGGTTCCCGGCAGAGCCACTCCAACTACAACAAATTAGTGTCGTATTTTTATAAGCTGACAGTGAGGAAATCACCCCACAATATTACCATGTTCTGCAGAGAACAGAGACTATGTAACTGCTGAATAAGGAAGACAAATATCTCGCTGATTGTTGCCACTCAAAGCATTTTTCTGGAATAAATTACCAGGTAGATATTATAATTTCCTCCCATCTGCTGTAGGCTGGGATGTGACCTGAAGTACAGTCCAGTTCTAGGTGCAGGTCATGGACCCAAATGTATTAATTTCTCTTGCAGTTTGGCCAACTTCAGCAAGCCAAGTCCATGCAGCAGTTCAGTAGAAATATCTGTTCAGATTCATTATCACAGACAACATGGGTGCTGGCAGAAAGCACAACACCAGAGACATCTTTTTATGTTATGACCATTAGGAGTAGCCTTTTTAAAAGGCTAACCCAAGTAATGAAATGAAGCCTTGTTTTAAAGCTGGAAATGATGTCAGTTCCTGCACTTGTGCTTGACAGGGGCTATAGTTCTGCCTTTAACCCTCTTTTCTCCCTACCCTTGGAAATGTTACTGGCTTATTAACTGAACAGTGCAAATCGATGCTGAGAGGCTGAAGAGTGCCCTGTCAGTTTCCAAACTGTGTCTGTGTCAACTACATGTCTAATAGCACCCTAACTACTAATAGAGGGATCTGCTCCCTAGAGAGTGTGTCAAGAGGACACCAGGCTCAAAGGATGGGTCTGGGTGAAGAAGTTCAATTCTGAAAACCTTCGTGCTGTTAGAAACCTTTAAAATCATGTTCTTTTTACATATTTATCTGCATACTATGGCCAGATTCTCGTATCCTTTTAAACAATTAGCTAAACTGCAGTTCACAGGACTTAATCAGATTTAAAAGAAAAATATTTATTTAGTAGACAAAACTCATTTGGTCTTCATGCAAACAGGAAGCTGAGAGAAGCCCAGCACTTCATCTGTGATTGGCAGACACTCTCACCAAAGGGATATTCAGGATGGTGCTTTTGGAGAAGTACTCCAAACTCCTCTCTACAATTGGCACAGGAGAGACCTGGCTGAGGTTACAAACTTCCAGGCTTGTTTCTGATTTGCTCACAAGAAGATTGGAGCAATTTTCCTGAGGTGCTGCCTTCAGAGCAACCAGTGAGGAGGGGCTGCTACCCTTAGAAGTGAATTAAGGCCAGTGGTGATCTTGTTCAGGGGCAGCAGAGGCAGGTGTTGGTTTTTTCCAAAGACAGTGTCCTGGTTTGGACTGAGGTAATTTTCTTCGCTGGCTGGTATGGGGCTGCATTTTGCATTTGTGCTGAACTCAGGGTTGATAATATAGAGATGGTTTTGTTATGGCTGAGCAGGGCTTACACAAAAAGCTTTTCTGATTTTTGTACTGCCACATTGGCAACAGGTTGGAGTTGAATGGGAGGCAGGGATCAGACACAGCTGGGACAGGTGATCTCAACTGACCAAAGGGATATTCCAGGCCATATGGCCTCATGTTCAGAATATAAAGTGAGGGAAGAAGGAGGGGATCTTTGGAGTGATGTCTTTTTTCTTCTTAAGTCACTGTTATGTGTGATGAGACCCTGCTCTCCTGGGGGTGGCTGAACACTTGCCTGCCCATGGGAAGTGGTGAATGAATGCCTTGTTTAGCTTTGCTTTTGCATGCAGCTTTTTCTTTCCCTGTTAAACTGTCTTTATCTCAACCCACAGGTTTTCTGGCTTTTGTCCTTCCAATTCTCTCCCCAATCCTGCTGGTGGGGGAGTGGGAGAGTGGGAGAGTGGCTCCATGGGGTTTGGTGAATGGCTGGGGTTAAACCATGGCAGAAAGATGTGCCCTGGTTTCAACCTGATGTTGCCTGAACAAGCACCCATGGTTCAACCTTGATTTCACTGCAGTTTTTTGAGGGAGGGTGACATCTGAGACCCACTCTTGGGAGATGCTATATATTGAGTTTTGTATCGCTTTTGCAGATACTAAAAAGAGCCTCATACACTAATGTACAAATCAAGGCCTCACTTCCATGTTGCACACTTAGCATCCTCACAACCTCACATATAAATGTGAATGAAAATTGTTATCCAAAACACAGTCCACTTACCTGGAAAGAAACAGTTTGTGTATTTCTGTAAACATTCACAGGCTGGCACTAGTACTTTCATTTTTCTAAGTAAAGAATTCTTTCACATGACATGGCCCAGGGATCTGAGACAAAGTGACCTGACCTGACTGACTAATTATAGAGTGAAGGAAATTAATTTCTGTTTAGGATATCTGTAATTAATCCATATAGTAATAAATGAATTAGTTGCTGTTGGAAAGGTATAAATAATTAATGATTGAGAAATGGGTGCAATCTGGTCATAGATTTCCCAGAAGGAGAAGGAAGATAAAGTGTTTGATGTAAATTATTTGCTCAGCTTTACCATTTTGATAAAACTTTTTTTTTTACTGAGAGCAAAACCAAGTGAAACAGAAATGTCTGCATGGTTAATGAGTCAGACATAAATGATACAGTACTTATTGGAATAGCTGATTGTGAAAGATACACCAAAAATGGCAAAATGTGTGCACACAGCAGATAAAATGAAACCATGTGACAACATTTGTGCTGTAGGAAACACAGCTTTAAGCAAAATTGCTAAAAGTAAGTTAAAACTCATACAATATTACAGATAATTCAAGACCTAAGGCTAAACCAGAACAAATCTAAGAGTATTACATGTAGCCAGAAAGTTTTTCTGTATATGATTTGCATGTATGCACATCCCTGGAGTCTCCTACAAGGCTTGTAGATTACTTGAATGTAGAAACTATCACTACAAACTTTTTTTCTGTGAAAATGTCATGAAGCCATTGGGTTCCTGTGGTCCTTGATAATGAAATTAAATGGTGGTTTGGGTTTTTATGACAGGACCAAGTTCCCTTTAAAAAGGTTAATGAATCTTAGAAAAACTTGGATCTCAGTCTGTGGTGAAACCCAAAGGCATCTAAGTTTCACAGAATGATAGACTTTTTCTGTTAAGTATATCAGATGAACATCCCCAGGGACTTAGCTTCAAAGCTAAGTACCAGGGAAAAATGTGTCTCCAAGAGTAGAGACTTGTGAAGCAAAGGAGAAATGATTGTCTGAGCAAGGAGATGGGAAGGCACAAAGATAAAGGGACAACTGTCAATAACATTAGTGGCAGGTTAGAAAAAGCTTCATCATAACATCTGAATTCAGTGCCCAATGAAATAAACAAATTATGAAAGTCCTGATTTTAGGCCAATAATTTTGTTTTTAATATGAGAATAAATATATTTCCATCTATTTATCTGCAATACAGTATGAAGTGTTACTTCCACAATGCACTCGACAGCACACTAACCTGAATACTGAGTATTAAAGTTAATGAAATTAATACGCAGCATGAAATTTCCATGTTCTGAGTTGGATTCAGTCACAGAACACAACAGTTTGTCCCTTGGGAAAGTTATCTTGTCCATTGGAAGTAGATCATTGTTCCAAGTCCATAGTTTCCTATCTTGTTTGTCCCACGCTGTAGAACAAGCCATGGGCTGGGGTGGTGTCTAGAGGGTGCTCCCTTGCCACAAATACAGAACAATTTAAAAATGCAAAAGGATTTGGGTGATGGCACTGGAATGCCAGAAGACAGCCCTTGATAGCAGCTCCAAGTCAGTTTCCTCCAATTCTTTTCCACCAGCTAGGGACTCCAGAAGAAGAGATGGCCTGTGGGTGGAGTTCCTCACCAAAGCACCCTGGAAGCCAAGGGGTTCCCTTGGTCCCTCCAGGCAGCCTGGTCATGCCCTGAACTCAGACAATGGACTGTGGCTGAGCTGTGAGAAACCAGCCCTTGGCTAAGGTCACTGTCACTGTGCTCCATCTGGTGTGCAGGTGGAAAAAAACACCAATTTCAGCATTGAGGAAGAGTCCTGTGAACTGAGCACCAGCTTGGTCAGCCTGGTTTGATTAAGTAGGAGACAGTGAATTTCTATGAATATACTATGTTAATACTTAATTAATATTACTCTGAGTTACCAAGGCTCAAATTTTATCATGAAAATTTCAGATTAAAAAAAAAAAAGCTGAAAAAATGATTTTAAAAATTAATTTAGATTTAGCTTAATATCAAACAGAGATTTGTCTCCTCAGATAACTGAGTGAAATATTGGAGTCTAACACATGCCTCCAAAAATTTTCATGAAGATTAAAAAAAAAGTTTATTCCCCATAGTTTGTTTACATAGTGCTTTTAATTAAACATGGACATACACTTTGTATTGGACATAACTAAACAAATTACATATATATTTATATCTATTAGTTATGTTTTTCTTCATTCTTCCTGAGTTTCATTTTCATTGACCTTTCATTGAGCTCATTCCTAAAGATTTTTTCAGAATGGATAACTATTTTCTAAAAATAAATATGACCTCTCCCTTGCTCCTTTACTTCAATATATCTGTAGATTACTTTTGTGCTCTTTTTTTAAATTTGCACTTTCTGTACTCTCTCCTCTGGTAGCTTTTAATAGTGTTTGCTGTAAGTTTCAAGACTTTTCAAGACTTTCAAGACTTTTTTTTTTGTCAAATTTTGTGCCAATATTTTATGGATTTTTAAATCAGTTTCTTCCAGTTATTTCTTGAAAATAACTCTTTCTTTCTTCCTTGTATAACCCTATAGTAGCCCTGGACTGGCTTTTCCAGGCAAAGAAACATGCTGCTGTCTTACTGAGCCCAAACAGGGTATTTTAGAATTGCTTATCCTTATCCTGCACCTTATCTTTAGGTGCAACACAGGTCGCTGAAATTCCCTGTTGTCCAACACTGAACCAGTGAGATGTTGGTAGATTTTGAGAACAGAAAGCTCTCTGGTTTGAAGGGTTTCCTTTAATTTCAGCTCTGCTAATTCAAGCCTTCTCAGCATATCTTCTATTTTCTTTCACTTTTTGTCAACTTGCCTGCTGACAGTTTGATGCTATTTGGTATATCCAAATCTTCTTAGCTGGTCAACATACACTCCGTTATGCTGAGCAACATTTTACTGATGATACATCTTCGTTCTTCTTATCTGCAAAGTAATAGGAAATTAAATGTTACTTTTATGAACATCAAGCCCCTCAGGTCATCTGCCTGATATTTTCTTGTCTTAATTTTCACAGTTAAATACAAGGGTCTTGTAAGGGGGTAAAAAGTAAAACACACCTGAAAATGAAACAAGGGACTTCTTTAGCTAAAACTAGCAGGTGAGGTTTTTAGAGCTGGCTTAAACTAATCCAAAGCCCTGAAAAAGAGTCTTTCCATGATTCTTTGATCCTAGCCTTGCTTTCTTGCCCTTTCCTTTGGGTTAGTGCAGCTGATCACATTGGTGGATGGTGAGTTATATTAAGCTTTCCACTAAGAGGAGCTGGCACATCTGGCCTGGACTACTCATTCAGGTTTTGGCAGACTAGGTAAGGTTAAATGGGTATCTGTCCCAAGTAGTGGTCTTGTGCTTTTCTGAACTTGTTTTCATAACAGACATATGAGAAAAGTCAGCATTTCCAGGATGGGTGAAAGGATTAATATTTGTAAAGTCATCTAGATTTCAGATTTGTTTGGAATTAAACATACCATAACAATAAAGTTATTGTTAGTCTTCCACTGAGCACTCCCATTTTGCTTCACAGCCTAATAGCCACCAGAAAAGACATCTGAAAACTTATTGTATTATTATTTATGATACATACAAAACAAATAGAGAAGAAATGCCACAGAAATAATTTAAACATACTCAGCTTTAACACAGAAAACAAGATCAAACTAATTAAATCTGTATTATCACTTTCTGTACAAACCACGCACTGTTTTAATGTGTTGTAAATTCAACTCCCATTAAATAAAGAACTGATTGTGTATACACCTATATGTATGAGAGGGGGGCTGGAGAGAGAGGAGATGCAGAGTCCTTCCTTCTCCTGGGATTTGTTGGAAACCCACTGTTGGCTCTAAGAGGCATTGGGGCAGGGACTTGCATGCCTTTGTGCGGCGTCTGAGATCAAAAATTCAAGAGTAGTAGCACTGCTGTCCCTGTTGTTTCCTAAAAGAGGTCTGGTGAGATGGAGTAGGTGAGAGTTAATGACTGATTTGGCACAAAGCGTTCTTCTATGTTCTGCTCTGAATCTCCAAGAGACATATTGGCTCAGCTGATCAGATTCCTTTAATAACACAGCTTCCAGGTCTACTTGTGCTGATCCTTCCCTGCTTCATAGCCAATGATGGTCATGGCTTGAGGCCACAGTCTAACACTGTGACTCCAGAAAGAATGTTGTTTTTAATGTCAATCCAATGTTATTTTAAAAGAGAGACAAAGAACTAATGCATTTCCTGGGGTTCCCAACTTTCCTGAATACTGCTCAAGCTGTTTCAGAAACTCAAGTGTTTCCTGAAAGCTGTCAGTAAGGCTGTGGCAACACTGCAGTGTCTCAGATGCTGCAGCTATGGAGTTATTTGACAGAAATGTGCTGGAAAATGCCAGCTTGCTCAACTTAAAACATTGCCTTCTAAAGACATCCACTAATATTTGCCATGGTGACAGCCACGTATCAGTCTTGACTGATACCTCAAGCGTTTGCCCAACTGCTGGGTTACTGAGTGCTGCTGTGCCCACAGGAATGGAGCAGATCTGCCAGACTAGTCTTGAATTCAGTTGGGTGGCTGGGCAACTTGAGTCAGAAAGAGCACAATAGATACAGAGATGGCTGAAAAAGAGCTAACGGAATACCTTAAAACGCTGATAATTTTACCAAAAGCATCCTGAGATGTCATCCATAGATAATTTGGAAACAAAGTTAACACTGAAATTACGTATTTGCTATAAGAGCTTACTCATTTATAGACATCCTTCCTTTTCCCAAACTGTACAGTAATAATGGCAGTGCAGAAAAACACTGATTCACATTAGCTGTATGCTTAATACATTTCTGCAGTCCTGGGCAGACAACCCTTCAAGGCTAAAAATTCAGTTCTTCATTATTAAAAAATACCAGTCCTTGCTATAGGAGTTGATGACTCAGTGAGAATTATAATTATAATCAAAGCATAATAGGCATTTTGAGCCCCTTATAATTGCTGCCAAGAAACTATTTATTCAGCTAAAGAATTAAATCTTTGTTTGTAAGCTCTTTCTTGTTCACAATAGAAATAAAAGTGTGTGACTTGGCTCATGAGTGGATACCAGTCTGGCCATTTTACTCAGAGTGAAAAATAGGCCTTCATGCATAAAGACTTGGGATACTTAAAACAATTATTTATACATATTTGCATCTATAAAATCCAGTGTTTAGCTCCAATGATGCTTCTGATTGCTCTTCTCCTTTACTGCATGTTGAAGACTCTGTGATATGCTGTATGTTCAGTATTGCATGCATCTCTGGCACAGCTCCCAAAAAACAGCTCCCATAATAATAATTTTCTCCCTAGAAAATTATTTAGGAAAAATTGAATGCTGGATGCCAAGAAATGAATAAATGGTACAGATGAACTTGGTAATTTTTCTTGGTCCCTTACCTGTTGTAATAACAATAAGGTTCCCTGAATGTACCTGATGATTTTTCTCAGAGAGAAAGAGGAGTGAAAATGACACACCAAATTCTTCTACTTCTTACAAGCCAATACCATAAGAAAAAAGACATTTCAGCCGCAATCAACTTACATCAGAAGAAATATTCTGACTTGCTACAGAGTCAGCTCATGTCTTTACTTTCTGTCTTCTCTAAACATGTGAGTAAATTCATGCAAAGTCTTTTAGTTTTAAGAAAGCTGGGCGGATTCATGTCGAGTCTATTGGCTGAAAAAGGCAAGTTCTTCAAAAGAACATCACAAAGTAAGTTCTCTTCAACCTAAATAAGTATTATGAGGTTAGGTTTGTTGTCATTTGGTGTAATGGAACCCAGAGCTCCATGAAAGGGGACAACATCAATAAAGATAACAGCATGCATGACAACCACAGCAAGCTAAGGCAGCGGAACACCTCAGCAGCTGACCCTTCTCACAATGTCTGCTACACTTACCTAATTAGGTGAGGGATCCTAGTTTAGCTCAGGTGGTGTTTAGATTGATTCAGCCTTAAAATTTGTTCTTCATATTGAGGTAGGAGGCCATGGCTTAGAGGATTCCTCATATGATCTCATCATTCTCTGATACTGTATTTGGTCAGGGAAAGGAATGCAGCGAGTGCACGTCACGGTATAGGCACAAACATAACTCAGATTGACTCTGTCTACACAGTTATGCCCAACAGGGAAAACTTCTATGTTAGGGATCCAAAGTTACAGAGCTTTGGCCAGCTGCTGAAACAAAACAGTAATTTGCCTAGGCACTTGTCCTAAATCAAGTGCCTTTGCTTGTGTCCTGTATCATATGTGCTTTGTACAGATGTAACTTGTTTTAAGGTAATTTATTTTAAAATAGCCGTGCCAACCAACAGGTTCCATGAGTGAATGAGCATGTGCATTGCATATACGAGTAAGAAAAAATGGCGTGAAAAAATGCTGATTTAAAGTCATTTCTTATCCCAGTAAAATGAGGGATGCTATAAGGTTGCTTTTTATTTCAAGCTGTCCTGCTCTTTGGGTCAGATTCTGTGTCAAGTCAGTAAGAATTCTCCCTTTAGCTTCAAGAAGATCAAGATTGGAGCAGCCACAGTAGTCTTAATAAATATAAATCTTATTAGAAATAACCTCTTTTATAGCAAGTGCCAAGCTGTGCAAAGCTCCAGGCTACATTACCTTACAACATTGACTGAAATGGCAGAAGAATTTACCATCCCCACTAATGAATTTTTTTAATTACTCTTTGCAAACAGGGTGATACCAAGCCTCTAGTGAGAAGCAGATTAATCCTTGAATTGAAATACGCTAGAAAGGCCTAAATCATATTTTTAAAATCTTTTCTGGTCAGCAGTGTTACTTCTCAAATCGTTCTAGGAAATGCCAGATCTTTTTTTATCTTGTTTTTATCAATCATTGAGTTTTGGGAAAAGAGCTGCTAACACTTGTGGAGGACTTCTGCTTACCTATTACAGACAACAGCATAGACATCAGAAATTAAGGCTTCCCCACAGCATCAACTCTGCTTGTCATCCTATTAGCTAGGGATGCAGGATCATTCCAGAGGTCTTTTAACTCTGCCTTCCCTTGGGCTGTTACTGAGAAATTAAGCTTCCAAGATCCACTGCAAGCTTCCTTCTGATCTCAGGAGATGTGTATCTATACAAGTGGCTGCTGGGATCATGAGCACAGTGAAGGGGCTCGAGCGTGGTTCAACTCTGGGAGCAATGAGCTGGAGACTAGTGTCTCCTTCAGTCTTAGGCCTGCCTTGTGAGACACTGTGGGGGCAAAATTATCACCAGTGATAATAAACTGGTGATGAACTGGTTTTCCCAGACTGGTGGTGCCCATTCCTTAACAAGTGGCTAGCTGCTGGAAAGATCACTGTGTGCAAACCTTTAGTGACGGAAAAGATTGTGAGAACTGAGCCAGAAGGAACATGGACTTCTGCCATACTTCCAACAGATATCTCCTGGGAAATTCAAGTAGGCCAAATTCCCTTACAAAGGTGGGAGACAGATTTTTTGCTAGGGAGATACAATAAAGAGAGGGTTATAGACAAATGTGAAAGTGAATATGTTTTCATTATTAACAAAAAAGTGCAAGTGAATCAATCAATAATGAGCCTCATTTTTTTCCCCAACTCTGAAATTAATTCATATTGTAATTTTTAAGGTTTTGAACTTTTTCTCTGAATTTGCTGGTAATAGAAGTCTACATGGATGCAAAGTACCTAAATTATTTACAGTCTCATTAGAACAAGAAAGTATCTATTTTCATTTACCTTCTCCTATGAAAACATTTTGAGGCAACCAAGAAGTCTTTGAAGTCTCTAATCTGTTTTCTGAGGAAAATAACATTAATTCAGCTGACTGAATTAAGCTAGCACTCATGCATGCAAAAGCAGGAAATGGTCCAGAATGTTACAAAAATATACTGAACATATGACTAAAAGAAACAACCACTACTTAGGTAATTGGTTCAGCCATGACAGGTTCTCAGGTTTTTTTTTCCACACTCCTGTAACATACAACAGAGCATTTCTCTTGTCCAGAACTGAGCAATAATCACATACAGCTCATTATTTAAATCACAGCAACCACTAGAACCATAAAAAGAGTAACAGAAGCAGAACAATTCCATGGGAAAATATTTTATCCTCTTTTAGTTCCATTTAAAAAATACATATCTGAAATAGACTACATGTCTGTAGAAAGGATAGACATGATGTAAACATGGGTTCAAAAATTGGATGTTTTGGGATATTTTGAATATTTTATTTGCATTCAGTTGTCCCTTTTTCTCCAATGGCTCCAGATGTTCCCCTTGATCTAAGGATTGCCACACAGAGAGAGAACAAGGGAAGATCAAAACAGGATCCACTCTGAAAGTCTGGGTTGGCCTTACAGAGCCAGAAGACTGGCACCCACCATTTCAAGTAACCTGACAAGCAAAGACAGTGGCACAAGATGCTGCAAAAGTGAGGTCTGGTTCTTCTGAGCTCTAGAGCAGGTTTCCATGATGTGGTGATGATATCATGAATCATAAATACTGAAGAAAGGAGGAACAAGAGATGATCAAATAGCCACAAGGATTAGCTAGATTATGAAAAGTATCAGAAATGAAATTAAGTGAAAGATGAAGGGCCTTCCCAACCATGCTTTAATGCTATTCAACAGCACCTTTCTTCATATCTTGTCCTAGAATGTGAAAGTGCAGTCAAGAAGACAAGATTATGGATTTTCATTTTGCAAGGGCAGACTCAGTTACTTTTGAAGCCTGCCTTCATTGTGCTCTGAGGGTAAAAGGTTTGCCTTCCCTCCTTTTCCCTCTGTTCATCCTTGAATCCCTATAGCCCTGGAAGGATCAACTGGCCCTTCCACCTGGGCACAGGGTGCTCAGCAGAGACAGCTATGAGGACCCAGGAGGCTGCTAGAGCCAGGCAGGTATTTACATAACTCCCATCTTTCCCAAACAAATAAATATCTGAGCTCCAAAGAATGTTCAGTACATATCTTGTTTTGACCAATGTCCCTGTATCATCATTATGCTGTTTATTTCTGCTCATTCTGAATTTGAATGTGAAGTGTTCATAAATAAAGGCACACAGAGATGTGTTTTGATATAACTGTGCTTTACTAAATGAAAATTGCATTAAAAATTCTTATGATTGTTTAATATATAGAGCATTACAAAATATCTGAAGACTCCAGGATTTTTTTGGGGGGTAAATGTTTTGTATTTTACAACATGTTTTTACAAACGGGTTATGTTTTCTCCTGCTGGTCCTTTATCCTGCTCCTGTCCTTTCCAGAAATTCTAAATTTTAAATGAAAATATGCAACCTGTATATGATCAACTTTTGTTACTTTTTTAAGTTGTGCAGAAAAGTAAGTTAACCACTAAACATGACAAGTTTATTTGTTCATTTATTTATTTTTAAATTCTAATTAGAGAAAGGAAAAGGGTGTCAACAGTCTTTAGTGATTCACATTTTAACAACCAGGTTATAATTTATTAATTCCCAACTTATAAAATTTTCACAACCTCTTTCCACGGGAGTCCAAGAGCAACTCAAATTTATTTATTGTTTCTACATAGGGTGTCATTAAATATTTGTTATCTCCTAAAGTTTGTTGGGAAATGGGATTATTTTCCACATCAAATCACACCAATGCTAATGGGAAAAGCATTAGATGTTGACCCAGCAAATTAAACTGTAAAATATGAGGTTCATTGTTATTATTACATACAGACACATTTTCTGTGCTCCTTATTAAAACCATCTTAATCAAACTCATTGTATTTTAGTCATGTTTTAGAATAATTATGCCAGAATACAAAACACATGAATATACAAAAAGAACAAGTTCCACTTGAATATGTTCAATTTAACTCTTTAAAAGAATTTTCCAGTTGATCTCCTTTGACATTTAAATTGATCACCTACCAAGAAAAACAAAAACACACTGAGGGTTGTTTGTGCTTTTCTTAAATATTCTTAAGATACTCCTTCTATTTTTTTTTTTTGGCAACAAAACCAAAAACTAATTCTGCATCTGTGAAGCTCATCTAATGTATATTTCTCTAAATTCTGGCTTCTAACCCTTTGTGCCTTACTGCAATTTTTTTAGTAAGAATGAAAGTGTTCTGTCATGGAGTTGAGTGTTCTCTCCCTCTGGTGGCTATTCTTTCCTGGAGAATTACTGTGGAAACTCTCCTTCTCTTCTGATTCCCTTATGGATCTACACTCCACAGTTTGCCACAATGGACACTGCCATAATTCACAGGACTCTTACTGGGACAAGGTAGTTTTTATTCTTTTAAAACCAGAAATAAGATTCCTTTATCATCAGTGTATATGGAATCAACACAGAAACTGGGTTTTAGTGGATGTTTCATCTGGACAAGCATAGATATTTGCCTCAGGATGAGACAGATAATGACCTGGGTTCTGCTGATTAGCTCTGAGGTGGATCTAAAAGAGTCTAAGGTCTGGCTCAGATGGTTTACATTTGCAGATGTCACAGGTCACTCATGAAATCAGATCATACATTTCATGTTGACACTGTTTTGTGTGTTTGGTGAGGAGTGAGGGCTTTATCTCCTCTGCCTTTCAGCTTTAAAAAACAAAAAAAAAAGTAAATTTTTGAAGTGCAAAATTTTTTGCACCAAGTAAGATTCTTAGTAATTTTGTGTTGGGAATCACAGAGCCAATGACTAGAGCAGATTCAGATGGTTACTCATCCTACTCCCATTGGAAACACAGAGCTTTTCCCACATACCAATTCCTTAGCAAAGGATATAAATTATGTCTTTATGTTAACTCACATTTAAAGAACTCAGAGCAAAGAGATTTTTTTTTTCCGGTGCCTTGTGTTGCACTTCTGTGTGGGAGGAAATGGACCATCAGCTGATACACAGCACACAGTGGAGCTTGTAAACTCACCAGTCACAATGCTTCCAGTCATTTTTCACTGGAATAACTTCACACACTCAGCAGGTAGCTCTCTGGCTCTGGCTATGACATGGGCCAGCACTGCTCTTTTCTGCTCTCCCTGGTGCTGAGATATCTCTTCACTTTCTCATTCACTCACAGTTCTACAGATGCAAGTATCTCACTTCCAAGCCAGGGCATGAATCATTTGCACTCTAACACTGCTGGACATTGGCTGCAGCAAAGTGGCATTCCCATTCCTTTCTTACCAAATACTTCATAGACTTCCTAAACTTTGCTAAATGAGTACCTCTTCTTAAAAATGTAATGTAACTGTGAATTTCCCTTGCTACCTGAAACCCATAATTTTTCAAGACAGACCATTAACTGTGACAAGGCTGAGAATTCATTATGAATTTTGTGATAGCCTCCAAACTGAGCTCTCAGGTCAAGGCTTGGTTGCAAAGTTCATGAACAAGAGGCCTGTGTGAGAGCCCTGTGGGACAGTGGGAGGTCCAGTCTTCCTGATATTTGAACTTTCTGCCCTGCTTCCAAGGAAATACGGCACTCACCATATTTAGTGATTTTTTTATGTCAGCAAGAACTAATAAAGTCTTCTGTAATTTTGAGTTAAGTAACTGACTCCTTTAAGTTCAGAAACTCTACGTAAACGCTCTATGCACCCGCCTGTATATATTTCCCATTAAAAGGACCCTAACTCTTAAAGAATTAGGTGGAAATTGAGTATTAACCTTAGCAGTGGAAATACTGATATAAGACAGAAGAATAAGCCCTGGACACAGGTTAAGGAGTCCAACCATTAAGTCCCTAGAGCAGGTGTAGGTAGAGGAAAGAAACGGGGGCATTTGGGGAGTTTGCCTGGGCTCTATCCCTACCTCATAAAAATTCAAGTGGAAGATCCAGTGTTTGGATCCCCTCACAGCAGGCTGGTGAGTATCCAAGAGGTACAGCTAGTCCAGATTCTGTTACGTGGGCATATTTTCACACTGTCCTCATAGCTGATAGCTTTATAATCCTCTGGCCTTGGTAAAACCTCCAGGAAAACCCTCTGGAATTTAGCCACATTCATTTGCTCTAGTCACAGGAACAACTTCTGGCCTGAATACTTGCAGCTGAGGCACTGTGTAATTCTCCAAGCAGAGGAATAAAGTGTATCCTACTCTTACCTGAAGACCTGAGGTGTAGCTTACAATTGCACATTGATTTTGGGGAAATGGATTCAAAGGCACTGAAAAATCTCTGTCTTTGGAGGTTTAATCTTTTCAACCAGATGAAGCCCAAAGAAACCTGCTCTGGCCCTGGTCCAGGCAGGAGATGAGACTAGAAACCTCCAGAGGTTCCTTCTAATGTAAATTTGTCTATGGTTTTATGGTGATGAACTGGTGAACCCTATAGCTCTTCTATTTTGGGGACTAAGGTTCTGTGTCGTACTGGGTATTTCCCATTAAGGCCACTTCAGCTCATAAGCTCTGATGTAATGAGACATGCTACATGTGCCACAGTGCTGAGGCCAGCAGTCCCAGCCTCAGTGCTTGCACAGAAGAGCCACCTATTGCCTTTTAACAAGACATTGTAAAATACGTGTATACCTGCCTTCCAAATAGCCTTGGCCCTAGCAGGAACAGCAATCTGATATGGTTTCTAAGTGAACCCTTTCCCAGAAAGGAGTCTTTTACCCAGGAGTGATCCGAGCCAGTGTGGGGTCAGTGACCAGGCAGTCCTGCCAAGGCATGCTCAGCTTTGTAACACAGGGACTCCACGTGGGTCACACGTCCCACCGGCTCAAGCCACCACCCTGGCCACCGTCCCTCCTTCTGTCCATCACTCAGCAGCTCTTGGGCAGCCAGCACAGAGTGTACAGGAGGGGCACGCAGAGGCTGTAAAAGAAGAAACCCGTCATAAAAATAACTCGGGAGACTCCTCACACCAAAGCTGGAAATAGCAGAGAAAACACCTCCCATGCTGGTTCAGGGGTGGCTGCATGATGGGGAGGAACCTCTCCTTGAGCTACAGCTCCTGGTTGTCAGTTTGCATTTCAACTGAGCCACTGCAGGCTCCCAAAGCTGTGAGTGTTCCCTCAGAGGCACCACACGTTTCCTAACGGTGTAACAAGGTGATCCCATCAGCCATTTAATGTTTGCAGTGAGTGGCGTGGGAAACAGGCATCACCATGTGCTTCCTACCAAGGATGAGCTGTTGAGGTGGAAGGAGAAGGAGACGGTACGAAAAGCCTGATGGAGAAGTCCTGGGAGGGAGGAAGAAAGGAGATGCAGAGCCTTGTCTGCATCATGCAGGTTTTTTTACTGCATTTTTTGAGAAACAAGTGTATCTGCTGAAATTCAGAATCTGCTCTAAATAGAGAACAGGTGTCATCTTTAAATGTGCTTTCCAGTTCAACCTCGTGGTGCCCAGGAGAAACACTATAATTTTTTTATAACTTACATGAGAGAAGACAGAGTGGGTGATGGGGAGTATTGAGGAAACAGGGCAGGAGGCATATAAAAATTTGTATGTGGCTTATCAGGAAGAAGAATGCACTAAGAGGGTTTTTTCCTTCTTTTTAACCCCCTAACAGATTAGGGATAATACTACTGGCTATGGATTTTACCACAGGAGTGAAAGAATGCATTCTTAAGCCCAGGGTTTTTTTCTGTTGTTTCAGAAAATCTATCAAAGTGCCAGGGTGTCTGATTATTCAGCCCCTGCCTTGGCGTCACGCAACACAAATGAGTGCCACACAGCATGGATTGAAGATTCACAGAGAAAAAGCTGTTGGAGTTTGATAGTGTTTCGGATCTCAAAGAAATCTAAAAATACTAAATACAGGCGACACATGTGCAGTGCTTTAGCAAGTCGAACATCTGGGACTATTTCAAATGCTCCTCTTTTGTGTTGCTTATTATGCTACCAGAGAGAGGCAAAGTGCAAATAAAAACTGTTTCTAAGTTCATCTACAAAGACATTAAAAACAATAATGGGGAAAATTAATAGATGCCAGTTTACAGCCCTCATTTATTTTAGACTTTGAGAATACTCACATGCTCTGCTGCATCGCTCTCTAGTTTTCTGGATTAATTACTATATTGTGGATGTATATGCACCTTTTAAACGTATACATCGATATTTCCGTTATGGTATGGTTTAACTGAGACTTGCAAACTCTTTAACTGAGTTTGAAACCCTAAATGAACTTCACATGACAAGATAGAAATCATAGTCATGTCACCTACAATTCAAATATATGAGTTCTGTTGATACAGTACTTTTTATACTGTGTTGTCAATGCAAAAATCTTCATTTAAGTCAAAATCAGCAAAATAAAAATCAAGGTCCAAAATAAATATAGCAGTTTTGTTCTCCCATGGAAGTAGCTTTGCTATAGATTTCAGTGAGATGAGGAATTCACTACGTCATTTCATTTTTGCTTGTTTATTTATATGATACAGTCTTTTTTAATAAGACTACTTAAGGGAACAACCACAACTGCATGTCTCTGCGTGTCATGCTTACTTAACAGATAGGGGCCAAAGTCACAATCTGCAAAAGGCTGCTTGCAAGCCGAGACAAATAGCATCATTTTGGAGTCTTCTGGACCAAACAACAAGTTTCCCAGATACATGTGTATTAGAAACTTTTGTCAGAACAAGAAAGGATTCTGCCAGGATGGAACAGCAACAGGGGACAAAGGGTATAAAATGGCAGCTTGAGTTAAATTGAGTTAATCCAAAATTAAGGGAGGGCAATTTTTTTAAGTATATCTTTCAAACTGTTCAGCCACGAGTGAGATTTTAAAAAAAGAATACATCAATATAGGGTTGATGGTAAACAATGCAATTTAGGAAAGAAAAACAGGGGTGCTAACAGCAAACTGAATGGATCTTTTCTTTGGACTGTGTATTTCTGCACATCCTCAGGTGGGCAGTCAGCACTATCTCCTGGAAAATAAACTCATGGAAGTAGCACAAGATCAGCAGAAGTGCGCACTGTGTTGGGCTGTAGGTGCACACAGAGCTATGAAGGCCAAGCGAAGATCTACAGGATGCTCTCCGCTATCTATTTTTTTTCAACAAAGAAGTTGCTTCAAACATCAGAGGGAGGAAAACAAAGTAAAAGCATGAAAGAGTATCCTGTTTATCAAGAACTTTGACTTTTCCATATGGCCAAAAAGTTGTAAGAATTGTCATCATTTTGTAATGTGAAAATGAACCATACTGGGCAAAACCATACCAGAGAATAGTGACCATATAAACTCACTGGCTCATCTTTCGGCACATGGTGACAGCCTGCTCATACACATCTAGGATTTCCATTTTGAAGGATGTCCAGCCTCCCTGGACACATTTGCCCTTCAGGAATACATCCCAAGGAGCTCTGATGACTGGCCATATAAACTTGCTGGTCTGTCTTTCGGCATGTGGGGTGGTCTGCTTGTACACCTCTAGGATTTCCTTCTTGAAAAATGTCCAGCCTCCCTGGACACCTTTGCCCTTCAAGACTGCCTCCCAAGGCACTCTGACAACTGGCCTCCTAAAAACAGTCTACTCTCCAGAAACACAAGGTGGTATATTCTGCTGGCACCCCTCCTTACTTCTCCAAGAAGTAAGGTCACTATCATTTCATGCTCACTTTGCCCCAGGTAACCTCTGACCATCAGAGCACCCACCAGTCCATCTCTGTTTGCAAAAACGGGCCCGGTGGGTGCCTGTCCTCCTTGGCTCTCTCATAATCCGTGTCAAAAAGTAATCTTCCACACACTCCAGGAGCGTCCTAGACTGTTTCCTCTCTGCAGTATTGCATTACCAGAAGACAACTGGCATGTGGAAGTCCCCCACAAGAACAAGGGCCAGTGAATGTGAGACTTCTCACAGCTGCTTACAGAACATTTTATCTGCCTGTTCATCCTAGCTGGATGGTCTATATCAAACTACCACAAGGATATGTGTCCTGTTGGCTTTGCCTCTAACTCTCACCATATAACGCTCAACCATATTGTCACCATCACTAAGCTCCAGACAATTAAAATACTTCCATCTGACTGGGATGGACTTTCCAATGGTATTTGCCATCTATTTATTTAAGAATTTTAATTGGGTAGTCATCAAACAGTAACTGGTTAGAAAACCCATAATACACCAACAGTTTTTTGCATGTTCATCCTTACCATGGTGCCCATGGGCACCATTTACAATAGTTACTTTGCACCACAGTCAGCAGCACCTGTCAGAACCACAGAACTCCTCCTGTCATCAAAAATTTGGAGGCTCTGCGAAGTTCTTAGGACCAGCCACAAAGCATACATTGGGTATTACATCCTTACACGCTAAACAGTGGCAAGGGAGTAATAATTTTGCTTTCTCAGTCCCTTCCCCTAAAATGAAGATGGAAATAAACAAACAACCTTTTACTTTCTTACATCTCTGCCCTCAGCAAAGATATCAAAGAGGGATCAGCACAAAACTAAGCAATAAATGAAATGGAATATTTTGGGGTGAGCAGGTGTTCCACTTCCAGATCATCTTTAAAACCTCAGTAGGGAGAGTTACAGGCAAGCTGCATAACCTGAAGAATGGCCAGATCACAGGATTTGTAATTAGAGTGAGTACATGGTGCTTCCTCACTGGGGAAAAAAAAAGAGATGAGCAGCTGTCTCAGTAATATTGGAGTCAGCGAGGACTCCCAATGAAATCAGATACTCATCTGCAGCGAGAGTAAGTCCCCTACATCCATCAGGCAGGCATGTGCCACAGCTAGTTGAAGAGAAATGGCTTCTAGAAAGTTAAGCTTCCTCTGAAACCTCAGTACATCTATTAATAAGGGAGAATGAAAAGAAGGCTAGAAAATAAGCTAGAAATACAAGCAGTAGTCACCTGAGGCTGCACATGATTAACTTCACTAAACCATATTACATGCCTTTACAAGGAGAAAAATTCAAAGAAATATTTTATTGCACTAGATAATGGTAAAAATAAACTAGTGTGGCTTACATACTTATGTGTAACAATTTCAAGACTTGAACAATTACTTGAAACCTGATTCTGACTTTACACCATTTTATGTTGCATTAACTGCATTATTATTGAGATAAACTTCAATGTAGTTGTGCACACATCCATCAGTTTAAACAGACAGAGATGTACCCAAGCTTTTGTCTAAGCTCCGAAATATTACTAGGCCTTGTCTGAAGAACTAAGAGTTCTAAGTTAAATCCTGCACAGTGCAAATATTATTTTACTGCTGCAAGGCAATGTCTTCAAGATCAGTAAAGAAGCCTGGGAGCCAGAATAATAAGCAACACCATTTTCAATAGATGCTGACCTGAGAGGTCTCAGAGACAGGGAAGTTCACACAACTGGGTCTTTTCCCTCTGTTGTGCTGCTAGCACTATGCCTCATATCTATTCTGCACAGCAGCTCAGCTTTTCTCTCACTCCATAACTGGTCGCCGCCACATCGGCAGCAATCCCTGGGAGACAGCAGAGACAACACGTCCCTTCCCCTGGTACTTCCCAGGTGAGACCTGCTGTTATCACTGCTCAGTGAGCAGGGCAGCAACAAGAGGCACAGACTTCCCTCCTTGCCTCACACACCCTCTGTCTTCATGTTCACCTGTCATGGCCACTTTGAGCTATGGCTCCCAGGTCTCCTCTGTTGCTGCCTAAGGGGGTCCCACAATGTGCCTGCAGCTGCATCCACCTTGTGAAGTCACAGCGTGGGCACCAATGGCACAGGTGCTGAGAGGTACTCGGGGCCACTATGCTGTGTTTCCTCTGAAGCCAACCCAAGGGGCCATCAGCGAGCAGCAAAGATCGAAACCTCAGCCCTCTCCTTTTTTTTAACCGCAGAGAGCATTTATTGTGTCTGTGTTTGTATAATGTTTCTAAACAGTATTATGACCTGAAAGTGAAACAGAACTAAGTTGAATCTAATTTTAAAGTGCTTTAAAAACAGGTAATTGGCATAGCAGACTAGCAAAATTATACGCCTGCAGGATGAGGCGCCTTTATTTCTTCTCAGAGGGGGAACAGGCTTCCATGGCATTACCATCTCTTTCTTCTTCTCGCAGTCAGGAGAACCAGAGAAGTAATAGCATCAGGCAAATGTTATTCTTCTTTTGGCTTGGAACAGGCAGTGCTTCCCAGGCGATTGAAATTGGTACCATTCTGTGACAGTCAGATAGCAATTAATCTGCACTCCCCTACACAGCTAGATCCAATGGGGCTTCCATCTGTCCACCCTAAAACTCATGGTGGGCTGGGATCTGTGGGGAGATAAACCTTTCTCGCTGTTCCTGCTCACACAGACGGCAGGGCTGCAAAGCCTTGTGCAACAAAGAGGGTGAATGGGCCCTTGTAGCCCAGCCCTGCCCTTCTCTGTCCTGGGAATGGAGGACTTTGTCAGCAGGACTGTGCCAAAGGGCTTGGCATGCTCTCCCTTTTGATTGCATAATGCAACTGTTTAGAAACGGGTGCAGGGACACAATCCAGGCCCAAAGGCAGAAAACTGCCAGCGTTGCCAGCACATGTCCTGGGTGCAAACTCTTCCACCTGAAACACAGGTGACAATATACTGAAACATTGTACACATACAAAAAAGCCCTCAGTGACAATTTATATCCTCCCTGAGAATGTCTAAATTAGATTTACAACCTAGTAAAATTATGGCATCTCTATAAGAGAGTTGGGAGAACAGGCTCAGGTCCCAGGACAAAGGATTTGCCCCACAGGTCAGCCATGGGAAAGCTTGGTGTTTCACCAAAGCCAGCAGCCCTGTGGGGTGACCCCTCTCATGGGGATTGCTTCTCCAAGGCTTGAGTGAGCCACACTTGTAAAGGTGACCTTCTCTCACTTGCCATGACTGTTTCAGATCAGAAACCTGATTTTCTGTGGCTTGGACTAGGGGAGGTGAACCCTTCCCTTTCTACTTCTTGAATCCAAGCTTCTATACTAAACTTCCCTTTCTTAGGATAGTATTTGACCAGGTCAGTATTTTTGGTCTCAATTTGATAAGCTGGCATTGCTTGACAGCAGAATTTTTGCAGGGTTTTTTAGTAGTAGTTCTTTCTAATGGTTTTAATTAATAATATGTTATGAATTTACACTGCATGTCTCAAATTTTAGGCTTATGTGTTTCCAGCAGAACAAACATTCTGAATTTCCCAGGCAGACAGCTGTCATCTAACTCACAGGTCCACCCATGTAGTCCACCCTAGCAGCAGGCATAGTTACAATGCCCCAAAGCAGCAGAATTTTTCAGTTAGCACAATGCAACCAGTTTACTTCTAATGATCTTGTAATGCTGTGCTCTGATTGAATTTTTAATTTCTTTTATAGTATCCAATCCTGCAAGCTGCAAAGTTATACACTCAAAGAAGCTGCAAGATTAGCTTATAAAGTTTTCTGTATTTGCCTGTTTGTTTTATAAAAAGAGTGTATAATGACATATGTTCTTCCAACCTGTGCTTAGCAAATGAAGTTGTTTGCTAATAGAAGCTTTTTGGTTTCATAATACACACAGAAATGTGTAACTGGGCTATTCAAGCAAGCTTAAGCTCCTACTTCAGGCTGATTGTTTGTGTTCCTTACTTCATCTGTAATTCATTGCAGAATATTCTACAAAATAAACCTGACATATAAAGCTACAAAAGAATGCTGTTAATATTTAATTAATAACTAAAAGACTCATTGCACAATTAAGAATTTTTAAAGTTACCTGTATGAAATAGCATAAAGATACTGCATAGACAAGTTATCATGCCTGTATTGATAGAATTTCTTACAGGAATGGTTTTTTTGACCATAAAAGCACTTATTGCAGCTCTGGCTTTATCAGCATGGTGGTCTTGCAAAATGAAAGGATGCAGAATCTTAACCTACAAGACAATGTCAGGCTGAGAAGACAATGTCAAGTGAGAAGTTTGTAGAAAAAATCTAATTGAAAGGAAAGGCTTCTAGTGAGACATTGCAATGAAGGGGAACACCTACAAACATCAACTAAGCAAAGATTTGTTCCTTTGTCCAACAAAAAGAGGGCATATAACAGAAGCACACTGATAGTCAGCTGAAGGAAATGTACTAGTTTGTCTTCTTCTGGGTGAATAATTAACATGCAGTTAATTAAAAGGAAAAATGTATGCTAATGCATTAAAGTGAAGTTTTTAGCTACTCCTATATATGTTTCAGAAATTGAATGTGTGCAAAACAACTTATTTTGCAGGAAAAGGGTACTAGTTGAAAACATCAGCTGTGCTTAAATATAGTGCCCATTATATGTTATCATTCTCTGACTAGAGAGAACTTGTAGTTGCAGAAAGTGTATTACAAAAATTCTGTATCCTCCTGCACCGAGTTACATAAAAGTGAGCAGAATCCAATTGAAATTCAATTAAAAATGAGATAAAGCAGAAGCATAGACCTCGCTTATATATGGGACTTCCTCCAGCTTCATCCTTTGCATTGTCAAAACTCAAACAGACGGAGCAGAAGGAGTGCATTCAGTTCTGAAACTGAAGCCAGAACAACAAGCAGAAGATCCAGGCAATCTGCTGTGTTCCTCACAAGGAGAATTTACAAATAGTGGGAATGTTTTTAATTGTCCGTCTCTCACAAAAAGAAAGGGAAAAAGCCTAATGGCAACACATAGTTTTAAAGTCAGACACATCTGGGAGTATTGTGTTAATACTCTGTGTACAAACAACAGGTGTAAAAGTTCAAGCACCAAAAACTAACACACTGCAAACTCAGGAGGGGAATTAAAAGGAGAATCAAACTGAGAGAAATACTAGGGCAGATCTACTGCTGTCAGTATTGAGTGATGTGGTATGAGTTGTATCAGCCCTTCTTGTTCACCTTTCTTCCCTGCCCCCTCCAAGGCAGATCCTACCACACATTTACCTGTGGCCTGTACAGACATTGTCCATTTGATACGTGTACTTAATGGACACGTTAACTGCATTGCATGCATGCTCTCAGTGTTTCACCAGGCAGGTGTGAAGTTCTCTGTCTTCTTGCATCGGTGGGCCAGGGTTTTTTTGTAAAACTTTACAGAACAAAGTGGCTATCTGAAATCTGATTCACTCATCCATGGTGCCTAAAAAATGTCCTCTGTTCCCTGCTGGCAGCCAGTGCAATTTCCCTTCTTGCCAAGGTGTAACCCAATTAACACAATGCAGCATTATCTGTGGGATAGGGTAAGTTTCTACCATTTGTAGAGGTGATAATTTTTGCATCTGTGCTCAAAACAAGCCTCCATGTTGCAAGCAGGCTCCAAGGCACTCCACAGCATCAGAAATGTGGGTACCGATTGACTTTTGATATGTCTGTGGCACTTACCAAGGAATGGGGAAACAAACTTCCCCCCAAACCCTATTCTGGATATTTATTTTGTCACAGCTATGTTCACATACAATCCATGTGATTTCTGTCTGCTGTAGCACGGGGCAAAGCATATGCAGCTCGCACACATGTGACCTTTTGTGCCTAAGCAAATGCATATTGAAGACAGAGCAACTATAAAACCTATATATTTAAATGTGAATATTATAATATCGTCTCCGTAATTATCATTCCCCTTGCTAGTTTCCAAGATGCTCTGGGAGGATCAAAACACAGCTGCTTCCCTACTGACAATTTTCACACTTATCCCAGCCCCAGGTTTGTTTCCGTCCCGGCCAACAGACGGCTCGGAGCTGCTGGTCCCCGGGCATGGCAGAGCTATGACTGTTGACTGTTACTTTCAAAAGAAGGCTAAAAACTGACAGGCTGTTTGAATACAACTAAGGAGGGAGAAGGAAAAGGACTTCACTCAATCCAAATGATGGTCTTGAGAATCTTGACTGTTTTCCTTTAAGCCAACTCCAACTAGTGATTTTTTTTTTTCCTCGAGTCTACAAGAACATCAGCATTTGAAACACCAATGTGGGCTTAAGGAGAAAATGGATTTTCACCATATGAACCGTATGCATAATTTCCAGATAGGAAATGGCATGTTACTTTATTCACATACATTCACATTCATTTATTCACATGAAAAATAGTTCATATTCTCAGCTATGATTGACATAAGGTACGAAGAGGATTTCTTCTGTAAAAAGCAAACAAATTATGAGGAGTAGGAAGCAATAAGGTTGTTTATTAACACTCTTCTATCTTCACCCTCCTGCCCACCCCATCACCCAAGAGATGGCATTCCAAATCCTTGACACAGAATGATAATATATAATATCAACCATACGTTCTCTGCCATTCCCATCTGAACCTCCAGCACTGCAAATGCAGTCATCTTTCCACAGCGGGAAATAGCAAACATTCATACTTGTGCATTACCTTTATTTGGCACTCAAACCCCTGTGAAGTAGAAATTTTACCATTTAGCACCATCCCAGCCTCACAAAATACAGCCTTTCAAAGGATAAAGATAAGCCTATGGTGTCTGAACAGATTCAAGACACTTTACTAGCATTCTCACAAGGCTCCTGTTTGATTTGCATGATTATTTGGGTGATGGGGGTTAACTACCCTGAGCAATGCGAGGAAATAAAACCATGATCTTACATGCACAAATATGCATAGATTGAGGGGTTTTATTTAATTTCCTGCAAGATTACTGGCAATGCCTATAGTAACGCCTATTTTGTTAATTTTAGCTTTTATTACAGCCATCTCCAGGAAACAGCAACATTCCCAGAGATAGTCCTTGAGCAGAAAAGAAAGTACATTCACAGAATACATTTCTTCTTGCAAATTATTTACCCGAGGCAAAAATGTTTATCAGCCTTTCTAATTTGGTGGCATAGAACATCTCCTGATGCATGGTGAGCTCAACAATTAACTGGTTGCACTGATGTTCAAAAAAACATTATACAAGCAGTGCTGATTGCAAAGGTAGTTTTCCACTTCAAAAGACATTGTGCTTACTTCATTTGTGCTAATTCTGGCACTCAATAAAACAAGACCAATTTTTTTCCCATGGATTGGGTCAGAAATCAGGAAAATGAAATTTAATGAAAAATTTAGTCAAAGCCAAACTTAGCAGCATGTCACAAAGATCTCAAAGTTTATAAATAACAGTACGTAACTTCAAAGAATAGCTGGTAGCTGTGTTGGACTCGGTGTGAATTCCCCATCACAGCAAGGCAAGAGGAGGAGAAGCAATATCTGATCCTTCAAAGTTCAGTAAACGTTGTGCAATTGTAATTAATCTTAAGTGACCCGTGATGCAGTATCACTGTGGCACAGGACTGATGACAGGGAGGTGTTCCCAGGAGACAGAAGTGAGTAATTTGGTGCCTCGTGGACAGTGCTCAGAGATATGAGAGAAGTCTGACTTAGCAAATGTCAGGGTGCATCTAGAATGACTAGAGGTGAGCCAATGTCCTGGTGGGGACACCGAGGACAGGATTCCCTCCTGCCTGTTTTCTGGCAATAGACACAAAGCACTTTCACTGGCCTGTCGGTCAGGGAACGTTCCTCTCCAACCAGCACTATCCCCTTCTCTTTGTTGTATAGATTTTAAAATAAACACATCAAATGAAGAAATAAGTGTTCACACATTTATGGAGCTTGCTAGATGACCTGCAAAGGTCTGTGCCAGCTGGGTCACTTCTGTGTAGATGCTTATGGCATGGAGTTCATGTGTGGCATGGAGGACATGGTATGGAGGACATGTGTGGCATGTCCTCAAGCATGAAGCTTCCCAAAGGGATAGAGAAAAACATGGGATGGAGGGATTTGGCTCAGCACCATTGAAATGGCAATTGAATCGCCATTGAAATGGCAATTAAGGGGTATTGTCCTGCAATGGGAGACTCTGGGATTAGTTACTGACAGGGATTTGGTGGCTTGTTTCCCCAGAAGATTTTCCTTTAATATGAGCTGAAATTTTTTTGGAGGTAAATGTGTGATGCTTGGTAGAACATAATTAATTAAAGTTGGCCAGAAGCCAGGCCATCTAACTCTGTGATTGTTTCTGCTTGTGTTAGTTGAGGAACATTGGGTTGGTTCAAGACTTCCAATGAGGGAGTACTGACACACATGCCAGGTGCTTGGAGAGGTGCTGTTTGCAAGAGGGCTCTTCCTAAAGAGTCTGACTGAAATGGATTATTAAAAGATTGAGTAGTGTGGGGAAACACTGAGCCACTGGGCATATCTCCTTTCAGAATAAATGCTCTCGATTACTTACAGTCCTCATTGGTTCTCTGGCTGTTTACCTGTGTGGATGAGAGAGACCCAACTGTGCCTTCAAACAGCTTTGAGAGTAAATTGTGGTGTGGTGTGGTGTGGTGTGGTGTGGTGTGGTGTGGTGTGGTGTGGTGTGGTGTGGTGTGGTGCAGTAGCATGTCAGAATGGGTTTAGGGAGGAAGGGCAGAGAGAAATCAACAAGGTGCTCTATCACTCATTGAAAATACACGTGTACGTAATATATATATGCATATCTATATACATTTATGTATGTACATGTGCATATAAATATGTCTGATCTACACATAATGTATACAAAGAGTTACGTAATTTAGCTGTTTAACTTTTACTTCCTTTCCCAGAAACTGTTTGTGTCTTTCTAAGTGTGGTTTTCCACTGTTTTTTGGAGGGCAAGGCCTCAGTACATGTGATGAAGTGTCTTTTCTAGCTCAGAGAGCTCCTGCTTCTGAAGTCAGCGTCCTTAGACTCAGGGTCTGCTCGTGGTGAACTCTCACCCAGAAGTTTTAGGTGACTGCTGCTGCCTCTCATGTGCCCATGGCAGCTGTCACAATCAGCCACAAAAGTACCATTTAGCCTTACTCCAGCTAGGTCTGAAGCGATTTAAGTCAAATCATCAAAACCAGTTAAAACAAATAACTAAGCACACAGAAGAATGCACTCAGCCTAAGATGCTCCAGTAGACCAAAGCATCTGTGCACCCAGCTGTTTGGTGTACAAAGCAGATGTGACAAGATGTTTGGATCTGGTGTTGTTTATGTATCAGGAGATTTGGGCTGAATGGATTCACAGGCTAAAACAAATGTCCTCATTTATCCTAACTTGCTCTTATGCTACAGCCTATTCCAGGGAACAGACGTGTGGCATACAGAGTACCTGATGTGTCAGGAACATGGAAATCTTCTATATTCACTGACAAGACTCTATAAAAGCCAGATTAGGGAATAAAAGCTCTTTTTTGGAGTTTCTAATTATTAAGAAATATTTTTAACTGTTTTTGAGCATATGTTCAGTAATATGGAATATAACAAAATTACTCTTGGTGTCCTTTCACAATTGTTATTCTATAAAATTCCCACAAGCTTATTGTAATGTGTTCTGACATATGACATTTTATAGTGTAGATCTCCTAATATTTGGGATTTCAATTCAAGCACTGACTTTGGAGTCAAATGCTTTGTGAGAATCTCATTCTTCCTGCAACTCCTTACCACCAGAGTTTCAATTTCTTCTGGTTGCAGAGAAAAGCCTGGAAACATAACCCATATTAAGTCTCAAATACCAGACGGCAAACAGAAATATACAATTTTTTTTTAAATTTTATTCTCCTGATTTTTAACAGTTAGAGTTGGCAATATTGCAACTGGAATTTGGTTTGAATGAAGACTAAGGGCTGAATGCCAGCTTACTCTCTCTGTCTCTCTCTGAAGAAAAGCAATGTTTGGAAATGCCTGGAAATGAAGGGCCTGGATCCACGACTTCCTTCCATGGCAGCTTATGCTGCCTTTACCCTGCTTATAAGCCTAGATTCTAATATTAATGTATATTCCTAACTGTGTCCAAATCCAAACAGTACAAATAGTCTTTTTCTTCAAAATGTTTTGATTTCTGTGATATGTGAGATCTGGATCTATTTAAAATAAGGCCATCTCTACTTAAAACCCATCTATGAAACTCCTAAAACAGGGTATGTCATCTGAGAATATTTTTTAAAAATAATGTTTTTAATGTCTTGTTTCTTCTGCAAGTTTTTTCCACAAGTAATATCATGAATTTAAAAAGCACTGATTATACACTCCGAGTGAAATGGCTTCTGAATTCACATGCCTGGACTGTAACTCTTCCTCAAAGCCACTAAACAGTGGAATTCAATAGAAAAGCAAAACTTGATTCAAGTTCTCTGAAAAAAATGCCTGTAATTTTAGTGAACACAGTCTTTTCTACCAAAAATTTCCAGTCTGTTGGCTTGCCTACCAGTCATGTAACCTCCTCCTTTTGGATTGAAAGAGGTTCATTTGTCAATTCCTTTTTAATTAATGAGAGATTAGTGTTGAGGAAAAAAAGCTTTACGTCTCTCCCATACCACCCCAATCCTTTGTGTACCTAAATATACCAGAGCACTGAGGGTGAACTGTTTGTGTACATGTTCCTGTACTGCCAGCAATGTCTCTTACGCTGCTCAAACAGCAGAGGCTCACAACTAACAAAAGGTAGCTGGCACAGCTTTCAGGTCTGTGGTTCAGTTCTGGGGCTCTGGACCTCAGTGTGCTCTGGCGAACCATAATGAACATTTTGAACAGTACAAATGAAACGGTCTTCTCTTTGAGGGATGTTGTTGACAAGGTGACAAGTTTGATCAGTCACATGAAGTGGAACTGGTGCTACAGGTTTTGAGTGTTGTCTCCTGACAATTCATGCATTAAGCCACAGTATATTCATATATAGATTGAATGCATCCAAGAATCAATGGGGAAGGCAGTAAAACATCTGCTCTGAAGGCTCAAGTTTGACTGAAATGACTCATAAGCATTGTCCTGGTGCTCCTCTCCATAGTGCATAGCATAGGGGACTGCTTGTAATGCCTCAGAAAGGCTCTTAATTGTAGCAACAGGTAAATAATCCAAATTTGCTCTGATCTGGTACATTTCCCAGTACAGTCCGCCCCACCAGTCCTGCAGCACTCACTCTCACATGAGCAATGCATGGCAGGGGACAGAAGCCAACCACTGCTGTTCTCAGAACTGTCTCACCCATTGACTTTCCCTGGCAAGCACAAGGTTCCTGCAACAGCAGTGTATTACCTCAGCTACCAGTGTCTTCTATCACTGAAATATTTTCCATCAAAGGGAAACCTCTGTGAAGCAGCAGAGCACAAGGGCTGGCTATCAGCTTAAACTCTTGTAATGTTTAACCCATTGCCTCCCCTCCTCAGTGGCTCTTCAGATGAAAAATATTCTCTTTGCTTTTGATAAGTCTCCTCCTGACACAGTCTAGTGCAAATATTTGATATTGTAGAAAATCAGATATATGCAGCAGGCTGCTGAAGCTCCCTTATGAGTCTATTTTCTCTTTTAGTAACCTGCCTGCCATTTGTAGCCACAGGGTAAGTTCAGTACTACTATAAATTACAAAGTTTTCTGCTGTTTGCTGGGGAGAGATAGAAAATTGTATCACACAGAGCAGTGAGGGGATGTCACTGAAGATTCCTGATCTTTACAGACTCCTTCACACCCATCCTTTCCCTTGTGGAGAACAGACAGGAAAACACCCATTCATACATGCATAATAAACATACCATAATCTTTGCATACACTACAACAATTTGCCTGCGCATGGCAGTAAAAACATTGGAGAAAGTATACTTTTGGGGAAGAAAGGTGAGGATTATGCCAGTGCACCTGAAGCAAAATTATTGCTGCTTGTAACTTGTGACAGCAAACGCAAATGGCTCTTTTAATTAGACGTGTTTTTGTTGTCCTTGCTCCTTATCGGTGCGGTGTAACCGATGGATTTACCTTGAAAATACAGATGAGCTCTCCTCTGCTCCCGATGCACACAGCCACTGGCCATGTGTCACTGGTGAGCCATGTGCACGTCACATGCTGGTGGCATGACAAAGGCAAGATGGGTTCTGCCCCCAAGAGCATGCTTACATATGCTCTTTCTCAAACACTTTTAGCTGTCATGTGGCACAGGATATCAGAGATGCCACACGTGGGACAGATTGTTTACAAATTACGCGCCCAGCAAAGGACCAGAAGTTATAACAAAAAAAATTTGAACGTGATTTCTCATCTCAAGAAGTCAGATCAGCAGTTACCCTTGCTACTGTGCCCCAAGAGCAGGAACCATGAGAGAGCAGGAGAGCCACACAGATACCACACACTGCACCGGCCTGAGGTGACCCTTAGGTTCAGAATCCATTTTATTGTCTAAGGGTAAATTTAAAGCCTGGCAGGAACTGAAAAAGGAGAAAGCTCTTTATAACAAATTTTTTAATAAAAGGTATAAGGATATGTGGTGTTTTGTTGTTTTTTTTTTAACAATCTTCCTTTTCTTGGTACTTAGTTTTAGGTTTTAGTCTCCAAAGCATAAAAAAAAAGCATCAGCTAGTAGTAGAAAAAATTGTCCCATGGAAAAAACCCTGCATGGGATATTATTAGGCTGACATGTTTTTAAATAAAAGCCTCTAAAGGCAGGTATGTAGATTCATTCATGTTTAGTCACCTAAGTAAATGGATTAACCCATAGAGCATTAAGCATGAGCAGCTCCCACTGAGTCTGAACACCTGTCCATGACTTAGTGGGGATTTCACTGCCCAGTTCTGGAAGCACAGATGTGAAACTAGCAGCTTTGATTTTAAAACCCAGACCTTATTTTTTTCTGACAATAAGAAGTTATTAGGAGTTTTTAAGAAAATTAAGACATTCACTGTTTTCAGTGAATGGGGAAAAGCAACAGCACTGCAAAAATTAATTACAGGAAAATGTAAAAGATTTGATTCTGTTATGATCAGCCCACAGAAATCTTGACTTAGGTGAGGTTTGGTAAGTCTCTTTCATGTTGAAATCGGTCTGAAATGGGAATTAATGTTGAGAGTAGGAAGTACTGAGAGAGATTTCTTTAAAAAAACAAACCATACCTGTAAGCTTTCCAAAATATTTCAAAATTATGCAAAATACATCTTAGGAGGTTCAACTGTAGCTTTCTTCTGTAACTTAATTTCCTGCTAAAACTTTCCAGTTGAATATGCTGACAGCAAAGCTTTAAAGGGTTTTCCCCTAACTTCCACCCCTTTCTAGGAATTAATCAGTTAGTGTGACTAAAGATGCCACTTTGTGTGCAGAGAATAACCTCTTCCCTACAAAAGCATGTGGGTAGTGGCTATCTTAAAATCCTGGGCATATGATGATGGCAATATCAAGTGAATCAGGCATCCTGAGTCAGCTGTATGAAGTGTTCCAAACCTCTGTAAAGGGCAATTCCCTTGGGTCAAGTTCAGGTCACTGGAGCAATGCAGGGAAACCCGTACAGAAAACGCTGTGTACAGGCCCCGATATACAGGCTTAATTTATGGCTGCAGCACAGTACTTTCAGCATTTTCAGGGGACTCTTACATTGAAAATCTGAACTAATCTGAATATAACATCTGTTGCATTCAAGTTCCAAAGCATGCACCTATTAACAAGGAGGATCAGAAAAGCACTGATTATTTACACATACTCTATTTTAACTACCTGGTAGCAGTACTGGAATCATAATAATTTCCTGATCCCTGGCATCCCTAATCACAAGAATAAGAGCTCATGGCTCCTCCAGGAGACACCAGAATAATTAACATACCTTTGAAACATCTTCACCTTTAACAGATGTAGTGGGACTGAGAACACAGCTTTGTGACTAGACCAAGAGGCAAAAATGCCAGCCATTAAAAAGCAGGTTGGCCAAATCTACTGCTGAGTTGCTTTTTCTTTGCCTATCTGAGTATCTGCTGTTGTACAAAAAAGCTTTCAAGAACTGGCCTGAAGAAGCATTCTCATTCTTTCTTCCCATAAAAAAAGCAGACCTGGCACAGGCTCAGTAAATAAAAATAACAAGCATATGATGCCCAGGATGCATGTGAACATTAAGTGACGTTGGCAGCCCCCGCAAATAGAACTCCAGTTAAAAATAGCCTTTGTCTAAATGTGGAAAGTGAGTAAATATAGTAGCAGTTTCAGCTTACTACAGAGGCTTACAGGCTCCAAGTAACAGAGCTTATTATAGAGCATGTGCGTCAGCAAAGGGGAGAAAAGGGAGAAAAGAAAGACAACGCATTCTGCAATTAGTATCTACAATGAGACACAAATTAACTTTTCCCCTCGTTATTTTTCTTGTTGTTTGAGAATTGTTATAGTGCTAGAGTGGAAAAGAGCTTGGATTGAGGAGAAAGCTGAAGCTAGCACCAAAGAGAAACACAGGGAGCTTTCTGTACAAAGGCTGGTCACACAGAAAATGAGATGTAAAGAGACAACAGGACAGGTTGTGATCTCAGGTTCTCTTGAGACAAATAAGGAGCATCATAACCTGGCTAGAGGGAGCTCTCCTGGATTTCCTTCCCTCATTTGACTGAACATAAGCCACTGAGCCAACTTTTGAACTGACTGAACAAAAAACAGCACCAATGCTTTTCCCTGTGTCTATTCACTCTTTCTTCCAAGGAACCCTTGCAAGTTTTTTAATGACTGCAGAGCTTGCTTCACTGAATCAGTAAGTCTGCTCTACCTCATGTCTCACTTCATAAACAATTTGCTATGCAGTTAAGGCATGGAATGCCCACAAACAAAACCTGTGGGATATCTTACACCTGAGGAAGAATACCTGCTGTGTAATGCATGTGTATATTTAAGTAACTGTCTCCAAGCATGACATTGCAGGCAGGGCATCCTTCAATATTTTTAACATTCTCTTCTGGTTGAATTGACAAAAAGGAGAAAAACATTCCCTGGTTTGTATCTCTGATCTCCTCAAATCAGAGTGGGACAGATCCTTCTTATTTCTTTCAATGCTCAATTCAATTAAAACACAACTCCCAAAAGTCCAAAGTCCTCCCCTCATTCATGCAGAAAAGGACATTTTTCATAGGGTTCAGTGGATTTCTGCTTCTGTACAGAGTTTCTTATCTTTTCACTTTGCATTGAGAGGAATGGGGTGACAGTGCATAACAGAAAAATAAATGTTTGGGAGCATTAGATGAGATACAGCATGATATAAAAGTTGTGGCCAGCTAGAAGTTGTCAGCAAAGTTGCCTTATTCAAATGGCATGGTAAATAAATGTTATAAATTCCTAAGTAGATCCTAAATTAGCTTTTGGCATAGCACATCACTATAACAAGTTAATTTTGCAGCTCCAAGGAATAGCCTTATATGGTTCACTTAAGTAATCATGCTAAATGAATGTTTAAGTGAGAACCATTTGCCAAATGCAAAGCAAGTACCATATATAACCTCTTACACAACTACATAACACAGCAATGCTGGCTGGTTTTCAAAATTCTGGGGTTTGAACAGACTATACCTGCTAACTCCAACCAACACCTGAGCCAAAAAGCTACTACTTGGAATATAACATGACTGTTGAGGATTAATAATTTAGCATTTATCCTGGCCTGTCTTCCTCACCATGCAGAAGATTCCCTTCCCTTCCCTTCCCTTCCCTTCCCTTCCCTTCCCTTCCCTTCCCTTCCCTTCCCTTCCCTTCCCTTCCCTTCCCTTCCCTTCCCTTCCCTTCCCTTCCCTTCCCTTCCCTTCCCTTCCCTTCCCTTCCCTTCCCTTCCCTTCCCTTCCCTTCCCTTCCCTTCCCTTCCCTTCCCTTCCCTTCCCTTCCCTTCCCTTCCCTTCCCTTCCCTTCCCCCAGTACGACAAACAATAGTTTTGGCAATCTTTCTTATTTTCATTGTTTTGCTAAGAAAGAAGAAATAAGAAAGGAAGGGAAAGAGAGAAACTATGTACCAAAACCTTCAATTATTATCTCAAAAGAATCTGGGCCTCTTCTAGTGTAGTGCATCCTTGTCCCAGTATTTGTGCTGTTTCTCTGGCTTTCTTCTCTTACAGCCATCAGTGGCCAAAAAAAAATTTCTTCAGAAAAGTCAATTACAACTTAATCTGTGTAAGCTTAATACTGATTGCTTCTCCCTCCCCCTCCCCCACCCTTGCATCCTCCACCACCTATAAATATGGCAAGCTAAAGTATTAGGGATAACTGAAAAAGTTCAGACAGACATGCCTGCGTCTATTAGTCATCATTCATGCATTGTACCAAAATAACCTGCTATAGATGCTGCCTTGTTTCTTGCTAGAGAGTGCTGTTGAGTTCTTGCATTCACAATAAATCTGTCTGGAAGACTGCCCTGAAAGAGTTGCCATGGTGATTATTTTGGTACCATAAAGTAGAAGAAGCTAAAGTACTTACTAGCCCTATCCAAAATCCTGTCTTTTGGGGAGGGAAAAAAGTCAGCAGATGGCATTTGTCAGAAATTCAACATTCTGATTATTACTGATGTCGTGTTTTTGGAGGAATTCTCCAAAAGGAGAATGCATGGGGTGAGGGCAAGAAATGGAACAAAAAATTATGACAGTATATCTGCAATCCCTTTAGCTTGCACTATTACAACATTTTAGGAAAAGTTGAAACAGTAGGTGTTAAGTAATGAAAATCTTCGAAAGTCCTTCCAGACTATTTACTAAATACTTAACGTACTGTAAGCCATAGAAGAGGAAATTGCTATTTCCTTGTGAAAACATCACAGACTTCCAAATGGTTAATTATAGCTTCCATTTGCACCTTTCTTATGATGGAATCTCAATGGGAATGTGAGAAATGTCCCAAAAAAAATCCATGTATCAGTCTTTCTACTTTGCATAGTAGAGGCACATGAATGCAGCTCTTCAAATTATACAATGTATTTGGTGTGACTATAATGGAAAAGGTGAATTTAGGTGGATTTAGTGAAATTAGTTCATCATTTCACTTCAGGAAAAAAAAAGCCATCAGGTTAGCTGCTCAAACACTTATTTGCTGAATTCTCCAGTCAGTCTAGGGCCTGTATATGGATTAGGCACAGACAGAAATTCCAAAGTATGGCATCAAACTGGGACAAGTATGTATGCAAAGACCTGATGCTGGGTGTCTGCAGAGCATCAAGGCACACGGTCCCACCAGCACAGCACAGACACCAGCTTGTGCCTCAGGTGGGAGAGATGTGTCCTGGGCAGGGTGCCATGCTGACAGGTCTACAAAACTCCTCAGATTTGGAGTTAGCTCAGGTTAGCACAAGGAGGCTTCCTTGCATGATTTAAGGGAGTTCCAATGTGTCATAGGGCTTTCTTCATTCACAAGCTCTACTTCTGCTGCTTTTAGCCATCAGTTTTTCTCTGAGGCAATAGCAGCCTCCATTTCTTCACATACAAAGAATCCAGAGTTTTGGTGAAAAACAGCTTTGTTTGCTTTAAATTTTATTTACTTAGAACTGCAAAATTGGCCCCTTCGTGGTGAAAGGTGCCAGCTGAACCGCTCCAGGAACTGAAACTCTTTATTCACTCTGGCGCTCATTTGCAGCCCCTTGGAGTCAATGACAAGCCTTTAATTGACGGGTTTGCTGGCTCCTGGGCCTGGCCTTCCCAGGGCCGGCAGCAGCTGTGCAAACTCCCTGGCACTCCCTCCCCAAGCACCTCCGAGTGAGAGCTGGGTCCCAGCTCTGGGGAGCTGGCTCAGTCCGAAAACCCACCCCGAAACTGCAGCTGTGAGCAGCCACGGAAATTCACTGAGCTGCTAATTTGGGCTGCTCTCTTCCAAAGGAGCTGTGCTCAGGGCCAGGGGATAATGGAGTTTTTGCTCCTCTGGTGTGTGTTCCCCATCTCTGCCCTGTGCCAGGTAGGATGCCAGCAGGAGGAATGGGAGAACATTCGGGGCAGCGCCTGATCTCGTTTTGGGATGAGCCGTGTTCAGCTGCCGCTCAAGACATCTGGTCACCGCTGTCTTTGGGATTATCCTTGTTTCACAGTTTTCCATCTCTGTATTAAGTTTGCATATTTACTGCCAAAAACAGGAACCTAGTTTATGTGGGGAAATGCAAAAGGCAGAAAAATAAACAAATAAATAAATAAATGAGACGAATTTTCACCCCTACCTCCAATTAAGGCCCTTTTGGGGAGGAAGGGATTTGTTGAAAAATTTCCAGTAAAACTTTCACAGGACATGCTCTGTTAAGAAAGAAGAAAACCCCACAAAACCAAAACACCACCAAATAAAACTCATAAAAGCATAACCAAAACCAACTTCAGCAGCCTTCGTTTCATTTCTGTACAGCTGCCAAGAATATTTCAGAAATCACTTCTGGTCACATTTGACCAACTAAGTTTGGCTTCAGGTTAGTGACTGGTCATAAGGACCCTTCTGCACCATAAACTTAATTATATATCCAGGCCCTTAACATCTTCTTTCCCAGCAGATCTGAAGAGTGACCCAACACACCTCAGCAAAACTGGTGACAACTCTTCACAGGTAAAAGATAGACAAAGTGGGGATCTGTGGTCAGAAAAGGCAGAGATTAAGAGTATTGTGACAGAATAGGAAACTCAAAAGATGAGGTGAGGATTGTATTATAATGTATGTTTATATTTGTATTGAGGATTGTATTATAATGTGTTATATCATGTATATATCATAAATCTGAAGGTAATTCAAATATATTGCACAGTTAGTAGGACACTTAAGAAAGTAGGGAAAGAGAGGAAAATTGAAATAATTTTATTCAGATTTTTCTCTTAATGGGAAGAGAAATTGCAAAGAGGTAACACATGCTAATAATTTATTGTTCAAAAGTTTTGAACAGCCCCACATCACCTGTAAAGACAACCATTAAGCACTGTGTATGTGGTTAAAGTTTCTGTTATAGTAAGAATGTTGTGTGAAAGTTTAGTTACACCATAACTCTTGAAATATTTACTGACACGTAAAAAATACCTCTCTGCCTCATGTTATTACCACCAAGATTTCCCCAAGGAAAAATGTTTGTTTTAATAATTGGCTTATAGCAGATGTTAGAATGAATAATAGAATATCAACTTGCACAATTTTGGGCTGGAAAATCTGAAATGGCACCCTAGAAGTTCCAGCAAAGTGTAATTGCAGAGCTCAAAAAAGTAAGAGAGAAAAGGGAAAGTCAGTGGCACTGTAGAATAAGCAAACTCAATAGGTGTTTTCATTCAAAGCAGGGTGTAAAGTATAAGCCGCCTGGAGACCTGGTTCAAAGTTACCCGAAATACTCTGTGGACTGGGTTGGGAGGCATGACAAGTCCAGTTCTAGAGGGCTGACACATCTTACCCTTCATTGAGGTACTGTGGAACAACATTTGGCAAGAGGCTGTAGAAGTTGGAGGTCTGGGGAGCAGCATGCTGAGTGAAAGCCCAGGCTAGACAGCAACAGTATTTGCTCATTTGATATATCTTTCTTTACTGTATCTATAATTTGGTTGGACTGACAAAAGCAAGCCTGGAACTGCTGATTCTCTCCTAGGTGCTATTCTTCTCATAAAGCCTTGCCTTAAAGTTCTTACAATCCTGCACTAAATTATCAACGTGTTCACTTCTACCTGTATCAGTGTTACTTCCTCATTTCTTGATGTAGTGAGTTGTCTAATTACTGCGGCATCAATTCCTACAGCAAATTCAAATAATTACGTCTGTGTATTTCAATGGCATCCTGAAGAGTTTGGGGGAGGTTTGCTTCAGGCTCAAAAGCATCAGGTGCCTCCTGACATATACACTTTCTGCCAAGATCTCCCTTCTTCTGAAACATCTAGAAACAAATATATGTCAGTTCTAATTAGAATAATCAGCCAAGTACTGGATCTGACTCAGGGATTATCATTGTAATTTTAACAGCTGCTTTCTCTGCACAGTTGTACAAGTCTCTCATTTTTGTTTGTAATCTTCACGTTTCAGTGATACCATACTTCAGTTTTTTCTTACCTTCATTTTCAAAAAAGTGATACAGTTTCTCTTACTGCGTTTATTATATGTACTCGAAGGAGAAACAAAAATAGTGATGAGCCAGAAAAGTTTGCTGTGTTCTGTTACCACATTGGCATTGTCTGCTACGTGTTTCCTCTTGCTTAATGCATAAGCTGAACTGCAATACTCCTTGCCTCTCACTGAGCCAGGAAAGGGGCAGAGGGAGCTGTAGGAACAGCAGTGGAAGGGGGACACCACTCTGGTCTCTAAGACCAGCTCTGGAAACAAAGTGCCTTTCCATAGCAGTGTCAGTATGGAATGAGAACACAAGCTGCTGTCCCAGTATATCCTGTACCATCACCCTGCATTAGTAGAGAAACAACACGGTAGGCAGGCAGGCTCCCACCTCCAAAATGAGCAGCCACAAACCATCCAAACAACACATGAGAATTCACCTTTCCAAGTTTCACATGTCCACACCTGTGCCAGTCACCTAAATTTTGATGCATAAGAGACAATTCTGGGGTGGATTAATCTCATCCTAATTTATTCACAGAAACCCCTTTCTCTGCCTTCTCAGAAATTAAAGCTTACATATTGTAATGTTCATTTTATCTCTGGTAAGGGCATTTGGAAAAAAAGCTCATGCTCTTGGTAGAGAGGACACTTGAGGGAAGAAAGTCAGTGATGTAAATGTACCTAACTGCACAGTCAGAAAACTACACTTACAATAACCTCGGGCCCTTCTTAGCAGAACATTGCACAGGGATGTGGGTGGAGAGTTTTTTTAAACATTAATGCTCTCTGGCATATGTTCTAAATAAATGAGCAGAATGAAAAAGCATGGAAAAATATTTTGTACTGGGATTATTAATCTCTGTGGTATTCAGCCACTTCTTAGCAACAAACATTCCCCTGAGGAATTATTTCAATCAGAACTCACATCTTGGTCTTCAAGTCCTTTTAGGCATATTTGAATTACATTTGGTGCATGAAATATATTTTGGGGCATAACCACAGGGAAGTTTGGAAAGACCTTGGGGATAGTTTTGTACATAGGTTGTGAGCAGATAAATTGTGTTTAAAATCATCCACTTGGAATTCCAGTGTTCTTGAGGTAGTGGCTGCTTGAGATCAGCATGAAAAGTCTCATGGCTGAACACATGCAAATGTGTTATTGGGTGCATGGTATCCATCCTTAATCACACTAAAATCAGTGTTTAGACAAGTTATGGAGAAGCTTAATGATTGCAAGACTAGGTTATTTCATGAATACTTCGGAGATGGTAATGAACAGGGCTTTTTTGCATGGGAAGCAATTGTGTATTTTTTCTTCTAAAGGATGTTGTCAACTGGAGAAGCTTACTTCATCCTGAAGAGTGTACAAAAGGCTGTGCTGAAGATAAGGGGGGATTTTATAAGTAGTTTTTGACTACACATTTGGATAGTAACTTGGAAACTGCATATTCAGTGCTCACTCCAGTGGTCATTTATCAGAAAACTACTGTGACCCTGTGGCAACTCAGTACATTATGGGGTAATACTGCATAGAAAATTCACAGTGGATGATGCAAGGAATAAATTCCAACAAGTGCCTTAAACCTCACACTTCTTTTCTGGCGTTTAAGAACAAAACCGGTGTAAACAATGAATATTGGGTTTGCTTGCCATTGTCACTGCTTCTATTCAATTTCTGCAGAAGCAACCTTAAAGCTGTAACAATTGCAATACAATACCTGCAATACCTGTATTATTTGTAGGTATACTGAAAGAACAACATTTGGAAGGTCAAATGTAGCCAAGTGGAAGTATTGCTTCGAGCCCAACCTTTTGCTGCTGCCAGACTTGGTTCCTGCACTGAGCTTTTCACATCTGGATCAAAGAAACCAAGCATGAATATTTTTCCCCTTAGAGCAACGTCATGCCAGATCTTTGACACAAAGCCAGAATGGTGAGTGTTTTCAGAAGTTCATAATGGCTACAATCCACAGAGGCTGTAAATGGGCCCCTAATCTCACCTAACTTGCAGGTATTTTTACATTGCAGACACACCTGAGCCAGTCGTCTAGGCCCTCATTTTAGCCAGGGGAAAAAAAAAAAAACTGAGCATTTTTGTTGCACCATTTTTAAAAAATTTATTTAATTACAAGCTTTTAGTTCTCTCATGTTGGAAGACACCAAAGGGAATTTTTTTATAGAAGTCTGAGATCATGTGGGATTGACTGGTGCCAGAGACCCACATGTAGACCCAGTCTCATCACATTGACACAGAATTATCCTTTCTAAGTCCAGACGTCTGACAAAAGAACCTGAGTTCAGAATACCATTCTTCAGAAGCCATTGAAGACTGACACCTTCCCAGATCAAGATAATAAGCAGGACACAAGTATTCCTATCAATTAGTCCCAATCACCCCCTGACCTTCTGATGAGATTTGTAGAACAGAGGCATAGAGTGGCCTCCCATCATGAAAAACATGGTGCTGTAACTGCTGCCATACCTTCTACTGTGTGCTCCTTCACCACGCCCTGAGCCATTGAGCTGTGCCTGCTGTCACAAGCTGCCCAGCTTTCTGCACCTCCCACAGTGGTCTTCGGGTTCTGGGCATCTCACCAGGGGCTCACCCGACTCATGCAGCAGGAGGTAAAGGCAGCAGAGCAGTCCATCCATCTCAGCACACCACTCAAGATCGCGTTTCCTGGGTAATTTCTATTGTTTTATCCATTTGGTGACTAGTTTTCACTGTGTATGCCAAGTTTCAGAGGCCAGTTAAACATTTGGCAACACTAAACAATCAGCAGATTTTCATTTACGTAGCAGTAGTCTTTTGGCAATCGCATTGACTTACAGAAGAACACTTCTTTGAGGTTTATTGGTATTACATATATTTCAGACATTTCCTAAAATAAATACTAATCCATTGCTAGAAAGAGCATTAACAAGAATATTCAGTCATTGCTTCTCAGTATCTATTTCCTGCACCTACAAAGTCTCCATTAGTCTGCCAGCATCACTAACACCTATTTTACTTCACTGTGCCTATCCTAGAATTAAATAAACAAATAAGTGGTAGAAATGTCAAATAAGGCTTTGGAAGGCATTAATTTTTGTAGTATATTTTCCCATACTGCAGGAAGATAGGGACTGTTGTTCAGTCACTCTTTGAGAATCAGCTCACATTTTGGTCTCCTCTAAGAATAATAGAGAAATCTATTTTGATTTCAACATCTGCTAGGCCAATGAATAGGAGATTTTTCCATAGCTGAGATATTAAAAACATGCAAAAGTTTATGTGTTAGATTCTGCTTGTTATTCAGTTTACAACTGTTAGAATTGATAGGTGAAAAATCGTGATTCCTCTGTGGAAAATTCTCACCAAATTAAGCATAAAAGGGAGGAAAGAATGAAATGCTGCTTTGTAAATATCCTTCTCTGGTTCTCTTGTAATTTGCTACCTGGAATCTAATTTAAAATATGTAAATACAGTAAAATGTAACTTTAATCATAATTATCAGTCACCACGTCTGGACTATATAGAGCATGCAGCCTGACAAAGACCATTTTAAAGACAAAGTATCTAGCGTTTCTCTAGCAGGTCTAATCCTTCATATTATAAAAGGTGGAGGGGACTTGTTCTTTTGATGAGGAGCATTTTTTATCAGGAGCAGTTCACAATGGAGGGGAAGTCAGTATTTCTTGCTTTCCCTGCATTTTTCTTCATTTCCTTTGTTTTCTTTAAAATTAAACTCAAGTAAACTTATTTTTAAATGAAAAAAACCATTTGTCTAAAGAAAAATCTAAGTATAATTCAAAAGCTTTGAACTGAACTGTCATTTCTTTTTGAAAGAAAACAATGTAATGAATTTTACACAGATGTTTCAAGTAACTTGAATAGATATTTCTTAAAGGGAAAACATACCCTCCACATTCTACTGTTAGAAACAGGCTTTGCTGTCACTAAAAGCTGTTTGCTGTTCTTGGTGCAGAAAGGGATCTCTGCCCTGATCTTTGCTTCTGTGGCAAGAAGCTACAAAGGTGAACCTTCTCCACTCCTAAATACAGGGCTGCTGTTGAGGGTGCCTGTCAGATCGTATCCTTTTCTTTTTCATCCATTTGTGTTCAACCTGGGCACAAAATCATCTTTTCCCCACTTGTACCTCTTGTACAAGCAAGTGGACAGGAAAAGCAGAATGTTTCCAACTAAAGGTGTTGCTGCCCACCAGGGTCAAGTATCTTTCTTCTCAAAGAGAAAGAATGGGAAGGCGACCATGGGGGAAATTACCCGGTACACTTAGCAGGTGGTAGGTTAAAGGCAACGGAAGAAATGGCTGTTTCACACATCAGAGAATTGTTATGGAATGTATCACCATTGGATATAGGAGAGTCAGGAAGAGAAAAAATAATTCAAAGCAGGATTAAAACAAGTTCACTGGCAGCCTATACAGCTATCATATGCTAAAGCGTAGAGACAATATCTGGCTCAAGAAGCACCCACATTCCTGGTTTCCCAGCAAACCACTGAAAAGTGTCTCTCTGTAATTGCCTCGCTCTGCTTCTCTTTCCCTAAACCTCTGCTTCAGGCCACTGTCAGAAAACACGTGTTGGGCTGGCTGGACTTTGGCTGTGACCCGCTGCAGCAGTTCTCGTGGCATTCACTAAGGGGACAAGGCTATCTCACCCCTCGCACCAGCCACAGAAGCTGACAAGATGCAGAAAGGAGTGCAAACAGCACCCTAATTAATAGTGATGCAGGAGCAGCTCTCCAGGCACTGTGCCTCCCCAGGACATGACAACTCCCAGGACTGGCATGGGAGTGATAGGGGCTCAACGCCATCCCTAGAGCGTAGCTTGTTGCTTGATGCCATAGTTTAGTACTAAGTATGCAAGTGCATTTTCAACATAGCTGGTGGCAGAAATTGCACTTCTAAGCTGTCTGGTGGATTTATATGCTTAAGGGATTATGAATTACTGCAAACCAGTACCATTTGCAATGTTTTGCTTTCTATTCTACAGATCCAGTTACTTGAGGGCATATTTGATTGTATATGTAGTTAGAATAGGGGTTTGCTCTGGTTATTTTACATTTTCATTACAGCAAGTTAATTCAGAAGCAGACCTCAGCCTAGAGATTCATGCTAAACTTCAGCAGTATTACTTAACTAAGTAAAGAGTAAGTATATGGGTAAGTAAAGAGGTAAAGAATTAAGAACAGACCTCAATAAACAAGCATCTCTAAGGCTGAAACCACACCACAAATAAACAAATCTGGAAGAGTATAAACCACACCTAATCCTGCATGAATGGCAGCAATTGTTTGTGCCTGAGCACTCACACACAACCAGATTTGAACAAACAATTTCTGGGATAGGAAGCAGAATCTATTGTACATATTATTGTCCAAGTAAATATGAAAAGACTGCCAACTTTGCTTGGATACACCACCTGATCTCATTGGGAGTTCGAAAGATGTGAAATGCATTTGCACAGAGCTGCGCATTCTGGTGCTGATCTCGGAGGTGCATATAGCACAGATCTTGCCATGGAGGTATGAATGAGGAAAGAACAGTGTGAGCCAGACCACAGAGACTGAGACTGGAGATATGGGAGAATGCACAGAGACCTCTGTGCCACCTGCATTCCAGAGAGACTCAGAACGCAGACCTTATCTTTTTGTATTCCCAGCTAAGACCATCAGCACTTCATCCAGCTACTCAGATCAGCTGTACCTCTTTCCTGACCTGTATAAGCCTCTGACCAGCAGGTTCTGATTTTATTTACTTCAGCCTGGCAGCCATTCAGAGTGTCTCTCTTCACCAGCCATTCATGCAGTTCTGTAAACAACTGCAGCATAAATAAGTAATGGGTGGTTATAGAGAAGACAGACTCTTTTTGAGAATGCATAGGAGTAAGACAAAAGGCAATGGACACCAGTTGCAACATGGGAAATTTCAACTAGATTTAAGAAAAAAAACCCCCTCATGATTAGAGTAGTCAAGCTCTTAATCAAGTAGGCCAGAAAGGATGTAGCACCTCAGTCCTTGGAGATATTCAAATACCCACTGGACAAGGCCCTAAACGACCTGCTCTATTTTTGGAGACAGTGATGCTAAAGTTGGGTGTTGGACTAGAGACGTCCAGAGCTTCCCCTCTTCCTAAGTGATTCTGTAATGCCAGTAAATCTGCATCAAATAAATGCATTTTTATAATTAATTACCAAAGGAGACATTCTCCTATTAAAAGGGGAAAAAAAGTTAATGGAACAAATTGATGTTCTTTAAAGAGTACAGAAAAGGCCATACAATTACAATGAACAACATTTTTAATGAGGAGGAGGAATCATATTAACACACAGCTGAAATTACAAAGCATAATAGCGCTCTTCTGAGGGCCCAGGATAAGGCTGTGCTTGCAGTTATTTAGGCATGGAGATATAATATGGGTGCATAGGAAGTGCACTATACATGCAGCAATGGTTTGGATTTCTTTTGTGAAAGTAGGCATTATATTGCATGTGTTCCCACTCCCAACCTAATATCCATTTGCTGCAGACTGTAGCTTCATGATTTTCATCTCCAAATTAGCCAAAAGTTTGGCCATTAGGTAGAGAAAGCACTTTAAACACATTCTGTCCAGATTATTCATACTTGAAGAATGTAAGATCAGAAAAAATAGTAAAGCACCAGACCGTAAGTTCAGGTATAATTTTCCTTCTCTGCTTATGTTTCAGATAGAGCTTGGTCACTGGCTCCATATCCATTGTGTCTGATCAAAACTGATTGAGATAATTTCAAAAAACCTACAGTGACTAACTTCCCTCTTGTGATCCTGCAGTGCTACTACTACAGTTTTTACCTCTCATCCCTCCTCCCCTACCTGATATATCATCTCTATTTTTTCTCTAAAAGGTTTCAGCACAGAGTGACAAGCACTGGTTCAAACCATTCCAGCCCAGGGAAGGTTGCAACCCCTGTGCACAGTGTCTGCTCCCCATAGCAAAATCAGTAATGTAGAGGGAAAAATAGGAGAGATTTCCCACTGCTTAAAGAGGAATTTCTAGTTTGCTAGGATCAGTCTCTGTTCATTAGATATAAAATGTAGATACTGAAAGACACCACTTCCTAGTTCCAAAAACTGCAGGAACTCTCAAGATATAGAGAGAGTGCCACAAAAAGCAAGAACAAAAATCAAGGGTTTGTGCACAACTTACTTGCTAAATCTACAGCAACTGGGAGCACTGCCAGACCAAACTGCTCCAATGAAGAGAGGCATTTGCCACAACAAACATTCCACTCCACATCCTGGATCACACAGTTTTAAAAGGACATATTTGAGCAGCAAATATAATGCAATGACGATATCAAATTTAACATCAGAGAGGAATCTTTTAGTATCTGCCAGTCCTTTGAGTGTCAAATAGAGGGGGAAGAAATCAGAGAAGCTAAGACTCTGCTTTTTGCTTTTCACTGTTTATGATGAAATGACTTATTCAGAGGACAGATAACTGTGAATATGTGAGCTGTGCTATGACCAGCTGGCCTATTTTGGATTTCAGCCGCAATACACAGATGGAAAGTATGTTTCTAGATTGCATGATTTCTTTCTAAAATCTGCATTTTTTTTTTTTTTAATCAGCAATTACTGAGGTTATGGAGAAAGTGTGGCAGTTCCTTTGAAGCTTAAAGAGAGCTCAAAGATCATTCTAACACCATTTTCTGAATGTTTTTTCTGGAGACCTGCACATCTTTTGTAACCCCACTGCTGAAACCTCAAGCAGGTGACAGAAATTGTATGTTGTTTCGAAGTTTGCCCTATGGAAAAGGCATGAAAAAAGTCAAACGATTTGACAGAGAAATATGAAAGCTACCATGTGTATTTGCTGTCTCTGTCAACATGAACTGCGTTCAGTTTGGGAAGGAGTCTTTCATTATCAACACCTCAAGGAATATAAGGAACTGGAGGAAATAGAAAGTAGGACTGTTCTAGGTGCCTTGCAGCACTGCTAGAGTTAAGTTGTCAAAAGCAATCTCCTTTCCTTTGCAAGATCAATTTGCATACAAACTGCAGAGGCTGAATCAGTCCTTTCTTCTTAGAATGCTGCAAGGCAACATTTCTGGATTAACTTCCATTAATCATTCCTGGATCTCAGCTTTTTTCTTTCTTTTAAATCCATACACAAAACCTCACAAAATCACTCAGATTTTTGTCTTGTTTCAGATTACTATTGCTTTATCAATGCCCTATTTAGGACCAGTATATTTTACTTTGATGTTTATAGGGACATATTATCAAATAGGTCTAGTCCTTCCAAAATGTAGTGCCCACAGACAACTAAACTAGGATCCTATATGTGATGGGAAAAGGAATGGCTCCAGGCATACCCATACAGCCAGCTGATTTCTATTCTCCCTTAATCAACAGATGAAAACTACGACGCTTCTTAAAACCAGGAAACACAGCTTCCTAAAACCAAAGCACTATCTTTCCCAGGAGCCCTCTGCAAATCCCAAGGGTGACAATTGTCCCATGATCTGCATGTGAAGGAATCTGAAGCTCAAGATTTTATGTTTTCCCCTGCTTAGGGAAGTCAAAGAGACAGTTCAGGCCTCAGCAAATGAAGACCAGGTCTGGTTATAAATAATTGCTTCTGGAACTGGCCTCCACTTAGATTCAGTCCAGGCTTTGCTACAGTGGACAGGTAACAGTTGTTAAAGCAGGGTTTTATTCCAAAACGTGAAGGTGTGCTAAAGACAGTCACTAGTGGAACAAACACATAAATAACATGATTTTAATTAAGAAGGAGAAAAAATCCCAGCAAACCCTGGACTTCCCCCATACTCCCCCTCCCCACATGCAAAACACTTTACAGCCATAGTATTTTTATTCACCCATAAACAAATCAGTGGTTTAGCTCTCTTCTTGTACTGACAGGAAATGGTCTTCTGTGACCTGGAAAACTCAGCAGGTTTCTGAACAGAAACATCCATATTTCTGGGTTGATTTCTTTACTTATTCTTGACAAGAAGCTTATGAATGTATTTTTGCCAAAGACCTTGGCACTCTCTTCAAGAAAAGAATCCACATTGTAAAAATCATATTTTTAGGAACCACAAAATCATCTCTATTTAGCTTCATAATAAGCCATTTTCTCTTTCTTTATAGATTGACTTTATGACAAAGAAACCTTGTGTAAGTAAACCTGTGCTGGAATGTTTTGCTATGCACCCTATCAATGTATTTTCACTGATCTATTACAGAGCAAAGGTAGCAAGTGACTTAGAGAAAGCAACAAAAATACCCCACAGTGTCATATCTTGGAAAATATCTTCTTTATGTGCTCCACAATAATGTGCAGCAATATTCCCAAAATGGCAGCTGCACCTTTGGACTGCTCTCTGAAGAGGAGGAGACAGTATAGCCATACCCACAAAAAACAAATATATTTGATTAAGTCATATACCAAAGAGTACCTTTCCTGTTCAATCAGATTCAACTCTGTTGAAATAATATGACAGACTTTTTGCCTCATATAGATGCAAATAGGCAGTGTTCCAGATATCTCCACTGAGAATATAATTTTAAAACTAGGCAAACGAACAAAAAGAAAAGCCTCTTGAATAGTTTTAATTTTGTAGAATTTGCCAAGGCTTCTTACTGCTAGGCTACTCTCCCTGCAGCACTATTTTGTTAGACAGAGAGCCCAAGCTCCTTAGATTCTTTAAGCCTTCTGCCTTGTAAGCATTACACCCTTAGAATGGGCAACAATACACAATTATTTGAAACGTCAGAACAAAACAAAACAATTGACATCCAGAGTATCAGGTATCAACTTCTCATAGCAAGCCATTTGTAACCAACTCTCACAAGAGAAAGGTCAGAGGAAAATTATCTTTTAAAGCATACAATGTGAGGGATTTTTCTTTAATTCATTCAGCTTTGTAATTCAAATTTTCTTTAATTCATTTCAGAAGAGTTAAGAGAGCCCTACTGTGAAGAGGAACAGTTTCTCTGAAGAGTAATGTTTCAATCAGATTCTTTCCCCCCCACTATCTTATGGACATATCTGTTCATTTTTATATTTTCAATTATTTTTAAGCATCTCAGCAAAACATTTAGAAGTGCTGGAGGTATAATAATGATTATTCCTAAAGTTAGGCCAGTATCTATGATGTTTTGAGGGGTATTAAGAGGTCAAGGTAGATTGAGCTGGGTTATATTTTCCTTATGCATCTTCAGCATAGTTGTCTGTAAATTTTGAGTCAAAAACAAGCAAGAGAGTCCATTAATGGGCAGGGTCCTATTTGTGAGTTCCCTTTGGTCAGGTACATAGAGGAGGACTCCAGCATGTAAGAAAAATTAATAGATTCTCCTAGTTTCCAATACCTGTATTAGCAGGTGTTTGTGGTATTTCCCTTCCTTGGACTCAATATCAAGGAAGGATTTGAGTGCATGTGTAATACTCATCCCCAGGTCTACAATCTCCTGTGGACTTATATGTAAGGTTAAATAGATGGAAATAAAAAGAGACAAGGGACAAAGAAATTAAGTCACGAGCGCAAGACTTTCATTTCATACTGACGAAAGAGTGATGTGTGTTTGCTCTCATTTCTGTATAAGGTGCTTGGGAGATGTGGTAAGTCACTGGGAAAGACTTCAATATCAACTCTACCATTTTGCCATCCACGGAAATCATATTTTAGTCTATTAGTCCTGCTGTCACCATATTGTGAATTAACCTGGAATTGATTGAACAGAGGTGGGGTTATTTCCCCCCTGTGAAACAAATTGTAAAATGTTTTAAAATATTCACTTTCCAGGTAGTTCTTTCATTTATGGCAATTCAAACACGACATAAACCTGACAACCAGCACTTGCACAGCACTGGAATCTTAGAGCCCAGTAGGCTGGAAGACCTCCCAGCATCCAGCACAGAACACTGGATACTTGCCAGATCGTGCTCCCAAGGGCTCCCTTTTTCACCCTCACACTCACATCTCTCCAGCCTCAGGTCGATGTCCTGTCAAGGGGCCGGTTCCCTTTCCTTGCAGGGATGCTCCAGCCCTGGAGCCGGCTCTCCCGTGTGCCAGTCAGAAGGTGGCACCATGGGGATATGGATGTCCCCGGGGGGCTGGGCTCCTCCTGCTCCTGTTTGGTGCCAAAGCAAAACATCAGATACACGTTAATTTTTCAGTAGGATCATAAAACTCTAATCCCAGTTGCTGGTTGGATGCATTGCCAGCATGACGGCGTCTATCATCACGAAACAAAAGGAAGAAAATACGCTGTTGCTGCCTCTCAGTACTGGGTGGCCAAGCTGAGTGACTTTATTCTCCATCATGTTGGGAACAAAAAGTTGAAAAGATTCATATTCTGTGTAGGGGGGAAAAAAAAAAAAGAGCATAGTGAAGGTAAAAACCAGGTCAGGTTAGTAAGAATGACCACTGAAAAATAGTTAGTACATAGAGTTAAAATTAGAAATGCCTATGTGAGACATGAGTAATATAAAAATATATTTTCTGTAAACTATGTCAGTGCAAAGCAAATTATCAGAAAAGTTTCAGTCTGGTTGGTGAAGAATAATCAATGAAATGCGTAAATGAGACTGAGAACAGCAGCATGTTTCATTTCTTGCCTTTTTTCTTTATTCTTCACAGCTGCAAGCCAATGGCTAACAGATCAGAGAAAAAGACTAAAGCAGATTACTAGAGCAGGATTGACAGAATATATTTGGTAGTTTTCAGATCAGCTGTGCCAAAATACATCAACTGTGAATTAATCTGGGTCAGATATCTCTCGCAAAAAGATCTGCTATTCTTTTTAAGAACCCAAAGAAGAGAAGGAAATGCCAGAAACTGAAAAATACGAATTCCTCATTTAATTTTGGAAGGGAGAAGGTAGTGGTGGCATGGTAGAAATCACAGACTTACCTTTGCTTCTGTTTTCAGAAAAAAAATCTCATTCAAAAAGAAGGAAATGCGGGATCTTAGTGGTTAAGTAGTCAATATTAATTTTGCAGGTAGAATGACGAGTTGTGCTAAGAACAGCTCTGCAGTAACTATCTCTTGGGCCACTTATTATTAAATATTTTTATTAGAGATATGGAAGGTGAACTGGGGAGCCTGCAAACTTAAAAAAACATGCAAGACAAAGGTGGGAATGACTGCAAAAATGGAGAAATGCAAGCTTGGAGTACAAACAATCTTGACAAAATGGAGGAATGCCTAGAAAAAAAAAGACTGGCTGCAGTTCATTTAGAACAACCACAAGTATTTATATTAATTAGGAGGACAAAGGGCATAAAAATGGAGAATAAACTGGGGTTTTGCAGAAACGAATCTAGGTATTATAGGAAATCGCAAGCTGAATTATGTGTCAAAAATATAATGCCATTTTGAAAATGGTAAATCACAAAAAGATAACTATGAAAAAAAATTAAAATAATTGAACCTTTTGGAGACAAAACATATTTGACTATGGTAGAAAATCGATGGCAATGGGGGTCTTCCAACTGAGAATGTGTGAACATATTTTATTCTTAAAGGAAAAGTCAAATAACAAGGGAAATATAAAAAAACATACCAAAATAGGAAAAATGTATGATAGCAATTGTTTTCTTAAGGGGATTTAACCAATGGCAATTTCATTCTAATGCTGTATATCAGAGGTTAATATCTGAGTAAAGATAGTTAAATCGGCTTTTTATTATTGAATTATAATCACTTGAGCAATTATAAAAACAGGTGTTGATGATTGAAATAAATTATTCCTTCACCTGATCACTATACAGCTGATAAGAACTCAAGATTGCTGCACAAGTACTCTTTTATTTGTGCTGAAGCCTTCTTCAAAGGCATTTATTAAGCCAAGATGCTCTGGAAAGAAACTCCACTGAAGGACAAGGACAAAGATTAAAATCTTCTAAGAAAGAGTGTGCAGGCTGTGGTGTCTGCAGATCTTGATTTGATCATTAAGTAGCCTTGATTCTTAGTTGACTGTTGAAAAGAAGTGTTTTTAATATGTCTACAAGAATTTTCTCAGGCTTCTAGACCTATCATTTAATCTTAAATTCTTCAGTCTATGAAGTTTGCAAGAGTACAATGTAATAGTATGTTTAGTGGCTCAGCTAAATACAAGTTAAAGTAGTAGATAGTAATGTATTTGGTTTAGCCTTAGCAATAAGATGACTGGAAAAACACCAGGGGGTTCTGCAGAAATATTTTCCACAAGCAGCTGGAAAATAAGCTTGCCTGCAAACCCAGTGGATATAGTTGCTGTTCTAAAATGAAATACCAGTATATTATATGAAGCAGCAGGCATTATCTGAAATACTTTAATGGGATCGATGTAATTCTATATGGGTTCTAATAAGTAAAATGCCTAGTCTGAGATGGTTTATCTGCCATGTAATGGGTGCTCATTCTGGTTTTCTCTTTGACAGAATATTCCCTGAACTTTTTTTTCAAAACTGGGGTAATTTAAAATTTGAATGTGGACTCTCAATCATTCTTTCTCATTGATCATTCACCTATCTAACACAAAGTTTCAGATACTTGTCTCACTACTGTAAGCAATTATATACCTCATGTTAGGCATCACTGACTCAGCAGGCTGTGTATTCTGAGTAAACTCATCTTTATACACTTCTGTGAAAGTCCAGTTTCCTCAGTAATGTGGAAATCCTGTGCCTTTGGTGGCATAAGCATGCATGGAAGTCAGCAGTTTGATTAATTGTGTTGTGAAGCTAAGATGAATACAGTATTTGGAGGTACTTAGATTTTTCAGCCTCTAAAATGTAAGTCTAGTTTTCACAGTGGCAAAATCTCCTTTCTCCTATTTGATCCAGTTAGTTTGCAGATGGAACAGCTGTTCCAGCTTTTCCGAGTACAGAATTTTTAATAGGGTTTGTACAAGTTTTTACAGGAAGTCAAATGCAGAGTTATAATTTTGGTGCTTTTATTGTGTTGCTTCATTTTGCCTTTGCTCGCTGTTGTTTGAGTAGTATGACCTGAATATTTGCTCCAGCTAAGGCTGTCATGGAGACAGTGCTAAGTTTGAACTTAGCAAATGGTCTTAGCACAGTCTGTCTGTCTGTCCAGCTGCTTTGCCTTTTGTCATGACAGAAAACTTTCTCCAGAGGCTACCGTAAATTCCTTTCTCAGCTGATGATCCATGTTGCGCAAAGAAGATTAATGCTTTTGGTGCAAGCCAAAACATTCACTGCCAGATGTAAAAGAAGAATGCAGCCTTTAAAGCAAAGCCTTTCCTCTGTTGGGAATTTCTTTGGGACCTGTGTCTCATGAAAAGGCCTTCCTGATGGGTTTCTGAACTTCCTCTAACCCCACCTATGCAAAGAGGCTCCCAGGAAGACAAAGGCAGCTGGACACAGGTCTCCTAGAGAACATTTTTCAAGTCCTGAAACAGGAATGGAATCATTAATGATAGGTATTACTAGGCTTACAAAGAATAAACCTCCTAAAAGCAAAGTTGGATGATCTTGTGATGAAAAACGCAAAATATGCAGGGAACAGAAATGTAGAAATAATTGACTGATATTAGCAAAACAATTAATGCTGTTTCATGACAACTTCATCAAAACCTGAAACTGCAGCACTGGCATGCAGAATAAAAACTTTTCTGAAAATCCATGAAAACACATTCAAGGGCTTTGAATTTAACCAGCAAAACCTGTGCTTTAGATAAGTCTTCTTTAAAGCATCAGTAACTTTGAAAATAATATTAACAAATCATTAATAGCAGATACAATTTAGAACAGTTTCCAAAAGTAGTGAAATAATGTAATTTATAAGTGAAGTCAGCTTAGTTACCTCAGAAGGGTTAAGATTTTTTCAAAGGCACAGACTTCTACAGAGCATTTCTGGAAATAACTTTTAGTATGTGTGTACACTAATTTTGATAGTAAAAATTTGAAGTGTTCTGGATGCATGGATGAAATTGTATGTTTCTCTGTGATATCTGATTTAACATACATCATCAAGTAAAGTTTTTGGGTAAAATTACTTTATTGAATTCCTATGATGCATTCCTGTTTAATCCACTGAATTGGCTAGTAAAAATAAAACAACAAAAACACCAATCTGAATAACATATTCATTGAAATATTTTGATTATCCAACAATTTCAATCATATATCTCAAGTCTGAAAAAACACAACTGCAGTATTTGTGTGGAATTAGGTAAACCTGTCTCAACTTTTCAGAAAGGAAGAATATGGCATTTCCAATACTAATCTGGTTAAAAATGAGAGAAGCTGAGTCACAAAAGTTGTCTTGAGCCTTCAGAGAAATGCACCAGACCTCAATCTTTGAACCTCAAGCTGTCTATGGGGACAAAGGATCTGCTCAGACTATCTTTGCTGGTTGACATTTATTGCTAAAATTTGCTAGAAATGACCTTTGATTTAATAAGGTGCAGTTCTAGGCAGATTCTGTGACCACCAAGCTTTACCTGGGAATGTTCCAGCAGTGGGGTCCCAGCAGATGGCATATATCACCATCTTTCCACAGAACTCATTCCATCTGGCCCCTTCCAGTGAATGACTGACTATTTTTGAGGTTCTGGTGCTTTGTGTTAGTTCCCAAGCATTACTGGCTAGAAGAGTCAATAAGAGTTTTCCAGCTTAAGCTGGCATTTTATTTTATGATGGTTATTTTTATATCTTGATATATAAAAATAGTCAGTGGTAAAGTATTAAACTATTTTTAAAAATGAAAAGCCAATGTGCACTCTATCATTAAAGAAAATTTTGATGATTCAGGCCATGTAACAAGCTACAGGTGAGTTCTAAATTCTCTATTCTGTAAACAGCATCACATGTGGAGAAAAGAGCAAACTTTGTCCAATTCCAAAGTGTGGAAGAACAGCAAGAACACTAAATCAGATGACTGTTGAAAATGGATACTAACGTTTCACCAGGGTTCTTCTCTTTAAAGAAGTTTTGTTCTTCCCAATTCTTAGTTTTGAAGAAATTAAAGATGCCTCATTTATGTTTAGACCTTCTGACTGTAGCTGAATCACTGTTCTATCTAAAGGACTATTGCAAGAGATGCATCTGTGTTTTTACAAGCTGGTTCACGGGAGAAAAGGCAACTGCCTTTGGAACTACACATTTCCTCACATACCCCCTTAATGCCATAACACAGAATTCTCACTTGCTATTATATTTACAGAGGGTGATTTTCATGCCACAAAAAAATGTGTATGTCATGTTTGGTTACGGATAATCTGAAGTTCCTTTTGTGGCTATGGTCTTCAGGGCCAGCTGTCCAAGTGAGGGCAATCTGCATGGGTAAAATGCAAAAAACCCAGAAGATACATATTTGAATTTTGGGGCTGGCCTGTGATCACTGAGCTACCAGACTTTTCTCCATATAAATATATGATATATATGATTTTAGAAAAAATCCCATCATAATAAAGTTCATATTTTGTTTTGCTTTATAAGCACTGTTTAAAACAATCTAGAAAAAAATTCCTGAAAACAACTGGTTTTGTAACTTCTTGATATATCAGTATTTCAGTTTATAAAAGTGAAAATAAATATAGTGTTATAATCATTACCAAGCAGTAATCTTTCATAACATATCATAGGAATTTTTCTAGTATTTGGAACAGCTTATCTGTCAGGACTGTGTACGAATAAGCCTCAATGGTGCTGTCCAGCCTGGCTTTAAACTTCCATCTGCATCCTTAGCCCATGGGCTAAAGAGCTCCATCTAAACTCAAGCGCAGTTCTTCAGTCCTTCTGTAGGCACAGCTGACCCCAGGACAGACCCTGGACCATGCTGCAGCTTTGTTCCTGGTTGTGTGAGGCTTTTGCTACTAATACTGTTACTATTCCTTTCCTTATCTCATTGCTGCTTGCAGTAAATTGCTCTTGCCTCAACTAATCTGTTTCTGATCTTCACCTTTTGTGCCTCTAATTCCTCTCTCCAGCCTGATGCAGTGGGGAGAGGGAAGGGGAGCAAAAAGAGAACACAGTGTTGGGAGAGTCTCAGTGGCAGCCCTGGAGTGGAGAGCAGCATTCCTAAACCACGACACCCTGCCTGGGCACTGTGGGGTGGGAGCTCAGGCAGGGGCTGAAGGCCTCAGGCAGGTTCTGGGGTGCCAGGGGTGGGCAGGGGTGTGCTGGGGACCCTCGAGGGACACCAATGGCCCTGCCAGTATATATCTCCATGACACGTGTTCTGGTGCCTATGCAGGACCACTTCGGCTGTTCGAAGCCTGCTGCCAGTGACAATGTGAGACAACAGGATTTTTATTTTTTTTTTCTCTTCCATGAGAACCAGCAACAGTTCTTAATGGCCATAGCTGTGTCCTGCCCTCTAGGCTTCTACAGCCATTTTCCCATTTTAGCCTGAAATGTTTTCAGTTAGCAGACAACAGCAGGATGGAGAACAAGACACTGCAGGGGAAAAGTAACCAAACTGTCCACTTTTGATATCATTCCCTGCTGCTCCTCTTAATCAGACAGTGGAAAAAGAGCAGAGTAATTGAGACTGATGGACGGCAGATACAGGAAAAGGACGTATCCAGGATACATATATTTTTTTTTCACTGTGTTTCATCACCAGACTGCTTCATTAGAAAGCCAAACTTAGCTGTCAGTATCAGAATTAATGATGGTGATGTAATTTGAAACATAAAAACATTTTAAATTTGATTGATCAGTAGTAGTATCATCTGGTTAAGAGACACGTTGTAAAAAGAAATGCCACGTGGTGCTTTTGTTTCCCAAAACAATTTAAAATTATTTTAGTAGCTCTATATCCTCTAAAATATAAATTTTTCAGCTCTTTTTCTTAAGGAAAGTACTTGAATTACTAATATTTTAATTTTAAATTTTATAATATATAATGTGTACATTTACAAAAAATACAATTACAAATATTAGGCAATTACAAATATTATGCATTTACAAAGGCAAAGTTTAAGTCCTTTGCCATGATCCAGTTACACACAAGCTCACCTTTTTCTCTGCCAGGGGACCCACATCTTCATCACTCTTGGAAAGTGTCAACATCCAGAAGCTTCATGGAACATGCTGCAATTCTGACCTCAGAGCTAGTTATTATCTACAGTATTTTCCCTTCAGAGCTTTAACAACACAGTGCAATACACGCCATGATAACTTAGGATTGCTGAGGGCTAATTAAAAGGCACTGATATTTCTACTGACAGACAAGATTATTTTTTTCCTTTTCCTATCAATAGATTATTTTTACAGCAGGCAAGAATATGGCCATGATAGGTAGATATCAAACCCTTACCTGTTAGAGAACTTTACATCTTACTTATTTCTCAGCAAATAAATTTTTCTCAGAGAGTAAAAAGCCTCTCATTTACAAAATAGCAAGCAATGCGTTACATTTGCCTCACAGGGAGAAAAGGTGCAGAGCTATTTATTCTGCTGATTTGAGTCATATTATAACTGAGTATGATAGGGCTGGGCTCTAATTTTTTTTTAAACAATGAGCAATGGATTAGAGGCTTGCTTAGCTATTCTTCATTCGTTAACACTATAACTGTCGAATACTCAGTGCTTAAAAAAATCCAATAATTGCAGATAGCATTAGTTCTGCATCTTTGGAGAACAGCCAGCACAGATTCTAATGAAATAAGCCAACCATGCATCGAGGGATTTAAGAAGTACTGCTATTCTGCCTACAATGACATTCTATTACTGATTAAATAATCTCTGAATCTGACTGTTCTGCTGTATTTTGCAACCTTACAGCAGCTAGATTCAAATACTTTATGAAGAAAGAATAATGTGATCCTCAGTGGGTCTAATCTTTCATAAATAGAGTCAAGTTGTTCAAAACCAGAAGCTCATTAGCTAATTCATTGCAAATTGTATTAATGCTGGAATCAAGCTGTATATGCAGAGAGTTTTTGAAAGCTTCCTTATGAAGTAAATACATTCAGGCATATGCATTTTGAAAATTAATATATTCATTCAGTGATATGGACAATGTTTCATGTTCATGCTTGCTTCATAGTCTGCTGATTTTTTTAAGGTTTCTGGTTGGAGTTTTAGGCTGGAACCTTGGCTGTATGAAAGACTTGTCCTCCCTATAAGCCTCACCTCCATTATATCTGTGAACCACTAGAGCAACCAAAGTCCAAAGTTTAACACTGTCTGTATGTTCAAATCAGGCAGCTCAATCCTTACAAGAGAGGATGCCACAGAGACTTTTCTGTAAAACAACATAGATTGTAGCACTGTTCTAAGAGCCTATATCAGGCCACCACCCATCCAGCTGCTGCAGATGCCTCCATTCAAGAAACGTAGTTCTATAAATCAATAGTAAGAAAAGAACTGCGGGAAAATCTAAGATGTCAGTATCACTAAATAAATTATTCGTTCAAATAAAATTTATTCATTAAGTTTAAAAATCAGTCTTGCTATCATATGGACTCATGCGCTACTGTGCTAAAGAAGTATCAGATAATTTCTCAACAGCATAGGTCTCAAGAACAACAACATATATTTTACTCCAGGGGAAACACAGTCCATGGTATTAGTGTTACATTTCAATTTACTAACAGTTCCTTTGGCTTCCATGAGAACTGTCACTTCAAAAGTGTCTCTGTAAGACCAGGAACTGTGTTGAAAGGCCAGGTATGCACATGAGGTAAAATGTTCAGAGGTTCTTGCAAATAAAGTGGCACAGGACATATTCTTTAACTTTTTAAGTAGTTTATATATATATTTGAATGTTATATTTGTCCTGGTTTGGGACAGATACTGGGAGGAAATCCAGAACAACACTGTTTTAGGGATGCAGTGAAAAAATGTGAGTTTTGCTGACCCTGGCTGATTTGAAAATCTTGATGCTGATGAAATGCAATCTATCATCAGGAAAGACAGCATTATTTAAAACATTTGGGAGGAATTTTACTGTATTCACTGCAGACTCCTTAACCATAACTACAACTTTTTGGGACCTCTTGTCATATTTACAGTTCATACCATGAGTGAATATGGTTTGTATTTAACAGTTATGATGAATTGTTTTTATGCATCAGAGCAAAACTTGATATTTTATAGTTGCTTTGAATTTGAACTATGAAATATTCATTACATTTTCACAACAAAAACTTCTTCCAACAAATCACTCACTCAGTTCATTTTGTATACTAATTTCATGTAGGTCTAGAATACAAATTCTGTGCAGAAGAAGGAGCATTACCACAGCAGGCAGCTGGTTACCAAACATTTGGAAACATGAGTATTTGAAGAAATAATGTGACTTCTATTATTTTTTCTGTGTAGGCTGGGGTGGAGTCGATTCTTTGTTTGGGAAACACTGCTCAGACTCTGTAAGTTAGAGGTATTCTTGTAAGCAGAAAATCAACACTCCCTCCTCTGATGTGTGTCACTCTCTGTGTCTATGAAAAGCTGATAATAACCCCCACAACAAGTTTTAAGTGGCAATATTTGGCCAGCAGGTCAAGGGAGGTGTTTCTGACCTTCTACTCTGCCCTTGTGAGACCCCGCCTGGAGTCCTGCATCCACCTCTGGGGTATTCATCCCAGGAAAGATGTGGAGCTGTTGGAGCAGGTCCAGAGGGGAACAAAGAGGATCACAGGGCTGGAGCACCTGTCCTCTGAAGACAGGATGAGAGCTGTGGTTGTTCAGCCTGGAGAAGAGAAGGCTCCAGGGAGACCTTACTAGGTCCTGACAGTACTTAAAGAGCACTTAGAAAAGGAGGGAGAGTGACTTTTTACATAAGCAGATAGTAATAGGACAAGAGGAACAGTTTTTAAACTAAAAGAGGAGATATTTCAGCTAGGTGTTAGGAAGAAATTCTTTGCTCGTAGGGTGGTGAGGCACTGGAACAGCTTGTCCAAAGAAATTGTGGATGCCCCAACCCTGGATGGGTTGAACAGGCTAGGTTGAAGGCTAGGTTGAACAGGGCCACCCTGAACATCCCTGCTCAGGGATTCTGATTTGTAACTCCATAACCTTTAAGATCCCTTCCAACCCAAGCCATTCTATGACTCTATGAATCTGTGATATCAGCTTCAGATCTATTTAAAACACATATTTGCTTTATCATACCTGGACATCTCTGGTTTAACTTTTACACATTTATTTTTCATAGCAAGATGAATCATCATAGAACATAGTCTTATATGAAAATACGAATGAATGGTTTACATGGGTTTATAGCAACCTCTGGAAATCCAGAATTTAACACTTCAATGCTTGACTTCGTCCTCAACAACTGATTGGAACCTGCTGACTTTTTCCATAACCATCCAGCCCAAGTTAGCAATGCTGGAGTGAGAGGGAATATTACACCTTCCTGCTTCAGATTTTGATCACTGCTGATATCCAACCTAGACAAAGAATCAAGGGAGTCATCCGAATTCCCAACAGCTGGCCACGACTTTAGGTTAATCATTACCTTCAGTGTCTGGAGAGGAAATATGGAAAGCCTATACTAAGTTTGTTGCAATTGAATCACCAGGCTTTTGTTTTCATTGAGCATGATGATAGTTGAAGTCATAGTGACTGACTGTTGATATTTTTATAGGTATCAGTGCTTTAGGAATTTTGAAACTTTGGTCAAGAAACTTTCATGGATCAGTGACTGATACACTAAAAATGCTACCATTCTGGAAGCTGGTTCAATGAGAAAATTTAAGATTCTTATAAGACAACAGCCACAGCTCCTAGATACCATTCTGTAAGAGGACTAGCATTTCATATTAATTAAAATTTCTAAATTTTATTAATATAAAATTTTCTACATTTTAAGTCAGATAGTGAGAGATAAAATCATCTGTTTAAATTCAAAATAAACCTGGTGTCTGTTTCCCATCTAAAGCAAACAACAACAAAAGGCTTAGCTTTGTGGGGTTTCATTTAAATTTTAAGGAATTTTCTAAATTAAATCTAGGCAAATATTGTGATGAAAGTAATTTGCATTAATCTGAACTTTCTAGAAAATTATCAGAATTAAACCAATCTATTTCAACATTTTCTTCAGACTTTTGCCTGGTATGGTTGGGAAATTCTAAATGAGTAAGTTGCTCCTAAAATCTGTACAGTTTTTAAAAATGTTATCATGACTTTTGAAAAATATGCTTATGAAAAATTTATTTGCTATGATGAATAAAATGTAGCTTGAAATACATTTTTTCTTGACTTTAAATTATGTGATATCACTTTTTTAAATCAATTCAAATGAGAGTCTGAAAACTTTTTAGCATAGTACTCCAACTTTTGTCCAAAGTCCTTATATGCAGATTAGTCTGTGGGCATATAATGAATATAAACAAAGTAAAAATTAACAAAAAAATAAAATTAAATTTACTGTAAACAAGAATACATTAATTTAATTTCTGTGATGCAAATGTTTTGAAATCTAAATTTCACGACATTAAAATACTGTGTAAAAATCAGTCAATATGTTTGATAGATATGCTGAAGACAGATCCTGACCAACATGCTTGAGAGCAAATCCTTAAAAGATCAAATTTAATATCAGATCGAGGCAAATAAGTGATTTGAGCCACAAGATGCCAGAAGAGAAAAGGGAGAATTGCCACTGTGGACTAAAAAGGCATAGGAAGTGCTAAGAAAAAGAAATACAAATTTGTTAATTAAGCCAATAAAATAAGTAGAAGAGGTCACATAAAAGAAATTAAACTAATTCTGAAGCATACACACAGTGATGAAACTGGAAATTCCATCATTAGACAATAGAATATGCAAGAACACAAACCTTAATCTCTGCTGTTTCTTCAGTATAAACAAATCTGCTAGTTGCTAGCATTATTGCTGAAAACAGATCCCATCACATTGTACACAGAGAATAATTTCATCTTTTAGAAATAAAGCTATTATTATTTCACTATACCTCTTTGTCCAGGAAATCTAAGTCTAGATTGAAAACAGTCAAAGACACAGTTTCTTATTAAGTAGTCAACAACCTGAAGGCACTGTTTCCTCTAAAGGCTTAAATAAAAAAAAAAAAAATAAAAAAGTAAATAGGGAAAGGGGTCCAGAAGGCAGGATCTAATGTAATTTAAAACTGGAATTACATCAGCAGCTTCAAACAGATGGCAGAATGTAGAGATAAATGTGTTAGCTCTTTTAGCTTATGTGGTCTCTCCATTGTTTGAATCATTAAAACATGCAATAGTTTACAATTTAAAAATATACTGTGTATTAGACACTGGAAAAATGGACATGCACCTACTGAGTGGAAGGAGGTAGGATTGAATTAATTTGCCATACTTTAATGTACAGTATCTGGGATGCTTTAGGCAAGTCTGCAAAGAGGTTTCCTAGGAAATGAGATGAACAAAAATATAATGACCTCAAAATTATAACCCCAAATGTCCCAAGTATTTAGCAACCTAGCTCAGAAGTGGTAATTACATAAAAAATACAAAAGATCCTTAATTGCTTCAGTTATAGTGTATCTAGGCAGGTCAGTTACTGTACACAGCTGCAAAAAATGGTACGTGATTAATAGGGGGTTGCTTATGATAGCACTAACTAGCTAGTGTGCAGTGCAAAACACTCATTTCTTTTCCAATTAAAGGGAAAAAAATCTGGTTTTGATTAGGCTCTTCAGAAGGTCTAAGTCTGTAGCAGCAAAATACTCCACTCTCACATTGTTAAATGTTTTAGTCAAGGACTAAGCAGCATATATTCAGGAAAAACAGAAAGGCTGATACAAAATATTGGGGTGAAAGTGCTGCAAATATCAAAATAAGACACTTCAGATCATTTTGGTTATTCTAGTTCATTGGCTGTAAAACTACAGGGTAAACCACTTCAAATAAATAAGACTGATACAGGTGTGTCTCCAGAGCTGGAACCAGGCATCAACCTTTCCTGTGATTCATTAAACTGCAATTAATCATTCTTTCCACATAGCTCTAAACTCATTCCATCAAAGTTTGAAGAAGGGAGCATTCAAAAAATCACGTAAAAGATCTTGCAACACTTCCACATAGTACTGAGGTTCCAAGAGGTCCAGGAAAAACACTGAATTATATGGAGATCTCTCCAGATTTTTGAACTTCTCATGGTTCACCCAACAACCAGTTGAGAAAAATGTATGGTCCTGATCTTTGGAGCATTGGTTCAAAAACCTACCCTGCAGATGAGTCACTACAATGGTCTCTGCTCAGATCAGAGTGTGCACATGTTGGAAGTATGATGTCATCCACTACAATCAGTGGAATCCACTAGGTCCACTGGAGTCCATGGGATTCCAGAGCTTGACAGTGCTCTGCTCGTGCTCTCGGTACGTCCAAAGGTTCTAGTGTGCTCTAGGAATGACTCCATCAACATTTGGGGAGGGGAAGGGACCAGGAATCAGGGGAAGGGGTACAAATGGCAATCACCAGTAGAGATGAAATTCATAGAATTTCTGTGTTTCTTCTTGTCTCTAGTGAGCAGTACAGAACTTAGCACTGATAAGTCAGCATTCATTCCTGTTGAACACTCGACACTTCAAAGGGATGGATAGAGAAGTTTGCTCAGGCATTTATTAGATAGTCACTCTGCAGATCTCTCCATATCCTGGCAAACTTGGTTCAGTTGTCTGAGGTCACCACTGCTGCTAGACAGTGGTGATTTTTGTAAGACAGTGAAAGCTGAAGGTCCAGGAAACAAAACAAGACTATCAAATACATATTGCTGTAGGAAATGGGCTTTTGAAATTTTTCTCCAAATCTTGGTTGCACCCATAACTTTCTCTTCACTTGAGAAAAAATGTTAACAGCTACTTTTTTGGTTTCTGATGAGCATACGTGTGTCTTCAGTCAGTGAACTTAAATCCTGCCTAATCTATAGTTTTCAGAGAAAGTAACAGACAGATTTAAAAACCCTTAAAACAACTGCATTATTCCCTGGCAGAGGAGTAGATTTACAGACAAAACATAATCCTTTTGTGCTGTGATTTGACCATTAAATTATTCTGCATATTGAGCATGATCAGAAACTATAGCGTTAGATCAAGTACTGTGAAAATAAATCTGTGAAGAAATTTTCATAAATAAATACAGATCTGCATTCCCTTTGCTTTTCACTGGGATCATAGAAAGTGATAAAGGGGGATTTGGGATGCAGAGAAGTAAGGCAGCTTTGGATGTTCTCTCCTGGGAGAAATCCTGAATTGTCTTACCAGGGAATCCCCCTTGAAGTCTCACTGAAGCCATCTGTGGCAAGCCCCTTCCACTGCCCTTAAAAGTCACAGCTTGCCAAGCTCTGTGGCCACTTGGGTCTGGTATAGGTTCACTTTGCACCCTCAGTTTTTCCCTGTGCAAGTCTTAGAGAAGAGAGCAAGATAAACTCTCCAGCAGATTTTGAATTTGATACTCTATAGTGTCATCTTCAGCATCTTGCAAAACAGACAAAAAAGATCATTTAGAGAAAGCAGAATTTCCTACAATCAAGTCAAAGTCACACTGGATCGTCTAGTCTCTTTGAAGAGTCTGATTTCACAAGTTCATATTGTGTGTGAATAATGATCTGTAAGTAATGTCTTTCCTACATCATTCCTCCTAAAGATTTCCACTCACCAGATCAAAAATAAAATTTTCAGTTTTTAGAACTGAAATGCAGAGCTGAGTGGGTATCCCCCCAAGAGAAATTTGCACAAAAACAATATTAACTGCAAGGCAGGTCAAATGTTCACTGACACATCTTGACAATGCCCCTTTTCTTTACATTGACTCTATTTGATTAAACTGATTGAAATGCATTTCATACTTGTGCTTTGTCAGTCTATATTTTGGGCTTCATGAACAAAATAATACTAGATTGACTTATCCAGATACTTCACAAAGCTTGTCATGTTGAATTAATTAATGTTGCTTGTACAGCATGAGAATATGGAGATTCATCTTTTCAATTCTGTGTTTGCTTTACCACTAAATAAGGGGATGATAAACCATTACCTTAGTAGTTAATAGACACTTTAAATGTCTTCATTTCTTTAGAAACCTACAATGGAAATATTACAGTAATTGCTGCACTCTTTATGTAACATTAGTTACATAAACCCAAAAATAATAGAGTAGTAACCAAGAGTAGTAGTGACTAAAAGTAACTGTGCTTTCTCTTCTTTTTCTTTCCTTTTGAGTAATGGGTGGTGCAGAAACATACATACAATTGCACTTTAGAAACCTGAACATAAAAATGTTGCTAAATCTCCAAAGTTGGTAGGATATTTTGTACTGCAGTCTTGTAGCATTGATAGTGAAGTCAGTAGAATGGTATTAACTTCATTTACAACAAAGTAGTGATTCCCCCATCTCACTTATAGTACCCATTTTGGATTTTGTAGTCTTTTTTATGAAGTATAGACCCTTCGCTGTGAAACATTAATTAACTATAGCCTTAATAGTGCTGTAGTCCATTTCAGTGCATTTCTTTTTGCACCAAATAAAACAAGTAAGCAGTGTCAAACATGAAAGATGTCAATGAGTTTTACAAATGCAACTAGAGACAATGATGTGAATACATTGTATTTTTAAATGAGAAGATGAACAAAACATTTGAAAAAGTGGTTGTCATTCAGATTTAAGATGGTTGAATAAAATATTCTGTCCAGAAGCTGCTATTGCTTGGTTTTGTCAAAATGTTCTTTTACCTTTTATTCCTTAGTCATGATAATCCAGAGCTGGGAATTCAAGGCTCTGTAGCAAAGGTTGCTTCCAACTTACCTGATCATCTGAAGTGGAAGGAGGAGTCTAGGGTGCCATCAGGTACAGAAACAGCCATGCCATAATTACATTGGATGTTTGGGCCACATTTGTTTTAATTTAGCTGGAGAGATCAGGGAAGACAGAGGAAGGAAGGAAGGAAGGAAGGAAGGAAGGAAGGAAGGAAGGAAGGAAGGGAAGGAAGGAAGGGAAGGAAGGGAAGGAAGGGAAGGAAGGGAAGGAAGAAAAGGAAGGAAAGGAAGGAAGGAAGGAAGGAAGGAAGGAAGGAAGGAAGGAAGGAAGGAAGGAAGGAAGGAAGGAAGGAAGGAAGGAAGGAAGGAAGGAAGGAAGGAAGGAAGGAAGGAAGGAAGGAAGGAAGGAAGGAAGGAAGGAAGGAAGGAAGGAAATATCAAAGGAGATGGGCATAAGTAACACTGCAGAAGGAATGAAGTTTTCAACTTAGCAGCCAAAACTGACAAAATGAAGTTTTTCAGGCAGCCCCGTAGTATGAAAATTAGACTACAGGTTGAAGCCAATAAGTCCAAGGAAGAATATGACAAATAAAGTACAGCTGCACATCGTATTTGTAATAACACAGCTTAATTAGAAAGTGATTAGAAAGCATAATGGTTATCAAATGATGCTTATGCCGGAGATGCATTGCAACTCAGCTACAAGTGCTATGAGACCCTTTGCTTCCGCACAAAAGCTTAGATGAGATTCCTCTGTTACAGGCAAGCTGCCAGTTATTATTTTTTACTGTGGTAAAATGCTCAGAAATTCAGCATTGATAACTTCCTTACTGTTCAGTGCATAAAATTATTCTGCTTTTATATATAGCATTGTATAAATCTGTTTGCTCCAGTCCGTGACTAATATTTCCACTTGAGTGCTTTCCAAGCAAGTTTTCTGAAACACTTTCTTTTTTTTAACTAGGTCTTTGGGATTACTTGATTGCTGACCTCTTTGGTCCAACACCTGAAAACACTTGCAAACTCATAACTCCCGACTGAGACAGAATACAACTTTTGTAATATATTCAGTATTGGCTTACAGATTTCAAGTGACAGGAGCAAGGTTCACATCTAAGTAAGTGGTTTCCAGAGGTCAACTAACCACACCAAGAAATAGGTGCATAATTTCTAGCCTGATTTATCTACATTTACTTTCCAGAAATAGAAGTCTCATTTCTGCCATTTTCTTTAGTGTTCAACAGCTTGTTTCTGGCATGACTCTTCTTTTAAGCTCCTTCTTAATAGTGTATTGCATCCATCTCACTTACATAGGTTTTTCAAACTTGTTACTCTCTTCTGAGCCCTTTCCTAATGACAGGATTAGATAGGATTTTAGTGACAGTCTCTTCCAGGCAGTACCACCTTCTATTTCTACATGACAGCACTTCTTTTAACAGAGGATGCCCCGGCACTATTAGCCAGTGACCACAGAACTTCACATTCACCTGTTTATTCATTTACATTTGAGTATCCCTCAGAGTCACTACTTTCCAGATTATCCCTTCTGCAAATATGAGGCTGCTTTATTTCTGCATGGATCATCTGAACAGACACAGCCCAGACATCCATATTGTTATAACTGCTATAATAGCTGGTCAGTCCTTGCTTCTATTATTATCTTCTAATCTGTATCTGCAAAATGCATTTACACCACACTCACATTTTTGTCCACATTAATACACTCTAACTACTCAAGACAGCCAATGTTTCACTGTTGTGAGTGCCCCCTGATGATTTTGATTAGTCATTGGTAGGATTTGGATGAAAACAGCAGCAGTGATGCAGCTTGTGCAGGTGTTGGGAGAAACGAACTATATTTGCCCTAGTCCAGAGGGTCCCTTACACGACCACTTGTACCCATCTATTCTTCTGAGGGCTGTTAAGTGGCACTCACACATTTCATACTTAATTTCTTAAGTGGACAAAGGCACTTGTTCACAAACTGAATAATTTCTTATTTCCACAGACATTTTTCATTTATTATTTAGTATTTTCCTCCATTAAAATCTTTATCCTTGTTAAAAACATTTTTAAAACAGTCACATAAAAAAAAACCAGATTAGAAATGATTCCTCAATAGTCAGAGCAAATGTATCATGAGTGGCTCCCATGTGTTTACAGGAACTACCCATCAGACAGCAACCTGCAGCAAACAAACAGCTCAACATATCATGAACAATATGCATTTATGTGTTGCAGATGAATGCTTGTGATTGATTCTCAAACAATAGAAGAGGGCTAAGTTTTGGGCAAATGAATAATTGAACCAACCTTGTTATCTTCAGTACAGACTTAATTTGAAGCAACCACATTCAGCTGGAATGAAAGTACTTAATGGAATACACATCACTGCTTCATAGTTCACTCAGCCAAAATTGTCTTCTGCTTGAATTGGCCAGTATGTATACCACAGAGAAGAAATGCCAACTACCTTCTGGTGGAATCCCTAGAAAGGTTTCGGAAGATCTGAGAATGCACACAGGTTGCAGTGAAAACAAAATATCCATGAAATCATTCTTGTAGTAAAAATACTGTGTAGTTTTATGGTACTTTTTTTAATATTCCAAAGCTTTAAGGAAATTCCAGCTTAAAACTCTCTGTAGACAGCCTGCCTGCCTGTGAGAGGATGGGAGAGATAATATGGAGAATTTGACTTTCCACTGTCTATTACAGTGAAGAGTAAGAAACATAAGTATAATGTTATGTGCCCTGGTAACTGGAGGCATCAGCAAGATGCAGAGCAACAAACCCATGAAAGAATATAAGGTGAGCTTGAGGGAATCACATGGTTGTAGCTGGACCTCCCCTATCTAGTCCCATCAGGGTTTCACACCTTCCTCTCCCATCCCTGAGCATGAATACTAAAACCACTGGGAAAACTATTCGGTGTCAAAAATGGTTAGCAACTAAATACAGCAGAAACAGTTATTCAGTATAATATGTGAATTAATTGGATCACAGTGCAAACAAACCTGAGAAGTTTGCAGATTTTGTTTGTCTTCACTGTGTAATATGAACAAAAGCTTGTACATTGCAAGCAAATCACTAGGATACTTGCCTACAGCTTCATGCATCAGATAAACAATTGGTTTGGCATTTCCAAAGGAACTTAACTGGTTGCCATGCCTCTTCAACGTATCTGTATTAAAAATACACTTATCTATATTTATACTGTGTTAAATACTTTCATATTTCGTGTTACATTTAGATCTTTTTTCTGTGATATTGCCAATGTCAGAGAAGGATGGATTTCAGTAACATGTCTGGTGCTCTTGCATGTAGATAAAATATACGTAACTGAAAATGAAATTTCAGATTTGTTTCATGAAGACAAGATGCATTTCAGTTTTAATCTTAATGTTTATGTTATAGCAAAAACGGATGATTTTTTTTCTCCAATGTCATAAAAGATCAATTAATAAAGTGCTCAGGTTACAGAGCAAAGAGAGAGGGATCCTTAAAAACATTGATACGTTAAGTGGAGTTTATATATGGAATTTATATTTTTAAAAAGAGACATATTTTACTCTAGAAAATCATATTTCACTGCAGAAAATAACAGTTGGTTTCTGTGCAGTTGCCTTGAGACTTGCTTAGTTCTCAATATCTTCAATGGAGATGAATATGTATATCCGAGGAAATATTTTGGCCTTGAGAGAAAGAAAAAGGGAGCATTTGGATTTAAGTTGTTTGCGTAACTCCAACTTTTCTTGGTACAGATGAATCTACTGTGACTCTTGAGAGAAGTTGGCTTTTCTTGCACTGAATGCACAGCCTCAAAAGAGACTTTTGTCTGGTGCTTAATGTACGACTGAAGTAATGGAATCAAAACACTTTGTTCTCTAGAACGTTGTCTGGTGGGTGGAAAGGTAGAACAGAGGTACTTCATCCTCAGTTTGTGTTTATCTGCAGTTTGTGTTTTTTAATGTCCTGGGCTAATAAACTCTTCTCTGGTCATGTGTTAATCCTGCTTCTTCAGAAGGCTGTGATGGGTCTTAAGATTTCCAGTCTACTAGGGTAGGAAAGATGAAAAAGATAAAAAAGTTATTTCTCAAGAACACCCTCTGAAGTATTTTCTGTTGATGTGACACTCAGCAGAGGATTTCCCTGTAGCAAAGTGCTGCCTGCTTTACTCCTGTCCCCTTCTCCAGTTAAAGCAATATTGCATCTAAACTCCTTCTCCACCTCTCACCTAAACCTGCTCTGTGTATCAGCAATAAGCATATTAAAAACAACAGGCGAATGTGTTGATTCTCTTCTCTTCAACATTTCTTTTTCAAACATCTCTTTATAGTTTCCTCCCAGAAAGAGAGCGAGGAGTGTGTGCAAACACTTGTTCTCCACATCAAGCCTGACTGAACAATTTCTCTGCTATTCTGAGTTTCTGATGTACTGAAAATTACCAGCTGTACTGAATTGTGACAAACACTGTGTATGTGTGTCTCTGTGTCTCTGTGCATGGAAGAAAATATATAAACAGAAACTATCATATCTAATGACAGCAAAACATGTTTTACATTTATGACCCTATCTAGCATTTTAATTCCATAAAATACAAATGCACCCTTAATTTCTGGCTAAAGTTCATTTCTTCAAGCCCTCACAGAAGCATATATAAAGAATATGCTGAACAAGAATTCTCTAATGCCTTTTCTGGTTGAGACATAGTCAGCAAATAGGACAGCAACCACATAAATGCAGCCATCATCACACAGATTTGAAAAAGAAAATGAGATTGCACTAGAGAAGAAGACAGGTATTTTAGAAGCATGCAGCTTCCACTTCGTACTTCAGGGTGGTCAATCCACATCCAGATATATTCAAAGCTGATCAATATCAAGCTGATTTGCAATGAGAATAGAAACTCATTGAGCTTCAGTAACACATTTGCCACCCTTTGATGTCTATATTCCTAGCATTAACATGGTAACAATCCAAGCTTTCTCTGTGTGTGCCACATCATTCCCTCCATGTCAAAATAAACCACAATAGCTATATAAAAAGTGTGGTCACAACCCAGCTAGCTAAATTCTTGCCAAAAATTGACTCAATAGCTGTCTACAGAGCCTGCCAGAATAGTGTTGGCCAGCTCATACCATGTGTGCCTTTTAGGGTCATGGCTTTAAAAGGACAACATAATTGCTAAAATCTATCCATCTTTTCAGCTGGAACCCTCTCTATCCCTCATGAATTATAGTCACATCTAATAGGAAGGAAATAGACAAAAGCCATCTGCACAGAGCACCTAGGAGAAAGTAAATAATGCTTTCAGACCTTGAATGGGAGCACTTCATGTTGGCAAAATTGGACTACCCAGACTGAGATGCATAGTTACATCCTGGAAATAACAGTTTTTAAAATACTTTCCATGAATTGCACTTACCTGAGAACTTGGGAGACAGCAATTCTTCCTGGGTATTCAGTTAGCTGAAACCCACAGTGGATTTCTCAAAGGACACTATAAGAAGTGCCACTTTTCTGAATATCATGGTCCAGCCAATCTGTTCCCTTGACATGACTGCTCTGGCAGAAGGCCTCTTCACAGAAGCTTTTCATCAAATATGGTCCCTCTTTCACTAAAAGTTTGCAGTTCTGGGCAGGGATACGTGCAAGAACAGCAGACTTTCAAAGTCGAAAACATGGCTATAATTTCATTGTAATTGTGGCTGTGTAACCACTATATCTGCACAGAAAAGCTCTACATTGCAAGTGCAGCAAAGCCACTACACCTGACAGGTGATCTGTGCTATCCAGGCACAGCAAAATTGCAGTGAGACTGTGGGAAACAAGACCCCTCCAATGTTTAGGTGTGGAAACTGGTGGTTTTTATTTCACCCAGCAGAGCTGACAGTGACACAGACCAACACTATGCTTACAGGTCCAGCAGACAGCAGGAGAGATGGCATGCCACAGAGTCCATTCTGGTGGATTTAAGGGATGCAGTGTTTGGGTCTCTTTCACAGACTCAGAATCTCAGGATTATGGGCTAGAAGGGGGTCACTGATGAACTAAAGAAATGAGAAAGCCTCTGATTGCCCCCACTGTCACTCCTGTTTGTTCTGCTCTGAGTATCTGCCATATCCATACCTACATGAAGTTTTGCATACAATGTCTGTGTGTCCAGGATTACCCTTATTCATACAGCATGAAGGGATAGTGCCCTGATCTGGCAAGATGACAGAGAAGCCCTGGAGACCTCCACTTTGTGCCAAATGGATAAAATGAGATAAACTAAAGAGCATGTAAGTTGAAAAAGGGAAAGAAATATATCCAGAAGGAGCAGAAAGAAAAGGAATAACCAGAGACTGGGCAGAGAAAATTCACAGTAAACTCCAACAGAAGGAAACTCCATCTGCAAGGGGATTGGTGGTGACAGTGAGGTCAGTGGTAGCACTTATTTACTCACCATTTGGGAGGTGGGAGATGGCACAGGGCGAGGAGATGCAAACAGCTTCAGCAGAACACTTCCAGGAGAAGAGAAAGTTACTGGGAGAAAGCTCCCCCATCATCCATCTTTCACCCATGAAGAGTGATGAACCTCTCTGCATCTCTGTCCTGATCTTTTCAGTGAAGAACCCTGCTAGCTTTCTCATAGTGGCAGAAATAATTAAAAAGGGAATCAACTTCAGAGGAACATAAACACACACCAAAATCTGTCTCTTTAATGATATCTCCTCTATTCTTCACTGGCAGGCATTCTGCTAATCTAATACCTGTTAATTCTATTTCTAATTAGGGCTATAGCTCACCAGAGGCTGTTTTATACTTAATTTGTTGGGGTTTTATTATATGGCTCAACAGTCAGCCAACCACTGTGTGCATCATGTGATCCTGGTTGAGATCTTTCAGGCATTACTGCACACTGAGGCCCTTGGAGAGAACGTGCCACTACAATTTGTGAGTCACGCGTTCTTGCGCTGCCTAGGTCTTGTCATGTGTGTGCTTGTCAGGATTCATCTCCATCTCCATTACCCCTGGGGCAGAAGTCATAGCTTGTTTCTGCTCACTTGTCTGATTTTTAGCAGATCATATTCCTATCTTCAGAACCTTAAGCAAGTGCCATCTTTGTAGAATTTAAGGTGGAATTCTAAGTGGTTATTTAATTCAACTCAAACCCATGTTCTAATTGACAGGAAATATCCTCAGTTCAACTATTTTCCAAGGTTGATGTAGACTGCGATACAAAGGAAAATAATTAAACACATTCTTAACTGTTACCAAAATGAAAACTAATTTTCTTAAGTGTTTTTTTTTTTGTAGTTCTGTCATTTTTAAAATACTTTCTTTTAAGAGTTTGAAATTAAAATCTGAGACAAATTTTAATTGTTTGAAACACATATCTGAGAGACACATCTCACATCTTCATTAATTCCATTTTTGCCAGAAAGTATTGCAACCAAGTTATGCACCAGTTGAAAAATTAGCTGGGTAATTACAAGGAGAAAAATGAGAGATCACAGACAAGCAAAGTCCATGGGGCTTTATCAACTAGAACAGAATATAGGCTGATGAAGAGACATTTCATTAAGCCACTGGAAGCCAGCTCAGGGGACTGACCAAACTCTGTTTTGGCTCTACAATGTCAGCTACCAGGTAAACAAGAATATTAGAACATCATTGACACCAAATTGGTGAGCAAAGAAGGTCACCAGCAGCTGTTAAATAGTAAACTTCATCCTCCATCTCTGTGGGTGCCAAGAAGGATGGCACTTAAAGGCTGTTCAGTCACAGACTGAGAGTGGTGGTAGCACTTGTTATGTCATCCTAAAACAACACTTCAGTTCCAGAGAATCACTGTCCTTCTTATCTGAATCCACAAAGGGCTTAACACACGAGCAATTCCCATGACTGGGAATTGCAGATCTTACAGAATCAGTATAATGGAACTTCTTGCTTATCTCCAGATAGCAGAAAATAACCTCAGAAAAACTCCTCTTTTCTTCACTGTCACTGGTAGGGTTTTACTTGAAGAGATGGAGAATACAAACCAATATAACACTGGCTGTTGTGGAAAACCTCCAGAAACAGTACATTAAATAAAAATAATAAGTAAGATAATAAAGAATTTATAGATCCATATAATCCATATATAAAGAGAAATAACTAAGTCAGTCCATCTGGCCATACATCTAGTAGCTTTATAGATGTGACCTAGCTCCAGCCAGATCAAAAGAGAAGTTGGTCGGGATCTGGTTTTGTCTACAGAAGTACTGTTAGTCAGATAATCTTCTGTGGTATTTTAGTGGGAAAACTACAGGAATCAGAGTTCCTAGATCAGGTAGTTCATGGCAAAATGAAACAAGCATGCTGGGCTTCTACCTACTGCGTGTGTAGCTGCCCAAGTCACAGAAGTGCAGTCAAGTTATCCTCCATCAGCCATGGAAGATTATTTGTTTCAGGAACAAATTATCTAGGCACAAGGTAATGTGCCTAGATAAGGTATCTAGGCACAAGGTAATGTGTTGATAAAACTATATTTTTCTTAACATACTCTGGCAAGCCTAGTAGATCTCTTGAGGGGCAGAGCTTGTGTGGAAGAATACAATAAGAGGACATATTTGCACAGTGCATATTTAAATTATGCATCTTGGTGTTACCCTTTGCTAGGCAGGCATAACTCTGAAAGACAATGAATCATAGAATCATAAAATTGTCTAAGTTAGAAGGGGCATTAAATATCATCTAGTTTCAAGGCCCCTGCCATGGGCAGGGACACCTTCCACTAGACCAGGTAGCTCAGAGCTCCATCTAACCTGGCCTTGAACACTTCCAGGGATGGGGCACCCACAGTATCTCTGGGTAACCTTTTCCAGTGCCTCATCACCCTCACAGTAACAAATTTCTTCCTAAGATCTAATCTAAATCTACTCTCTTTCAGTTTGAAACCATTCCCCCTTGTCCTATCACTACATGCTCATGTAAAAAGTCCTATTCCATCTTTCTTGTAGGCTCCCTTCAGGTACTGGAAGGCTGAAATTAGGTTGCCCCAAAGAATATGCATGGTGGTCATGTCCATTGGGAGTCTTCAGACAGAGCAACTATGATTCTTGACCAGTAAGTCAATAGCCCAGGGACAGCTGGACATAGGAAGGAAAGATGTAACAAGGGAGGAGTCACTCCAGAAATGGCCAGATCCTTAGTTCTTCTGCAGGGATCTGCCGTTGACTCATCAGAGAAAAAGTGCTAGGCTGGATAGAACTTCTCCACACACAAAGCAATTCTTCTGCTCTCTACTCACCCATCACCAGTATTCCTTCCTGCTTTCAGCCCCATTTCCATGCAGTGCTACCATCCCTGGACTCCTTAAGGAGGATTGCAAGCATCAAGGGACATTACAGCTGATGCGATCATCAATGACTGCTGCTGGAAATCCATGCAGAAATGTGTGCTGTGTACAGGGAAGCAGGCAGCAACAACACCCAGCTCTCCTTCCCTCCCTCCCTTCTTCTACCTGTAATTGAAATTTAAGGAGTGTAAGTCCCACTCTCTCCTGTCAGGATAGTTCCATTCCTTGGGGAAGTGGTTAGCAATAGCAAGCCATGCCTTAGCAGCAGTGCACAGTCCCACATGTGTAAAAACCAATATATGCAGGTAGACATCTGATTTTATCCAAGATTTTTTGGATGTGCAAGAATGAGGGATAAGAGCAAATCCATATGCACAGGCTGACCAAAATAACACTGTTTTTCTTGACCTAATTTTGAGGCTGATTTTCTTCATGGAAAGAACAGAGGAGAAGTCAGATTCTGGAAACACCTCAATCCTTTTAAGACAAACCACCACCTTGTGCCTTTGAGGAGTGAGGCTTCCTGTAGTTCCAAGCATTTTGTAGTGACGTTTACATGCAAATCATCAAGGCAGGGTCAGATCTGGCAGCAGCAGCCAGAGTCAGAAACATCCTCATGATCAGCAGGCAAGTCCACAGTGACAGGGAAGGTCCCATGTCAAGCTAGGAGCAGGGGCCATGGCCAGGCATGACTGAAGCACAGTTGGAGCTAGAGCAGAACTCAGCAGAGACTGAGCTGCAGGGAGCCCCTGAGCAGAACATGTGGGTGGAGGCCCGATGGGAGTTTGATGAGAGCAGCTAAGGCTCATTAATGCACTCAGGATCCTGACACAATTTTTCTAGGACATATGCGACAGGAGAGGTGAAAAAGTACCAAGGAACTTTGGCCTGAGCCAAGGGTTACCCAGCAAAATAAGAAACCCCAGCTGTTCCAGTGTAGTTCATGCCACAGGGGTGTCAGACAGACTCAGATGTTTCCTGTCTCATCGTTTTGCCCCAGAACACTTGAAAAACATGGTTACCACCGATCTGCAGAGACCATGCCCAAGCAAAGAGGCAGCCACCCAATGTGACATTTGCTTTTATCACACCCAGGAAAGCCAGCAACAAACAAACAAACGCTTATGGGAGGTTAGGAGGAACATTAAAGGCTTTGAGTTGCAATAGATTTTTAAAGCAATCATGATAAAATTTAGCACAAAGCACTATATTTTTGATGCTTTCATAATACATGGTTTATGTATTATGGTCTATGCAAGACTACAGAGACTTACCTTTAGATTTCTCAGTTTTTGGCGTTTTCAAATTCACTCGCAGGATTCTAATAATTACTTTTTTTAAACTTTCTTCACTAGAAAACAAGTATCAGGGTGAGGCCATGAACTAATGCAGCCTAATTTTGAACAGCTTGTGTGCTTCTGATAACTGAGTTTTAAACTTTCTTTAGGTCTTTATTATTGATCAGAGACTGAGTCTATACAGGAGCAAAAACCTTGGCTGAAGAGCAAGATCCCATGGTACCTGCAGAAAGCATTTCCTGTAGCTGATAATCATGACAATTCTTTTCCAACAGTTTCTCTGGCAGATAACCTAGGCAGCTATTTCTTCCCCCATAAGGATTAAGAGCATCACCCTTTCCAACTCTGTTCCTAATTTCATTAAGTTTCTTTATCAGATTGCACAGAAACAGGAAGGAAGGAAGGAAGGAAGGAAGGAAGGAAGGAAGGAAGGAAGGAAGGAAGGAAGGAAGGAAGGAAGGAAGGAAGGAAGGAAGGAAGGAAGGAAGGAAGGAAGGAAGGAAGGAAGGAAGGAAGGAAGGAAGGAAGGAAGGAAGGAAGGAAGGAAGGAAGGAAGGAAGGAAGGAAGGAAGGAAGGAAGGAAGGAAGGAAGGAAGGAAGGAAGGAAGGAAGGAAGGAAGGAAGGAAGGAAGGAAGGAAGGAAGGAAGGAAGGAAGGAAGGAAGGAAGGAAGGATTGCATATGTGCCATTTCATAGAAAAGCAAGTTAAAAGGGAAAAATACCTATTACATGATAATCACTCTAATTTATTTTTACATACCGGTTGTAGAAACTCTATTAGAAAAAGCAAAACAATAAAAACAGAGGAGGTTCTAGGGGATATTTAAAAATACTAATAAGTAAAATACTAATATCTTATGTTTTCTTGAAATACATAGATCAAACTGTCTATATTGAATAGTTTATGCCTTATCTGTAAGGCAGAAGAGCATTACAAATATTTTGAATTTTCCACAAGATTAGAGCAAGAGTCCATTGCAGGGTTGACAACACTACCTGAGTCTTAATACCTAAAACTACTGGAAGATAAATATTCTAACTTTATTCAATTGATCTTTCAGTAACAGAGCAAGGAGAGAGATAATAACAGTGCTATCATTTTGTCACCTTTTTCAAAACAGAAAAGCAGGCAGCTACTTTTTGAAATCTTCATACACCAGGGAAGATACAAGTAATTCCTTTACTTTTCATATGTGGTATTTGCCACTAGAAGAATAATGTGAAAGATCATAATCTTTGGAAGTTTCTTAAGGTTTCACCTCCAAACTCTACTACTTTTCTCCTTCTCTACTTCCAAAACATATTATAGAAAATATGGCTGGAAGTGTTCTCAAAAAACAGCTTAGTTCCTCCTTTTAACCCACATCTAGACATAACTGAGAAATACTTGCCTAAAACAACAGCAACTTAATGATGGAGATTTACATAGATAATAGAATTCAGTGCTAGGGTACCCTTTCATACTTTACCCCTTGATTTGGCCATGAATCTCTTTTACTGCAGTTTAGGTCCATTATCTTTTGTCTTTTGCATTGTGAATGCTCTGACAACAAGTTATTACTTCCCAGCGAGTGCCTGCATACCTAAGGAATATTTCTCCTGCCTTCCTTTGGAGTCCTCTTTTTCAGACTAAATAAACCTAATTCTGCTTTTGTTTTCTTTGCTGATCACAGTTTCCAGTTATTCTCTTTAATCTCTGCAGAGTACATCCATTTGGACCACATATTTTCTGAACTATGATATCCAAAATTGTATGGAAGAATCCAGCTGAGACTTCCATTCATCCACATTTTGACATCTCCAGATGTTTTCTTTTGGCTTGATTTAGTCTTGTGCAAGCTCTGTCAGTGCATAAGGACATGAATATTTGGAGAAAAAATGAGGCACCAAATTAAAAACTGAAGGGTTAAAGCATACACTAGAGGAGTTTGAGAGACCCAAACTGTGAGAAGTGAACAGAATTACAGTGCTAGAAGGTGTTATTATTAGGAATAACCAGAAGTTCATAAAGGAAATATGCAACCTTATTTCCACCTGGTTGGTGCCCAATGGTATTGCAAGATGTTACTGCAGACCACCATAAGATCCTTTAGAATTCCAAGACTCACCAGACACCTACCTCCTTATAACCTCAAATCCAGTTCCTTAGAGAAAGCCATCTGTAGTGTGAAAATAGTTGCAAATTTTCTTCAAGTGAAGTCTTTTAGTGAATCCCTGAAGTTTGTTCCTCATGCTATAGAAGCCAGCCCAGTGTGACCTTTCCAGGAGCAGAACAATTATGAAAGCCCCATAAACTAATTTCATATAGATATGACATAGTAAAGAAACTATCTCTGCAACTAAGAGGATGAAGACTGTATACATGGATTTCTGTTTTCCAAATGTAGTTTCAGCAAGTCTCTGAAAAACTGTGGGAAATTGTTTTTTCTTGACAAGACTGTCATCAATTCTCCTTCAATACAAGTCAGGGATGATCTAGATGGAATATGTTCCACAGTACAGCCCTGACTCCTGAAACTCTAGTTATTTACATTACTCTTCAATCTCACTGGAAGTTGCTGCACATGAAGAATTGCAGACAGGATTATGACCAGCCACACATAGTGGAGCTAAAAATAGAGGGGTTTTTGTTAGCAAGGAAATTTTATAAGGCATATGAAGCCATATCAGTACATTTATGAATGGCCTGGTTTTCAAAATAATCTTAATATAGTCACCACTGGATACATACTAATCTTATTCCAACACAAAATCTATGTTTGCAGGCCCCTTTCTATTCATTCTGGGCAGTATATGTGATTCATAGGTCTGTGATAACTTCATGAAGTGCTGCAGCTACAGTCCCTGGGAGCCAGCTCCAGGATTTGCAGGACCTTCTGTGATGGGAAACCTTGCAGCTTTCAGTGCCTCCTTCCTACAAGAGTGTTCAGTTTTGGGAAACCTCAGACTCTACTGAGGAACCTAAAATTTGGCAATATGCTTCTTGGATCTCCCTTGAACCTGAGTGATGAGTGAGCTTCTTTGCCAGGAATCCAGCAACTCAGAAAGGAATTCTACGGGACACCTGTGTTACAAAGTATTGAAAAATACTTGTACTCACCCTCAACTAAACATTAGTTGGTCAAACTCTATTTAATTGAAAATCTTCAGCCTAACTTTGAAAGAGGTATCTTTGTCCCCCAAAGAAGCAATACGTATAGATCCATGTATAGTTGCTTGTCAGAGGTTGACTTTCCCCAGCAGCCAGATGTTCTCTTTGCCTCATTACAGTGATGGAGGGGCACTGGGAAGTGAGAATGATTCGTAATTCCATTCTACCAGCAGCATGGTGGCCCTAATTTTCTGAGTTTTCAAACATTGCAGGAAACATAGCTGTAATGAAAGTTAATAAATTATGAAAGTTGATGAATTACATTTAACTTTGTCTCTATAAAATCCACTGCTGTTCAAAGTAGTGTAGTGGTTTTGAGCAAAGATAAATACTATCAAACTTCCAGTGTCTTGTGTGCCATGTCTTCCAGTCTAAAATGTCTTTCCATAGCACCAGACTCTTTCCCCAGCCAAGGATTAAAACTATTAAACATATCTATGTTAGATATAAAACAGCCTCTGTTGAGCTACAACCCTGATTAGAAATAGAATTAACAGGTATTAGATTAGCAGAATGCCTGCCAGTGAGGAGTTGAAGAGATATCATTAAAGAGACAGATTTTGGTGTGTGTTTATGTTCCTCTGAAGTTGATTCCCTTTTCAATTATTTCTGCCACTATGAGAAAGCTAGCAGGGTTCTTCACTGAAAAGATCAGGACAGAGATGCAGAGAGGTTCATCACTCTTCATGGGTGAAAGATGGATGATGGGGGAGCTTTCTCCCTGTAACTTTCTCTCCTCCTGGAAGTGTTTTGCTGAAGCTGTTTGCATCCTGTGCCATCTCCCACCTCCCAAAAAAGTGAGTGCCACCACTGACCTCACTGTCACCAGCATTCACATGGGCACACAGAATTTACTGTGAAATGAACTCCCACCCAGCCTCATCCCAGGTCTCTAAAGCTGTGTATTTCCTCCTGGAAAATTCATCTACAAAAATCAATCTGATTCTATCTAGAAATTTGATCTACAAAACTGTAATGGTTTATGTCTCCCAGCATCACAAGTTTTCCCTTCTTCTTGCCTCAAATGATTTTTGAAGACCTTAAAGGTCCAAGTGAAGAGAGACACTGAATTCTACAATTAGATTCCTGCGGACAGTAGATCTGTCTTTTCATTCTGTCTGCTAAACTAAAGATGCAAAAGATAAGTTGAATTGGGGCATTCTTGTACAGAAGAAACTGCTTAGTCATCAGCAGATGAGAAGGTGGTTTCCTACAATACTTCCCATTAAAAGCCTTTTAGACTTTTTTGATATTTTGTTGTATGAAACAGATCCTTCAACTTCACTGCAGTTTCATACGTCTTCTCCGAAACACATGTTCAGAACATCTTCTGATCCTGACTTCACCAATACCAGAAACCAATAGGTCCATGCAGACATGAACAGCAGTCAGAGAACCAGCCCAGGGAGATGGTGGCAATCAAAAGTGAGCACACCGAAACCACTCAGCAGAGCAAACTGAAACATATATCAACAGACTTACACAATTGCATGTATTCCTCTCATAGGATAGAAGAAATTCTGCAGGACAGTGTAAAGAAGGAACAGTGGGCAAGTAGTTGGTGCACAAAGATTGAGGAAGAAAGCACTTCCAGCCCTGAGAAATGCAGGGTAGGGCTCAGAATACCATGTTCCCTCCCCAGACACTGCAAATGCATTGTTCCTCAGAAAAATAAACCATAGAACGGTAGAGAAAAATGAATATTCCAAACCCAAGCAACTCCTCCTTTAATTTTCTCTGTTTTTTGTTAATTTTTAAAAAATTTATTCCTTTCCCTCCCAATTATATGACATTGAGGAGTTAAGGTGAGATAACACTTCAGCCAAATGCCTTAGTCTGTTAGGTTCTTCGTAACTCAACGTTTTATTGAAAATTATAATCCCATCCATTGCTGCCATATTTGTACCAGAAAACATCAGTAGCCTCCAGAGTCTAGCTGATACAAGATGGGTTCTTGAATAGCTCAGTACCCAATGGGAACTGGTAGAAAGCAGCAGCTACTGTCAAAAGGTGACTGCAGTGTTCTGATAGATATCTAATGATTCAGTGCCCAGCAATCTGCAACAAATATAGTCTTACTGCCAGTAAAGTCTAAAGAAAAGAAAATTTCTATCAGTAAAGAAATTGAGGCCAGACAGACAAATGTTTAAACACATCTTACCAATGTCACCTAATAATAGTGCAGAAATGATCACAGAGTCACCCTTCTCTTCTTTGTGTATTTTTGCCAAGAAAATACAAGCCAACCCAAGAAGTCCAGCAGGTAACATGTTATGATTAATTTTCATGCACACTATAGCTCTCACTTCAGAAGACAAAGTGCTTGGTTGAGGTCCAAGATCCATGCCAAAAGTGATCTCCCTCCTCAAGGGAGACAGTGTCATACATTGTTCATTTCTGTTCATTTCTTTGTTTCACTATCCTGTGGTAAAATCCTTGACCCAGTGAAGTCATTATAACCTTTGTCAAGGATTTTAATCTTGCCCTATATTAAGTATCTGCTTACAACTGAGGGAAGCTTTCTTGTGCAAGGGAAGAGCACTCCCAAAGTGCCATCTAAGGCTGAAATAATTCCCCCAGGAATTGGCAAATCTCATTACCTTCTTGTACAGGGAACTTTGAATTTGCTGTCAGTAACATGAATAGCAACACATATTTTAAAACAAAACACATTTGAACATAATGAACATTAAAAATAAAAGTTAAGGCAGTGAAGCCTTAGTAAAGCCCCTGGTAATACCAGATAGTGCTGCAGCAAAATTTTTAATTAAAAATAGAAAAAAATGAAATAAAATACACTGCTCCTACTGTAAGAAGACCAAACTCCATTTTGGACAGGCTTTTCATCTTAAACAAGCTACATGGAGCAGTGACTTTACAGTTGACAAAGTCTTTGAAGCAGCAAAACCCTGCTGCATGTGACAAGATGCAGGACAAAATGGTGATGCAAAAATAGAAGGATAAATATAACTAAATGTGCCACACAGAAAGCTGAGGCAGGTGTTGTCATAGTTGTCAGCTTTCAGGTTCCTTCTTTCTTTAATTTTTCAAATTGTATCTTGATTCTTCTATAAAAACCATGGAAAAGGGCCAGATATGAGACTTTTGGATTTCAATCCACAATTCCAAGTGTTTTGAAAAGCCATCTAAAAACTGTTGTATATCTGCTAAAAAAAACAAACCAAAATAAACAAACAAAAAAAAAAGACAAAACAAACAAAAAGCAAACAAACAAAAAAGCCTTCAACTCAATAATCTTGATCTTCTTTTCAAAAATTTGTTTCTGAGAAATTAGGAAAGACAAGTGTTTCCAGGAGAAAAAAATAATAGTTTTAAAATATTAAAGCCTCAGATAAACCACATGAAAATACAATTCAATATTTTATTAAAGTTGAAGTACTTCTTACTTGTAAACAAGTAACCTAGAAGAAACTGTAGCATGAAAATACAGAGTTTGCAGTTCTTAATGAAGTCTCAGAGGTAAAAGTATCCCAAGCTGTGTCACTTCTGTGACATGGTCTGAAAAGAGAAAATCCCCACCACTGTGAGACTGTTACAAAAATAGCCAGCACTGGCAAAGGAGCATCAACTGACTACAGCAAAGGAGGAAAATACTGGCAAGCTCAAACCTTGACCTCTAGCAGTGATATTCTTGTTTCAAGACTTGGAGGTCTACACACATATCCACCTATTTCTGTCGGAGTCTACCCTTGCTGCACTCTATCCCTGGGCAGAGAGCCAGTGCAAAATCTCTCCAGCACAGAAGCCCCACTTGAGCCATGGGTTTAACAGGAACATAATGAAGGGAGTGGCTGAAAATAACCTGCCCTTACAAGGCAATCACATTTCAGGATTCCCAGGCCATAGGGAAAAGGCATCTGTAAACAGCAGGGTCCCTGGGTCCTGCCTTTCCCATCACCTTCTTCTCCTTGGAAAAGGAAACCTTGAGAAACTTCTGTGAAAGCAGCAGTTCCAATGTGGGAAAAAGAACTTTTAGTGGCTTTGTTCTCCCTTGAACTGCCCCACTCTGGCTATGCCAGCTGTAGGCGAGCAGTGGAGCACACTTTTCCCAGTTCTGTACAATGTGAGAGCAGGGGAATGTGTGCTCCAGGAGCCTCTTTGCAGACGGTGAGGTTTTTTTTCTTTATGCCTTCGTCTTTTCCGCTAGCTCGTAATCTGCCCCCTAGCTTCCCCGGGGCCAAGGGGAAGAGGATGATCTTTATATAGCTGTCCTCGGGGACTGGGTGAATCACAGAGTAACATCTAATCCCTCCTGCACTCTGCAACTGTATAACATCCCAGCTGAATATCAAGCCAGGGAAAATAAGTTGCAGCTTTACATACAAAAATCAGGGAGAGATACCACAAGCGCAGTTAGAGGAGTTATTTGTTTCCAACATAAAACTTAAACTGAAAAATTAAACAAAGGGAAAACAACCAGAGACCAGGGAGGGTGCAGAAACCACGTAGAAAGGCCAAGATACCGTGCTCTTTATCTTGGCACTTAATTTTTCATAGGTTTTTGAAAAATAATATTCAGTAGTCATTGGGTGAATCTATTGCGTGACTTTCTTTTTTATTTTTCTTTTTTTCCTTTTTTTCCCCCTTTTTTTTAATGGAGAGGGCACAGAGCCATGTTTTTGTAAAGGCTTGGCCACCATGTTTGGTATCTGAGCTGTATATCATGCACTGTTTGTCATTTCACGCCACTTAGAACAAATCCCAGCTGGCTGGAATCCGAGTCCTGTGGACTGTGAGTCATGGATATTAAATGACCATCATGTGAGCTCCTGCATGCTGCTGTGTTTAGTGTGTGGCACTGTAAAGTTGTACAGTGCCTTATCACTGAAGATCATCGTCATGCATACACAATTTGAGCAGGAGCGTTTTCATAACAACACAAATTATTTGTTTTAGCAAGAGGCAAGGAAGGGGTAGAATGCATGAACCTGAAGCAAAGGTACAGCATTTATGTGGGTTTTGGAAGATCAGTAAGCCACAGAAAATCAGTTGCTGGCTCTGTAGCAGCAGATCTGGGGCAAGAATGGAAAAGGTACTCTCGGTAGTGGAAAGGTTTTCAAGAACATTTAAATCTGGTCAAGGAAATCCTGTAGCAGTGTTTTTGATGCATAGTTATAATCCAGCCCTGTCTCACCCAAAATATCCATTATCCTACCCAGGATAAGGAAATGAAGACAAGTATTAAATTATTTGTCTCATAGGAACCAGAACAAATTTTGGGATTGACTAAAATACCAGTCCCAATTCAGAATTTTAAAACAAGCAGAGATCTTTTTCTCTGATGTGAGAGGGACAATCTTGAAGTGGATCATTTTAGTCTAGCAGAAGCCCAAATTAGAAGATTTATTCAGCAGTCCATTTCATGTTAATGACATGCAGGCAATCTGTACTACAAATCAGATCAGAAAAAACTTAGTGCTAGGAGAAATCATTATTTTCAAAGAATACCATTTCATACCTGTATGAGGTAGGTTTATTCCATCCTAGTTACGAGCTAAGTAATTTCCTGCCATCAGTGATAAAATGAAAATCCATTTTAGACAACATATAGGAAAATCCTGTAAGAATTGGATGTGAAAGCTGATTTCTGTCTTCGTTTGCATGAGTAAGTCATTCAGGCTACAAATTGTTGTGATCCAGTCCAAAGTGTTATCCAGTTGCCTTCTGCAGGTTACTATGAGATCATGTACTGCTATCAAAGGTTCTTAGGAGTCTATAATGTTTCAGCTTTCAGTCACGGCTCCAACAAAACTACTTCTCTTGCTGCTGGTTCCAGCTTAGATCTGTTTTTTTGTCTTTGCATGTGTTTTCTTCCTGGTAGCAGCTATCAGCTTCTTCCCACTATCCCAGCAGTTTCCCCTACCTTTGCTTATGTTTCTACCACGTCATAGCAGTGTAGATAGCTCTCCTTAGGTCAGCAAAGCCAGGCGTTCATAGCTTGCACTTTCTAACACTTTTCAAGCACTGAGTCTTTTAAAATGCATTATATTTCTTGAATTAAGCATCAAAAACTTTGCATTTGAAGTCTGTTCACGGGCCAAAAGTGATGGTTAAAACCCACTACTAATTTTTTGTACAGAAGCTTGGGGTTTTAGAGAAATAAATATGACTTGAATCAAATGAGGAAAATTTATTCACATTGATCCAGACTTAATCAAAACCACCAATATAAAGACATCAGCAAGTTATATGAGAGGAAGAATAAAACTGTTAATGCACTGAACTCAAGTTACTGTGGCTGTCAGAGAGAAGTTAAGCAGTATGTTGGGTAGCGTTAATAAAAGCAGCATGTTAAATATACAACTACACTACAGCTAGCTCCAATCTTCCTTGACTTTTTTTATTCCTTTACTAATAAAGGGGCAAATTTTAAAAATGCTGCTGAATTTAAAATAGTTCAAGAGGAAACATCTTCAAATATGGAGAAGCCTTCATGGAAAGAAGAGACCAAGAGAAAGTAGTATTATTCACAGACATATGAATGGATATCAGATAAAAGATAAATCAGTCTCATCAACCCACTGGGAAGACCAGGAAGTAATAAAACAAAGTATTAACAAGGAAAAAAGCAGATTAAAAATTAGAGAAATTTTCATAACTATGGAAGGCAAAATAAACCCAGATGCAAATGCAGAAACAAGGTGCCAAGAAAAGCCATGAAATTAACTTCACAGGGGATATTCGAGATATTAGTCTATGGGGAGTCACTTCAGCATAATGAAATCAGAGCTTTCAAGACACAAAGACATGAACTGGGGAATCCACTCACTACCTTCTTACCCAAACCATCAGAAATAGCTTTGGTGAGCTAAACATGACGTTGTCACAGTTGTCCTCATTTATTGCAACCCAGCTTTCTTGAAATACGTGGAACAGACAAGTATGCTGACAATGGCCTCATAACCTGAATGTGACAGTAAGGCCAGACATGGGTATCTGACGAAAAGTCATTGCTAATTTTCCAGGTCAAATCTTCCTTTTAATTTAACCTGCTACAGTGAAATAATTTCAAAACTGTTACTTGAAAGCATACTGAGATAAATTCTCAAGGAATTTTAATGAATAGATGTGCTTTGCTTTGTTTCTAGCAAATATCATTGCTTTTGCATAAGGATTGGAAAGTGGTTTTACAGTCAGAGGAAAACAGAAGTCCCCGCTGCTCCCTCAAAGAGTGTGCAGACCTGTCAGCCTTATTCTGGTGTTTGGAAATAGAAATATTTTCTTCTTTTCTTTACACAACTGTGATAACAGTCTGTAAGCCAATGTACAACTAAAGTCTCTCCAGGAATTACACTGTTTGCAAGAAATGAATTTTAAACTTATTATAATAGTGTACTCAAGAGCTTGAAATTTCCATGCCCACAGGGCAATATAGCACTACATTTGTGATTTGATGTCACAAGCATGTAGACTTCACTTTTACAAATACTCTTCAAGAAAACATTTAATTTTTCTCTCCGGGAAAAACATTAAACCCTACCTAAAAAAACTGTACAGAAGGAAGGAAATTTGGTTTGAGATGGCCATGTTTTGGCTTTCAGTCACCAAAATCAAATCCTTTCCCCATATGCGTTCCAGCTTTAGCTTCATAGCCCTACTGCTCTGAACCTAAATAAGAAACCTTGAACATATTTTACCCTTTATACTATATTCCCATTTGTAATATTCCAGAGAGGTTTTCCAGAATTCTGAAGGTCCATGATTACTTATGGTTTCTAAGGAAATAAGGTTTAGATTATCACAATCTGCCCACTCATACATTTCTCTTTCCTTCTCTCTTTTGGAAAAAAACAGAGTATTTTTATTCACACTTGATTGGATGATAAAGATATCAAAGATAAAACACTTCTCTGAGTAAAGGAAAAAGAACCAAACTGGTTCTGCCAAAGGGATCCAGCCACTGTGTGGCCAGAGTTGGGAGCCAAGTGGCCGGTCAGCATGTGTGTACTGACTGACAGGGCAACCAGCACCTTGCTTGGTTTTGCCCTTGTCACACCATGTGCTGCCACTCACCCATCTGGTTAGGTAAAATTCCCTTCACAAAGCTGGGGCTTCAGAAATGATCCACTAAAAACCCGCTTCTCTTTTTGGAGAGTCATGTGGATCCTGTGGATCCCAGGCTCTGGAAATACACTGATGTGCAAGGTAAAACAGGTCTCAGCACTGCCAGAGTTACACAAGTGATGAGCCCTCAGGATTGCCAGAACAGAGGCAGATATCCATAATTACCTAATATCCAACATTACTGAGCTCCTGCACCAAATATTCACCCAGAGCACATGCAGGGGCACGGCATCAGATCTCTGTTTCTCAGCCAGAATTCATCCTGGTGTGCTCAGTAGGGCACTGCTCAGCCTGGACAGCAAGATCAAGATGTAAGTAAGTACCCACAGAAGTGTCCTGCCCAGTGCTGGGCAGTTCAGCACAGTGGGAAGCCTACCCAATGTACTGTATAACACTGTACCCAGTGCTGGCAAGCAGGCTGAATGGTGGCTTTGATGTCTCAGCTGTCACATTTTGTTTAAAGGTAGTTCAGGTATGAATTGCCCCTGCTTCAAATGCATCCAGCTCATCATAAGAATTAATGCATACACAGAATTCATATGTGCCTCGTCTGATCAGCCTCAGGTTGTGCTGGGGGAGGCTTAGACTGGATACTGGGAAAAACTTATTCCCTGAGAAGGTGGAACAGGCTGTCCAATGTAGTAGTGGAATTAAGGTATTTGGAAGTGTCAGAAATCATGTGTATATGGCCCTTAGACACATGATTCAGTTGTAGGCCTGGCAGTGTTAGATTACTGCTTGTATTTTTGCAACCTAAACAATTCTAGGATTGTGTGACTCTATAGGGTCTAGAAAGATTGCAATCAGTTGAGCAAACATGAACAGAGAGCATTTACAGAAAAAAATTCCAAAAGGCTTAAAAGTACTATCTAGCCAATTGCCTAATTAAAACAACACAATATTTATGTTCACATTTGCCCTGTCAGGTTACAAACCTCTGCAATTGTCATGTTTTACAGACACAACATTGAAACACTATTTGCAGTGCAGATACCCACACATGACCCCTTCCAATTCAGAGCAGGAGAGTGGGCACTAGAGGACAAGAGCTGCCTTAGCGATCTCAGCCTTCTGCCATATGATGGGACCAACTCCTTTCTGAGAAACTGGCAGCACATTAGCACCGTACAGTGAGTCTGGAGCTGGCTCTGGCATCCAGAGTGTAGGCACAGCCTTGGTGACAGGGCTGAGAGGAGAGGGGGAGCTGAGACTGACAGCTGCATTACTGGGAGCTGAAATGAGAAAGGCTAAAGGTGAGGGTCAAATTGCTGTGGGAGCAAGGGTCACAGTGTCTGGTTTCAACCAAGCAAATTACCTACAGGCACTTAACTCCCTTACACATCCAGCATGTTTGTTAACACACTGACTTCTATCCACTGCACATACAAACGTGCCTAAAAGTCACCAAAATCAAAGGATGGGAGTCTATTTCTTCAGTCAGGAGAACTGTGAAACAGAAAGCTTAGCAGAGAGTGATTTGCAGATCCAAAGGAATAGTATCTAATTTAACCAAGAAGAATGGCCAAGAGATAATCTAGAGTGGGTTTTGTGATGAAATGAAATGTTTAGCAGGAACATCTTCAAGAATCTTGTTCTAAATGTTACTGTGTTTCACTAAGGTAGAGACTATATGAAGACAGGAGTGGGATAACCCTTTCAGTGGAAACAAGTTAACTTCAGCAAGTTAAATGGGAAGGGTTAATGTACTGGGTCTGGCTGAGCTGGAGTTCATTTCCCCACAGCAGCCCTCACAGAGCTCTGTTCTGCCCTGGCGGCTGGAAGGTGTTGATAACTCACCTGTGCTTTGGTCCTGCTGAGCAGGGCTGGCACAGCAGCAGTGCCCTGCAACCTTCCCCCCTCCATCAGAAGGCTGATCCTGGGAGGGAGCACAGCTAGGCCAGCGGACCCAAATTAACTAAATAGATATTCTATACCATAGGAGTTCAGCTCAGATATAAGAGCTAAGTAAAAAAGAAGGAAGGGGAGGCATTCTTTATTTACAATGTTTGCCCTGTGGAGCAACCACTTGAGTGTTGAAGCCTTGCTACCCAGGAAATGGCCAGATATCAATTGCTAATGAGAAGTAGAGGATAAAACTTGGTTTTTTTTCTTTGCTTGTGCACACCCTAACTTCCAATTTTTCTTTGGTAAACTGCCTTATCTCAACTTATGAGTTGTTTTCCATTTTATTTTCTGCTCCCTGCCCAGCTGAGAATGGGGAGTGATAGAGTAGTTTAGTGAGTGCCTGGCATCCCAACAAGGTAAACCCACCACAGAGAAGAAAGGCTGGGGGGAAGCAACTTTTCTGATGTAATTCTTAATGGATTAAGCCTGAGTTTTCTTACCTGTATATTTTAAAATCGATTATAAGATAATTATGTACATTGCATATATAAAAGTATGAGTCATGTAACCCTAACCTGACGTGACATTTGTGAGCTATGATTTTATATGGATGTCAGTGGTACATTCCTGACCAAAAAATGTGGCAAATCCCTAAGCAGGGCTCCAAGGCACCTCAACATGTGAAGTCACTGCTCAACACACCCTCCAGAGTAGTCAAAGAGCAGCAGTAAGGAGCTATTCAGGTAGGTAACACTGGAAACAGATGAAAGTGTCCACTGCTCTCTGGTGATAACCAGGAAAGCACTCTGACATGCAGAAAGATGCCAGGGAGGCCCAGAAGAGCAACCAAGTTGTCAGAACATCCTTTCTTTGTCTGTGCAGATGTCTGGGAGCAAGATACCCTGACAAGCTGACAAACCAGTCAGAGACTCTTGTCTCTTGCAGAAAAGGATATTTACTGATGTCCCGCCTTTGTGGTCCTGAGGAACTTGAGAGAAAAGGTACCCCAAGGAGTCCCAGTGTAGCCTCAGTTACCATGTGAGAGATGGTGGTGACAGAGGGGAGCCTGAACAGCCAAATAAGCACAAAAGCTTTGTTCTGAGGAGCTTGGCCCAGGAAAAAAATGAATTGTCCCTAGAGAAAGCTGTTGATGTATAAACAGAATCCAGCCATCAGTCTCATCATGAGCTTAAGTGCAAAGGCAGAAAAGGAGACTGAACTGAGAGATGTAGCTGGCACACACCATGTACCCCTGAGGCCACCCCAGATAAATGAAAGGTACTCCAGACTGAGACACTCAGCTGAATTTCAATTCACATATCAGCATCAGTGAAAGCAGATCAAATGCACAGACGGTGGGAGAGTTTCTGTGGCAGAATTGGATTGTAGCAGGGATGAAAACAACCAGGAATGAGGAGAAAGGAGGCCAACCAGCACAGAGTAGTACCAGTACATCTGCCTTATGTGTGTTCTGAAAAAGGTGATTCCAGGCTGGGTTATGGCTTTCTTCAGCTGTCCAGAAATGTGTGTGGGTTGCTGTGCACGGGTGCTGGCAGTCTGAGAGGTCTGCAGAGCTACCTCTGTGAGCTGTGAGCCTCTGTGAAGTAGCCAGGCTGATGGCCCCATCACAGAGCATGGCTGAACCAAGGTAGTGACATCTTGGGGTAAAAGGTGTCCCTTCCAACATGAATCATTTTGTGATTTTATGATTCTAATGCCAGGGACCAACTTTGCAATATGAATGTAATATCAGTCATGAATTATAGTAGTTTTAGACAAGGTGAAGTGTGAATCATGGAGTCTTGTGCATCCCATTTGGCCACAACAATTCCCATGCATCAGGTGAAAGAAATAGTTCTGAGTATTCTAGCCAAGTAGGGAATGCATTTGAAGGACATTTGTGACCATTTCTGCATCTAAGTTGTCTTCAGACTGCAATACAGTGGAGGTAATCACAAATGAGTTACTAGAAAACTGCTAGGAAGAAAGCTAACCACAGAGCTCTCTGAAGAACATTTTATTTTGCTTTCAGTCAACTTTACATAGTTTCAGAGTCAAATTGTGTATTTACATATACTTATCTACATTTGTTTCAAATTCCTTTTCATATTCAGTAGAGATAGCAATGTTTGTGGAATACACGAAGCTTAGGATGCTTCTTAGGCAACATGAGTGCCTTCTTACGTCTAAATGGATATATATTTTTGAGAAAATTTCAGACAGCACTGCATAAAAAAGTTTCATAGAGAAACTTTCAGCACTTCCATGTATTTGCTGCACTCCCATGAAAGCCAGGACTTTAAAGCACATTAACTCATGGAGGAATGTAAAACAACTGTGACAATTCTGTACAGAGGTAGGCACCAAGTACAGCTGGCCTGCTAGTAAAATGCCAGCTCATGAGTTAAAATCACTTGAGCAGGTATTGCCTATGAGGCCCTCCGCCAAGCCAAACAACAGCATCTGAAAGCTGTTATTTACATTCTGTGTGGGAAAGAAAGAGGATCACACAGAGGGAGGTTCCAACAAGAATGGGAAAGGAATAAAATGGATTTGCAATAATGAGTTGAAAAGTTGGATAGGGAGAATATCACATAAATAGTTAAACATTTGTAATTATATTTGTGACAGTAAGGATGTTGTTTGACTTAACTTGACTTGATTTCTTACCTAATTTATTTAACACAGTATGAAATTACACGAAGATTAAGAGAAATTAAATAGAACAGACAAAGCAAGCAACTACACCAAGGGTCATCACAGGTATTGTAAAAACAATGACATAAGCTAGCTCAGGGATGTCCAGATGATCTGCAAGGAAAGGGGAGTGTTCAGGATCAGGAAGCTTCCTGGTGCCTTCCATGTCCTGAGTTGTGACAGCTCTGCAACTTACACTTCTGCAGAGTAGAATAAAAGCATTTCTAAGTGTCCAGCCTGAAGCCATGACTCCACCCACAGCTAAGAGGTTTTTTGAGATTCTGGATTCAGGGATATCTAACAAGGGGAATGAGGAAAGCAGTTAAATGTCAGAGGATAAAGGAACTGAGGCAGAAAGAGACAGATGTTTCTCTGGCACATGGCTAAACTGTCTGGTGGGAGACTTTGGCAAAAGCTCATGGTCTGCATGTTCTTATTGCTGTTGAGAGGAACTGGGCTTTGTGTACAATTATGTAAACAAACAAATGATCTCAAGACTTTCCAGCTTTGAACCCATTTTTCATCCAGATTCACCCTCTTTCCTGCAAAGCCTCAGTGTTCAGTTTGCCATGAAACCAAAAGGGCAATGAGGCTATCATCCCCCAGTTCACACAGCAAAGTAGCCCAGCAACAAGCAATGTAAAACTAAATTACACGTTGTCCCATCCATTAATCTGCACTCTTGTTTTTCCCTTTTCACAGTGATGAGCCACAGGAAAAACAAAGAGCTGTTCTCATCAGGCTTTGGACTAACACCTTCCTATTTTAATCACAAGAAAATTTGATTGGAATGAACAAGGTTCATGTTTTCAGATGATTTGGGAAGTGCTTTAAATGACATTTCTAGATTTTTTTTTTCAGGATGTAGCACAGAAGAATGTAAAACAAAAATAACAATAGTTGACTTACTATTTTGAACTGAAAGACACAATTCATTAGCAACCGGAAAGAAACCCAGGACTGCTCTGATCTTATTGGTGTCATTTTGTGGTACTCATAGTAGAAAGGGTGGGAAATTCAAGCAGATTTAAAATCTTCTAAATTCTGCAAAATTCTTCTGGCTTGAAGAGAAGGCTTTCATAGGCAAACACATTTTCTTGATTTACTTTCCACCCAACAGCGTTCTAAGGCCGGGGTTAATAGCAGCAAGATGGAGTGACTTGCAATAGAGATACTTAATGGTCCTGTAGCATATGTGATAACTACACAGTAGGGGCTCACAGGAGCTGGCTGACAAAAATTGCAGTGCTCTGCTAGGTTAATCTAATTAGAGCTCTTCCTTGCAGCTTCGATTGACAGTTTGGAAACCTGTAAACTTCTCTAAACATAGACAGCCTTCCATTTGCTGCAGTTCAAGAGAGGACCCTCTTCTTGCACTCTTCTCTTGAACTGTTTCCATGGAATGCTGTCCATATTCAGAAAAATGTACAGGTTGCCAAACTGTCAGCTAAAGCTGTAATGAATGGCTCTAATTACATTCAAGTAGCAGAGAGCATTGCCATTTTAATCAAATCTGAGCCTTGTGAGATACTTGGCAGAAATACAAGAGAAAGCCTGAGGAAAACACTGCCAAAATGTTAGCAACCTTTTATTCTAAATTCTGCCCGTTGGAGAACTGAATACCAGCTGCTTTGCAAAGGTTTTTGTTTTATGGGTTTTTTTATTGTAGCCTATATGGTCTCATCATGAATTATTATCCTGTTCTCTAACAACAATGCAAAACAAAACAAAGACCACAGCCCCACAATTTCAAGACTAAAAATGATGATCAGCAATTTCACTAATCAGTCAGCTACAGTCACACTGCCAGTTGCAGAGGCAAGGGGGACCTAATAACATCCTTTCACTCAGAGAGTTTCTGCCAGCACTCAGCTTCGAGTTGTGTACAGCAGGAGACATACAAACAAACTGTTTTGTCAAATATCCTGTCAGATGCTGCCCCAGCTCCTTTCCAAACAGCATCACTTTATGTTCTGCAGCCCTTTATTACTCTAATAGTGTAAAAGAGTTATCCTTACCAGAGCTTCGTGATGTTTTGTCCTATTTTACAAATCACAAATTTGGAACCACCCCCAAAGTTACAGCTTTTTATTCATTGATTTATTTGTCACATTTTCAAGACCTCACAATGATTCAAAAGTAGAGTATCAAAATGAGTGAGTGCCTGAAAAGAAATAGATAAGGAGTTATTTAATCATTCTTTAAGTTTAATGGACAAGAAGGAAAGCAAGATTTCTAGAATTTTACAAAATCTACTCTGGAGGATAAATGAAGGCAACAAAGGAATTTCTCCTTCTTCTTCCAGAGGAATTAGTTTGGTAATGTAAGGTTTTCAATTATATTCCAGTTCCATCTCATGAAAGCATCTACACCAAGAGCATTATAGGTGAAACGGTAAAAGAGGAAGGATTCATATCTCAGATATTTTTTTGTGAGCACAGTCAGTCTCAGTCCACCACCATTCCTCATTTCAGGAGATGGTTTTCTTTTATTTCACAAGACATTTTGCTAGACTTGTCACACCAGTTGTCACACAGAAGTCCTGCTGCTTCATGTTCCAGCAGACGGCCAAATGCCAGCCACGCCTGACTGCTTACTGTTGCATTACTGGAGTGCTCTTCCTCCAGCTCCCCTCCCAGCAACAAAGATCCTCAGAAGAAATTTTCTTCTGCGAATAAGGAAACTCCTTGGAGCTCAGAAGAAATTTTCTTCTGAGCTCCAAGGAGTTTCCTTATTCACATTTTTTCATTTGCATGATCTATATTCATTCAGTATGGTTTTAAATTGAGCAAAACCTCTAAGAGGGGCAATCCAGGCCCTTTGCAACCATCTAATAACTAATTTTGAAGCAGCCTTCAATTCATCCCTACTCAGCTTCCCTGAATAGTGACAGGGGCTGTAGAGAGGTTTTAGACAGCCCTACCATTCTCCCTCAGTGACAGAGCTTAGCAGCCCTCAGGAAACAGCCTCTTGATTTCTAGACCTAATCTCTACTGCACACGAAGTTGAATTATTAGAGTAGCAGTCTTAATCAAAGGGTTTCCTTTGCTTTTTTGGTGAACTTGTTTCTAAAGAAGAATTCTCTACTTGTCTTTAAGCTTTTTTTTTTCTTTCTTTCATGTGCTAAGAACTTTTGTGTCTTTTTGTATAAAGACAATTTTTCCATTATCTTTTTCTGGAAACTGCATGTTTTGAAACTGCTAGTGAATTACTTTTCTGGTACACTCATGAAGAGCATGGGATATATCATTGACAATTTCACTGTTGATGCAACTGAAATATAAGATTAGCTAATATAAGGAGGAAAAGGCTTTTTTAATTTTTTAATGCTGGTTGTGCTCACTATTCTTTAAATATATTCATTAAGTACATGCATAGGTCTTTCTGGCTTCAGCTAATAACAGATGTTTTAAACATGATGTAGAAGCTCCACACAGAAGGATATTTCTCTCCTATCAACTTCAGTTTGAAGCATGAAATATAATTATCCTTATATCATTATCTTAGCCTGCATAGTTCAAAGAAATAAGACACAATCTGGAAGTGTTTCTGTGCCAAAAAATGTGCTAGCCTTTTCTTCTTCTAAAATTTGAGTAGCAGTTAGGAGGGGTAAGAGATAATCCTTCTTGCTGGGTAATAAAAATGGGAGTGTTTTCTTTACTTTATGTTCCAGCACGAAGCCCAGTGCCACAACGACCCTTCCTTCACAGCTAAAACCTGGGACAAGAGCATTCAAACTGCATGTAAGACACCTAAGTCAATATAATTTGCTTTTCATGCATGCTGACTGCTTTCTCCAGTTGATATACCACTGATGCCTCAGGAGAGCAGAGCCTTGGGTAACCAGAACCAAATTTCCTGGGAGAAGTAATGTGCCCTGTTCTGTTCTATATGCCCTGATACATATGTTCCATGTTACTCCAATGGAAAGTAGCAATGGCAGCAGTATGAGGAGCAAAACAGACCAGAAGTAGGAGCACCAAGCAAAATAACAGCTATTTTATACAAATATTTGGATTCTCTAAGTTTCCTCTAAAACCTTGATAAATTAAGGTGGAATCAACTACTTCATGTATGAGGAACATGACTTGCCTGGTGGTTGAAAGGTGCAATGTGGACATTTACACAAGAGTTAATAGCTGTAAATTGTTCTTAAGGTCAATGGGCATCTAGTCAGTCTAAATAACACAAACTATGGAGATGCTGTTCTTCACCTTAAGCAGACTTTTAAGATAGGTCAAGTGGATCCCATGCTAATAGTTCTCATTGCTTTCCACTGCCAGCTGGATCACAAAGCCAGCTGTAGTGAGGTGAGAGGAACATGATTCCAGGTACTAAAATGTAAAACATCTTAGACTGATCTTCACCTTGATAAGAGAAACTGTGAGTCATTGCAACCTTGGCAGTAGGACCTTGGTACTCTGCATCAGGTAACAAATCAACTCACTTCTGCTTGCTTTGTTAATGATGGGCCTCAGAAGAGCTGTTAGGCTCTTTACTGGTATGCTGGATATAGACCCTGTCACCTGGCTTCAGATAATTCAGTATTATGAGTAATGGCAGTAATGGCAGTCATCTTCAGCTGTCTTGAAGTCACTGAAGTGAAACAGACCTCTCCAAATGATGGTTCACTTGATGTATTTTATACACAACCTATTTCAGGATTAAATGATTCATCTTCCAGGGGTGGTTTATTCTCTGTGTAAACAGTAAGGATCCTAGATATCCAACAAAAACATGGATTTCTGATTTTGATAAACACAAGGAAGGGCAGACTGATTTCTGAGCCCTCTGTCTCATTGTCTCCAAGATTTGCTGTGACCATTTCAGACCCGACTCCGCGTAGTATTTTTATAGAATCATAGAAGGGTTTAGTTTGGAAGAGACCTTTAGAAGTCATCCACTTCAATCACTCTCTCTCCAACAAGCAGAGACTACATCAGGTTATTTATTCAACTAGATCAGGCTGCTTATTCTACTTGAAGATGTTCATCCAATCAATATTTATGTTATACTACTCTTCTTCTCACCTGTGCTCTCTTTTTTCTTTCTGTCACCGCTGTGTGTACAGATTTTTGTAACGGATAAGACATCCCTCTTTACCTGTGAGGTTACTTTCCCAAGGAGAGCAAGAATTTCACTGAAGCTGAGCTAAATTTCGGACTGTTGTAGAGACGGAAGAACTGAAGATAACATTTTTACAGGGGACATAATTTCTTGCACAAAAACCATAATCATGCAAGGGCAACTAGTCAATTTGTGGTCTTTCTTTCTTTCTTTCTTTCTTTCTATCTTTCTTTCATTCTTTCTTTCTTTCTTTCTTTCATTCTTTCTTTCTTTCTTTCTTTCTTTCTTTCTTTGGAAAAAAACCCCAATTTTGACAAGTACTGTTCTTGGCAGCTTTCAGAGAGAAAGACTATAATGCTAATTCACACAATTTTGACTTATGTGATGATCCCATGACATATCAAGAGGCAGTTTAGGCATTTGTAGATTTGCACTCCTTTTGTCTGATGCAAATCACAAAGAATCTTTCATACATTAAAGAAAACAAAAAGGGAATGGAGTCACTGCAGCACAGTTATGGAATCAGAATCATGCCAAAGTGTGTTTTACTTTAATAGAACTCTCGGATTTTTCTTTGATGATAGTCTGATAAACAAGCATGGAAAACATGCATACAAAATACATAATTTGATACAATAGGAATAGACACAACTAGAGGGCTGTGTTCAAAGACACCAAAAGAACCAATCTCCAGTTTGGACTCCACCAGTCTCTGCACAGATTTGGAGAGCTTTCTTTATATGTCTGGAGTCAAAATTCAGTTTTAGCTTCATCTTAAAGGAATCTAGGTCACACAATCCAAAATCTCCATAAAATTGAATCAACATGCATAAGCAGGACAAAGAGACTGTTTCTCCTGCCAAATCATGTGTGTAGACACAGACAGCACAGTTTGTACACAGACTAGTCAATAATGGCTCACCATCAACCCAAAGACAGTATTGAATGGAGATCCATGAAAGGCTCTTCCGGGTTTTAAGACTGCAGTATAGGAAAAAAAATGATACTTTTGATAAATAAATTCTATATGTAGTGTAAATTGCCATTTGTTTACAGTTGATTTCCCAGCTGTGATCTGGAAACCATCTGACCAGAAGAGAACTCTCCTAAACATTAAGCAAAATGGAGGACATTCAGTTAAACAGTGAAAAGGAGGGTGTTAGAAGGAAAATTGATTGTTCCTAAGGGGATTTTCGTCTGTGAATGACGTGGTTGACCAGATGAGAGTGCAGATAAGTCAACAGCTATAGGTTTATCTCATTCCTATAGTTACATTTTCTATGAACAATGCAAGCTGGTGTTACCAATTTTATGTGGTGAATAAAAAAACTCCCCCACAACCCTCTGGACCTGTCAGTGCTGGTCCTGATTCCAGTATGGCATCTCCTGGTTCCCTGTGTACTAATACTGGGAAAGTGTGGATTCAGTTCACAGTGGCATGGTTTCTGCCAGCAAGTGGCTTGTAGGCTACTTTGAACTGAAACCTCTGAAAGTTTTCCTCTTTGAAGCTGAACGAATGAGAAAGTATTAATCACTTTTTGTTCTGTTTTTTGACTTCTCAGACAATTGGCAGTGTGTCTTCTCCACAAGTTTTACTCATTCAGGCACCTTAGCACATGGAGGGCTAAACAAGGAACAAAAACTCAGATAAGTCGATCTTTTATTTTGTATTTCCTGAGTTACAACTATCTTCAGCCTACTGTGGCAAACATCAAAACTAGATTTTTATTAAACAATCTGATTTTAAACATAAGATTTAAAGGTAATATAGTCAAATGCTCGTGAACAGCCACTTCCTTTTTATCTGAAGTAAGACACCAAAATACTAAAAAAAATTTGACTATGTCAGCCTTTCATGTTTTGCCAGCAAGCAAGAAGAGAAAGGTGGTATGAAAAGTAACTGAATTTCCCCAAACTGTTAATGAGACAGTATCTGTTCAGTACACTTTCATTTCTGTTTCCTGGTATTATTAATGCATTCTGCTTAGCTTCGAAGTAGTTCTAAAAAAAAAATGTTACTGGGGCTGGCATGTAATTGTCAATATTTAACGTAATTTTTGATGATAAATTATTATTAAGACAGAAAAAGCCTCCACAACAGCTAATCTCTCTCTTCCCTCTAAAGTCACCACTGAAAGCTGTTTTCTTTAGAAAGTGATTTAGACCAAGAATCTAACCTTATTGTCCTTTAGAGAAATTAATCAGATTTGGGTTTAATCTACAGCCAAACTTGGGCCCTTGATTACAGAAGGAATGAAAATTTTTCCTTGCTAGGCCATAGATAGCCTTTAGGAATACCCTTATATCATGCCTGCTGGAGCTGTACAGTAGACCATCTTATTAGATGCTTTAGAAAGCTGAAAGGAATTAAAGTCTTTTGTTAATGAGCAACTGACCCAAGCCCAAGCTACACGTGTGGTTTGCCCACTCTTTGAGTTTGGTGTTGAGTTGGGTTCCTTCACTTTCCCTGTTGTTTATCCAGGATCATTTAAGAAGAATTACAGGCCACTGATTTCACCTATGTCAAGGAGGCAGGAGGAAGAGGACTTTTCAGGATTTTGTTCAGCTGAAAGAAATAATCTCTTCACACAACTTCTGTTCTGAAAAGTTGAATTCTGGAGGATCGAGTTAGGCTTGATGAGTCAAACTCAGCTGCTAGGGGTTGTGACAAGTTTTTGTCCATTTCTCAGGCATGCTCTGAGAGCAGAAAGGATAAAATTGCCCCCAGTTCACAATCAAGGGGAGCTTGTGAATAAAACTCTAAGTTGCTTGTGACTAATTTTGAGTTGCAAACCATAAGACACACCTAGAGCAAGAGGACAAGCTCTTCACATTAGGTGCATCACCCAATACACCCAGCTGCTGACACCCTGAATACCGAGTATGAGAGAACAATTGTGAAGTAACTGGAGTCAGTCCAAATGAGGAGATGTCTTAAAAGAGAAATCCTGAAGTTGTGTTGCCTTATAGTTCAAGTAGCACAAGCAGCTGGGGTACTAATTTTAATTTTTACAACCTTCTTTCTAAAAACAAGCTTAATTTTGCTTTTAACTATGGTAGAAGCAAAGGGATTAACTATTCATGCTGAATTTTGAGGGTCAGAGGGATTACCCTTTAATGAAGGGACAATGAATACACACTGACTCTGGCCCAGGACACCTGTGGTGACAGGTAACAACTAGTACTGTTTGCTGCATGGTGAAAAGGATGTGAAGGAGAAAGCAGAATTACACCATTGTAGCAGGGTATGTAAGCCCCACCAGAGTTTATCTGCTGCTTGTTAGCCAGTCAGACAACTGAAACAGGACAAGATGTCCTATAGTGGGTTATTTTGCACCATGGGGTTAACATTTCTTAATCTCCCAGCTCCCAGTAAACATCTTACCATTTGTTAAATCTGGAAAGCTGGATTTTTGACTGACAGACACTTACTTTGCACCAAATTTTCACAAAGTAGAAATCTTCTATACATTTCCCTGGAAATGTATGGAGTTTCTCCCATGAGTAGGAGCAACTGCCTTGCAGTTACTCCCCAGGGATTAAGTGAAGGAATCTGTGCATGTTATGATAATTTCCGTGATAAGTTACATTCAACTCCTATTCAATACTATTTCTTTTTTGCTAGTTTCAAAATAGATATCTTGATGTCATGAACTGTTTTATGTTATGCTGTAATCTACTGGTAGTTCTTTTTAGTTTTATACTGTTTAGTAAGCAATTCTGATTAAGATCTTTCCTCTGTTATCTCTTGTCTGTTTAATAAATAATTCATTTTATAAATAGACCTGATCTGCCATCATTACAACATGCAGGCCAAAGTGATTCCTTAAATTTAAACTGTTGCAAAACCTGAGGCTAAGGAACACCTTGCCTGAAGCTCACACTCTGCCTGTGACAATTATGTAACAGCAAAAGATAGGAAGGGGAATGGATTCTCTCAGCAAAGGTAAAATTATTGTGTGAAAGAAATCTTGTGTATGAATATTCTCATGGCCAGGCTAGCTTATGCTGCTCAACATTCTTGAAAACAAAACCCCTGCTGTGGTTTGTTTCAAGAAGGTTCCCAAAAGTGGGCCAATCTGGCTTTGTTTTACACTTGCCCTGCTGGACCACAAGGAGGGCAATACATTGAAGGCTCCTGTTGCCAGCTAACACAAAGGGAACTGGAGATGGTAGCAGTGCTCCTAAGGGCATGACTGTACCATGCACGACCACAGGGACTGCAGTGCCACTGTCGACACACTGTCAGTGAACCTGGTGGAACATCCCCACAGTCAGCTGAAACTTGGGAAACATTGCTGGTGCTGTCTGCAGTAGCAAATAGAAAGTAAGAGGCTTCTCCTCCATTATTGGCTGGGATCAGTGGAAGGTTTCGTTCAACTGAATTTGCAAAGGAAAGGAATTGGTCAAGGAAGAAATTGATCCAGACTTTTGACTCTTTATAGAAATAATCTAGTTGGTCATCCCTCTGTCTCTCACAGCCTTCTGCTGAAGGAAGTGGCTGAAAAAGGATTTCGTAAGATCATCTGAAGCAGAGGCACATGTTTCAGATACCTAAGAATACCTCAAGAAAAATATAAATCACACTATGGAGTTTAGGCATTTCTATGCATTGGTAGCAAGTAAGCAGAGGTTTTTGGATTGCAGTTTTAAATCTGGGCACCTACTTCTTTTTCTGGATTGAATTCCAGGGTTCTAGAAGGAGTGAAGGAGACAGACTCCATCAAGACCTCCCAGACTGAACAGGAGACTTGCACTGCAGGTGAGATGATATTTATTTAAATGTATTTAAATTCCATAAACTTTGGACAGTCTCCATTTCTCAAGTTAGGATCTTTTATTTGATGTTGGTGGGAAGTTACAGCCAACAAGGATAACCCAAGACAAATCCTAAGCAAAAGAACACAAACAGCCCTTCTGTGGAAATTAAAATCACAGGATTTTTCTCTCTTCCCTGCCCCCTCAAAAGTTGTTGATTTATTGCCCTGAATCAAGGCACATCATTCAAAACCAAGAAGTTAAATAGACATTGAATTAATTATTTGTGTAGGAGAACTTGCATCTAGAAATTATAGAGTACACAGCAAAAGGGGAAAATAGTAACTTTCTAAGAGGAAGATGTACTAAACTTCAAAAGCTAGCAGAAAATGTTGAATGAAACATTTCTCCTCTGTCCCATTATTATTGATTTCTCCAGATTTTACTAATATGAAATTCATCATTCCCCTTATATAATAAAATACTACACTTTCAAAATTGACACTTTACTTATTGCTAGAAAACATGTTTAGTTAAAAATCTATCCTGAGACACACCAGTGGAGGTTTCATGCATCAGTGTTTGCCCAGGCAAAACTCATATTTGTTCATGTAAATGTCCAGCTAGGACACATAAATATTGATTTGTTTGCATAAGGAAGATATTTTTGCTGGCAAAAGTTTTTGAAACTGTGGCCTGACATCTAGGCCTGGACTATTTAATGGCCTTTGAAGACACAATGGTAGCAGGCAATTTTTTTTTTTGGAAGTTTGCAAAAAGATAACAAATTTGAAAAACATATGTTCAAATATTCAGGTTCAACCATTATGAATTTTGAATACAGCATTTCAGACAGAATAAGGTTTCACAGAAGGAAAGAGGGTCTCTATTTAAAGCAGGAGCCTGGGAAAATGAAGACATATGTTCAATTCCTGTTACTGCAATAAACTTTACTGACACTGGGCAAGTATCCTAATCACTCAGTCCCTTAGTGCCCAGCTGGAAAAAGCAGGAACACTGGTGCTTATTTTTCCTGTCTTGCTTCATTTGCCTTGAAGGTCTTGGAAACAGGATTGCTTCTGATTATGTACAGTTAGTGCTTGCAGGAGTAATACCCAGATCTCAGCTGGAAGCTCCAGGAGCCACAAAGAGCAGGACTGGACAATGTGCAATTTAAAGGGTGAAAGCTTTCAGTATGGCATTTTTAAATATTTCTAAATACATTTCCTTAAGTGCTCCTTAGAGAAGGGGGAGGGGAATTTCTTTCATTCTTTGTTTTTTTTTAATTGATGAAAATATTTACACTGAAAAATAAATCAATACTCTAAGGATATTGTAAGTAAAATTCAAGTATTTTAAAATTTAGATATCACCTCAGCAATTTTATGAAAAATAAGGCCAGCAAGATAGCACTGAGAACTACAGCACTAACCTCAATCTCTGCTGCTACTCTTCAAACTAGTGGTAGAGAAAATTACTTTTTTTCACATGAAGCTCTGGAAAGTTGTGTCAGATGGGGAAAGCAGGTACAGGTAGTTGTCTCTTTTGCAAAGATTTGCTGATGAAAAAGGGCAAACACAGCATGATGTAAGATAGAAAATGTCAAAGAATGTTATCCCTTTGCAGCCAGGACTGAGCATTAATCACTTTCATGGATGCACACAGCCTTCCACAGCAAACCAACAACCTTGTGTCACTGCTAAAAATACCACTTTTGTTCACAGTTTCAAGTTTAATATTTGTAAGTAAGCATCTTTTTCATTATTAAAAAAAAATGCACAGTGTGTGGTCATGGATAATATTCATTTTTTCAGCAAAAATGGGCCGCAAGAAAAAGAACATCAAACATGCAAATTGTCTTCAATTGTCACAGAACTGAAAGGTGATTATAACTAGGGCAGCACAAACATCTGACTTATGCTATTTGACAATCAGCCATTGGCTATTTTATTCCACAGTAAAATAAAAACTGAAAGCTGTTCCATTCCAAATGAAATTGTTAAGCTTGGGTGGGGTATTTTTTTGTTTGTTGTGGGTTCATTTAATTTTTAAATTATTTTGCATCTATTTCACTATTAAAAGTAGTTAGTTTCTAAGACTGAATTTTTTGAATTAAAAATAATTTCTGTTTGGAAAACATCAATATCAAGTTGATATCTTTTAAGTTAAAACAACCTAGGTTTAACAACTATTTTTATTTATTCTCTGTACCAAGAAAGCAGCAAAAAGCATTTCACTCAATTTGGCAACATTAAACAACTCTTGGTTCATGCTACTGGTATAGAAAATATTTGCCAGCTTCCAGAAAACTCCTGAGACTTACTGCACACCATCAATGTTAATAGGTATGGAAAAGTTACAGCTGTTTGAAATCAAAGGAAATCTGCCCATACTCTATTTGAGGGTGATGTAATTTCAAAGTGACCAAGCCTTACTGAATTTCAGGATATACCTGGGCTAGCAATAATCCGTACTCATCTACAGGGAGCTTTGCAAAACTGCAAGATTCAGACACAAAAATGATTAAGGATTTGGTAACAAACAGCATTTTCAGGTCACTGCAGCTACATGACTTTCAGTGGAATGTAGATCCACACCTCACCCAGATGTGTCACCTCCTTGGGAGCAGAAAGTGGTGACTGAGCAGCACACACACCCTGCAGTGTGGGATAACCAGCATGCTCCATTTCAGCCAATGAAGTGTTCTGATGTACCTTCTGAGGTCCAAAAACTTCTAAGTAGTGGCATCAATATGAGCACTGCTGAGAAATCATGGTGATCATGTAGCTTTTTCTTTACAACTCTACTTTTTCCCAGCCTTTTCTATTACTGTAATTATCAAAATAGGACCTAGATTTTGAGGAAAAAAAGGGGTGCAGTTTCATTTTTGGTATGCATACCCAGAAAACAAATCTCTGTTTCAACAAACTGACAATCAGCTCCTATGGCTATTTCACTGCAGAAGCAGAACAATTTTGAAATTGCTGTTCCTCTTGCCACATGTAACTCTCCCCTAAATTATTCTGGTGAAAGCCCTGTCGATCTGTTGCCTTAGAAAGAGTCAATAAAGACCTGAATTAAGTGATTTTCAAGTTGGCAAAAGCTTTTGAAGCAACCATGTAATTCTTTTTCTTCCTTTCCCTCCCAAAAGGGGACAAGTAGCACCAGTCCTGAAACCTTAGGCAAACATTGGAAGCCTTATCAGGCCCCACACCAGGAAAGAAAATCTGTGTGGTAGCACTCAACCCTTATTTCAGAAGGGCCATATTTTGCCTCCTATGGAAAGGTCTGTGCCATTTCCAGCCAGAGGTTACAGAAAGTTATACAAACCTCCTGGTTCCACATGTGTCTGGGAGTATTTTATGTGACTAGGTTATACCCATAATTTATCTGTTCTTTTATAGGGCTTTCTCTCTCACAGCAATTCCTATCATGCTCCCCAGCACTTGCCGTTGATCCCAGCCAAGCTCAGACATCCCTTGGGTGGAAATGCAGAGACAGAACTGATGCATCCATTTAATGGCACCCACATATCCTTCATGTCATGAGGATCTCTGTGTAACCCCTTGGGAGTATCTCCCTGCCCCATTTTTGCTACAGAGCTGTACAAAAGGTCAGAGAGAGTCAGCAGGATGTGTCCCGAAGGGTCGTTCTCTGATCTTAATTATTCTGATGTAGTTCCTTTGAATTATAGGTACTATTTTTGCCTGTGAAAAGATGATCTAAGGTTTGCCCTGAACCCTGACTTTATAAACATGGCTTTCTTACTCCCCCTTTCCCTTTGTCTAATGGATGGCTTTACTGAACTTCGAACACCAAGGAAATTTGATGTGCTATAAAGAGTGGAACATCATAGAATTGTACTTTCATATTTTTATACTGGGTACTAAGGAAGCAATATGAAGCCTAGTGCTAGCTAGCAGTGTTCAAATAATAAGATGAACTCTGAGTCCCATGAATTACTCAGTGTGTCTGGTAAATGATATATTGCTTATTTTATCCACAATATAGGGGTTAACAACAGCGAATAGAATCTTGAGAATCTTTAGGAAAATTCTCACACAAGTGTATTAATACCAGATATATGAAAAATATGCCACCAGGGAAAATAGAGATTAAAAATATTATTTACATGCAACAGTATGTATATAGTAAATATAACAGCACACATTTACAGTCAAATATAATTAAATATAATGTAAATAATTTAAATTTTTTTTTTTTTTACTTTTCAGTGAAAAATTAGTGGATCTTTAATTTCAGGTGATATCTTTTGACATCAAAAGAAATCAAGAAATATTTGCCTGAAAAATAGCTCTCTTAAGAAATAAAAATACATATATTGCTTGTTAATGCATTAAACTGGATAAAGCAGAGAGGGTATGAAAGATTTTTTCACATGGATTTTACTTGTTTCTTCCTTGTTTCATGTACAAACTCATTGGCTTCAAATGCTTTCTTACAGTTGAATTCTAAGTTGAACTGTATCCATGTTATCCATATTCCACTGTCCTTTACAATTAGATATCCTTGTATCTACAGCAAGCATTATTGGCTACTTGTTATCCCTCATCCTAAATCTTGTGAGTCCTTTTTTCCAGAGTCTCTTCCCTCAGATTAACCCAGAATCATATCACAAAAAGTACTGTGAGTTTACAGCCAATGAACTAGTTTTCACTAATTCAGAAATCTCATGGTTTGCTTGGCTCAGATAGACATCTGGAATTGGTACTAACCCACTGGATATTTTTTTAATTTTTAAAAAGTTGAAAATTAATGGAAATGTAATTCTGATAGATCTTGTTTCTGTTTGTGCACAATGGTCCTACCAAAAAATTCACATTCAAACACTGGCTGTTGTTACGTATGCAACAACTATTTCAAAAGATGCTTTATGCAAAGATGTAGTGTGTGTTCTGTAGATGCCAGCTGGTTACAAATTTATCGGATTTATCAAGAAATTCTAACCTCCATGTATAGAAAGTGAAGTTCAAGGCCCAGAAAGATAAAGAAAATAAAAAATGAATTCGAGCAAAACAAGTAAAAAAGTGCAAATGTCTAAGAAAGAAAAGTCCATTCACTTTACCTTATATGACCCTGTGGGATCTGTTCTCCACATCTAATTCACGACAAGTGCACTCCGGGAACTTGCTTTGCAAAATATAAAATTCAGTGAAAAATTCAAGAGCAGTTTTAGTGTCAGATACTAGACATACATGCAGGTAGCATGGTTCAGAGATTATTCCTTACCTGGATATAACCACTGTCATCTTCTTCTGTTAGCTGGGTCTGCATCTAGGAGCAGATGTTATTAAATTCTTCATATCACATACTTAAAAAGAGTAGTAACTGGGGCTGACAATGAAGCAGAAAGCATGCTAGGAAACCTGGGGCACTCTAACAACTTACCATAGTCACATTCTTCCTGTTGCAGGTATTTTACATGAAACTCCTCAGTCTTAGTTTGCTTTGTGTTGTATTTTTTTCACTGTGGTGAGCCACACATTTGAAAAACACATTAAAAGCCCACCATGAGATATTCAATCAGCTTTTATTCTAACACCACAGCACTTCAGCCCACATAAATGGTCAGAAATCACTACTTTCACAGGCATTAATCTTTATTAACCCCCTGAAATCTTTATCAAATATTTCTTTTTATATATCAGCTGTCCTTCCTCAGCAAAAAGTGAGTCTCAACACCAGGTATTTCTCATCCTTACTGTATGCGCTCAACATACACACTCACAAAAAATGTGTAGACCAAGATACAGACATGCAGCATTGCTTCTCCCCAGTGGTTGTTCGTTCCTAAATAGGCTCATTAGAGAAATAGAAAATCATGCTTCTGCTGCACATCATTCACAAGGCATTATTAGCCAGAAATGTTTCCAAGTATGACACTGTTTGATTTCTAGGTATTATCAGATTATTAACAAGCAAGCTTGTTCAGCATCCCCTCATAGTTTTAGATTTATTTGGAGTTTCTTGCCACTCCAAGCACAGCTTTTAAAGAGTCATTTATATCCTGTTTTTTGTCTAATTCATGGTAAATTGACCACCAGCATGTATCAGCACAAATTAGAAGTCAATAAAGGCCACCTAAAACAAGGACAGATTTTTGCAATTACCTGGCACTTTTCCCCTTCCACTATAATAATTACTTTCTACCTTATCATGGCATGGAGTCATAGGTTGGAAAAGACTGTTAAGATCATGAAGGCCAACTGTTCCTCTGGCACCACCAAGTCCACAACTAAACCTTGTGTCTCAGTACCACACCCACATCTTTTCCATACTTCCAGGGATGGTGGCTCCACCACTTCCTTGGACAGCCTAGTCCAATGTTTAGCAGCCCTTGAATTATTCCAGTGAATAAAGCTTTCATAATACCCATTCTAAATATCTCCTGGTGCAACTTGAGGGCATTTTCTCTTGTCCCAATACTTGTTACTTCAGAGAAGAGGCCAAAAACCTCTTCATTACAACTTCCTATTGATCTGCTTTAGACTCTGAGTAGCACCACCTCATAACAAATTAGGCAGAGATCTCATTCCCTTGTTACATTCTGCAAAGACAAAGTTTAGTAGTTTTCCTGGGAATCCAAAATATTCATTGCCGTCACAATAGTCTCTTGAGCTATATCATCCCATATCTTCTTGCAAAATGATATATTCCAATCTTTTCTCAAGCAGTTGACACTGAAAATATCTAAGCCACAATATACTTGCTTTTCTGTAATGCCTTCATATTTTCTTACAAAAATCTCTGTGTAACTCTTAAGCATATATAAAACTGTAAAAATCAGATGGGATCTTGGGAGGTAAAAAGTTCCTGTACCTACTAAAATACTACTTTGCATTAACTGTATTTTTTTCAGAATTCCTGACATAGAAATAACTTAGACTTAATTTACACCTTAATTTACATGTTTTAATAGTTCATTTGAAATTTTGTTATACTTTCATTACCTGGTTGCTTTCTTATGTTCTTTTAAAAAAATTGCTTTCACAAGTGGTTCGGCTGCCTAGAAAATGTCTCTGAATCTTTGTTTTTACCCACTTCACCATGATGACACTCATTAAAACTGTTTTCTTAATATGACTGCATTTCTTCGGGCTACAGTATCAATGATGTCTGTGTGCTTCAATCAATGCTTTTTTAAAGCCAGCTCTTGGTTACCAACATCATTGTGTGCTTCCTGCCTGTTTTGGATTCTCTGTTTTAGCTGTGCCTCATCTCTTATTTTCATGTCTTTAAAGGGCCATTTTGGTCTCTTGCACAACACTGGCCTGAATCACAACTGGGTTCCCTTAGGCTCTGTGATAGTCTGTTGTCTTAAGGCAGCTTGTGGTTGATCTAGTAGGTAAGAATTCCTGTTCCGAATATTAACATATTCTTTCAAATAGCACTGTGAGTACAATGATCTGATTATTGTGATCCCACTGTAGGCAGCTGTGTTACAGGTAGAGTTCTTTCCTCCTGTATTTTCCTACTAAAATTCCTTAGTGTAAGGATCATTTTAATGTCAATGCTGAGAGCCGGCATGGGTTCCTTCAAGTTCTCTACAGACTCAATTTGTTTCTCCAGTGAGAACACACATGCTGGTAGCAAGTTTGCTCACAGCTTGTTTCAAGGACAGTAACTGCAGCAGCAGATTTTCTTACTCAGAGGTTCCATTCCTTTTCCATTCTGCTGAGATTAGGATGTGCTTTAGGGATAGTTGCTCCACCATATTTGGCTGAGATTTTTTGTCTTTGATGAGATAAAGACATTCCATGTTCTCAGTCTGTTTTCTATACCTGGGCAATGTATCTGTATTGTCATACACCAGTAATATTTATTTGGCTTTATATCAAAAGGAGATGAATAGTGAGGCTGTGCCCAAAGACGACCAGATCCTGCCTCTTGCCCATCCCCTCCAGCCTGTTCAGAAGGCTCTGCTCGCAGCAGAACACATTTGGCATAGCTCCCAGGGCCGTGGGAACACACAAGAGCTGCCACCATGACTGGAGGCTAATTTAGAGTAACAAACGGATTCAAGGAAGACCAAAGCAGCTCACAAACAAGCGGCAGTCAGAGGCAGAGCTAAATTTATCAAGACATTTGGACACATTCTGTCCACTCATCGCTCATTCATCTCTAACAACTCTGTTTGTGAGCATAATTATGTTTTTCTGCCGTGGTTGTTTGAGAACATTTTTCTGACTATATCATGGAGCAACATTCTAACTCACCCAAAATAAAGCTTTTTTGTTTGTTTGTTCGTTTGTTTGTTTGAATAATTAAATTCCAGATGAACGATTTGGCTTCTCCAAGGAAGGCACAGAAGGTCCTTTCCAATAGCCATGAAAAAGGATTTTAAATCTGATTTGTTCCTAAGTCACAACATGCATAAAATCATTCTTAATATAGCTTTCTGGGTTTTTTAGTACTTAAATGAACTTCAAACAAACTTAAGGTACCTATGAATGATAACTTACTGTATCCAGAAACAAGGAGAACACTTGAGTCCTTTGAAAGCAGAACCATATTCATTTATCTTTTTTTTTTATGACTGCTAAATTACTCTTAATCCAGTCATCATTCCAAACCCAAAATGTGCTTCACTAGATGTGCTGCAAACCATTTTTAAAAATAAATTGTAATATTAGATTTGAATATTTATGGAAGGCAGTAAGTATAGCTCAGAAAGCCTGGCAAACATACATTTTTTTAACCTAAAAAAAAAAGGATAATTGGATGCATCTGACTGAAAGTTGAAATTTTAAGTGGCTACTGAAGTATCATAAGTAGCTGATGGGTGATGTCCCACTTAGTTTATCTTTGCTGTATGAAAACCTACTCAACATCTTCTATATTCATATTATTTTTTAAAAAATCATAAATTGCTCTTTAATATTTTTAGCAGATCTGTGTTCATGCAGTGTGAATTTCATGCACAATTGAAACATTTTGCTCCAGATTACACTTTAAAAATTCTTGTGGCCCTACTGAAATTGGCAGGGCTACAGAAGTCCACAAGTTTGGAATACTGTGCCCCCATCACGTCCCAGTGTATGACTTTAAATGTGAGGATCAACTCCAGAATGATTATTATGGAATAAAATTAAAAGACAATTCATCAGCAGGGTGGACAGCCAAGAACTATCTTTCACTCTGCACTTAAAGGATTACATTCCCCTAAATACTGGCAATATTTAGTTGTGCAACTTGTACATACTGAGCTCCTTCTGAAAACTGCTGTGTTGTTTTGAAACACTGGGCTTTTGTGAATCTCTTAAAATTTGCCTGATCTCCTCCTGGGCTATCCAGAAGAATGTTTTTCCCTACGAGGCCTCAGCTGCTCTTGTGTCTTTGCTGCTCACCACCACCAGAACTATCAACTCATGTGCTGAAATTAAATGGGAATTTACAGTGAGCCAGGCAAGCACTAAAACTCACACTTAGTTCACAACAACCAGAATTTATAAAACATGCCATGCAATGAAATGAATACATTTAGAGCCTGGGTTTTGATTGTGGCTATTTGAGAGAATAAGAAAACACACATATCAGATATTAGTCTTTTGACTTGGAGGTGTATTCATGCTGCAGTGATGAGAGAGGAACATTACCCTCCAGACCCTGTTCACGCCACCCTCGAAGCAAATGGCAACAGTCCAGCAGTCATAAAAGAGGCCAAGATGTGTCAAGAACATTTTTCAACTACATGATGACCTTTATGTTTTCTTTCCCATGCTTCTCATTACAAAGCAATTAACAAAAGAAAGGGGGCTTCATAAAGTGGTTGGAAAAGAACTTACAAATTAAATGGTAATTAAATATATAACAAGAAACTATCAATTCATGAAGAAAATAGACAGGATTAAATAGCAGCAATACCTTTAAATCACAGCCCTCATAAAGTATTAAAAGTAAAAACACAGTTCACATGTGTTTGAATTCAGAAGCAAAACTGCATCTGCAATGAGACAGTTACTGGATGAGCAGACATATTGTTAAAGCAAATTCAAATTTGCCTCAGAACAATATTCGGATTTGAAAATGTAAGTCTACCAAAAAAACATTGTTTCTATAGCTTTACTTCACAAAACCTGTCAGAATAGTATCTGATTTAAATATAAGCCATATAGAAATCTGGAGAAGAGTATGTAGAATGAAAGGAAAGAAGGAAAGAAAACAAAAACAAAGAACAGTAACTTTCTCCAAAATATCTCCAAAAGTGACAGGAAAAGGCAAAAATCCTATATGTAATGAAAGACAGAGAGCAAAAAAAACAGCATGAAACAAGAGAAAAAGAAGTATGCATGTAGTACTTTTAAGCATATTGAAGTGGGTACTGAGGAAGAAATAACAGGATTTCAGGAGGCAAGTTTAGAGACATCCAGGATAAGCAAGGAAGGATTTCTCAAACAGAAAAGAAAGCAAGCAATGGGTAAATGGTGTCAAGAGTTGCTAAACAAAACCACAATATTAAAAAAATATTTTAAAAATACTTTCTGAAGAAGAGAATTATAACACATCATGTCTCAAAAGAGCAAAAAACTCCATGAAAAAGATTTGCTCTAAAAACCTTACAACTGAAGAACTTGGCAACAGAGGACCCAGGTGCTGATATCTCAGAAGGTGCAGTGTTGGTACCTTGGAAAAAATGTGGAAATCCATCACTGGTACACATTCCTTGTAAGGAAATACTTCACAAAAATGCTGGTATTGAATAAGATGTATTTCTAATTGAGGGCTAAGAATTGCTGAATTCAACTATTTGTAGTTTTGAATGCTATCCATTTAAAAATAAGACAGACAGACAGACAGACAGACAGATAGATAGATAGATTATAAATTTCAAAGAAAATCCTGAAAGGAAAACCCATTAGTGGGACACAAATCAGAGCTAAGCTGAAGTGTAGCTCTGTAGAAAAGCACTGAAGGGGAGTTTATGGACTTTATAGCAAGAGACATGCCAGAAGCAACACTGGACACACAGGTGTAACAGAGCTACCTTTGTGCCCCTGGCTGTGTCATAGCAGCATGGAAAATTTTCTGCATGCTAGAACATTCACCTTCTGTGCAGATGAAATCTATATGAATTTTTTTTTATGTCATGATAACATTTCAGCAGGAAAAAAAAGAGAAAAAAACAAACAACAAACAATAGTCTTCCTAACTTCTGCATCTGTTTTGGTGTGTATAAGATAATGATACAATATATGTAATTTAAAAAAATAACCTTATTAGATTTGAAGTGCACTGTATTCCTGGAGACTGAAATCAAACTCTTGAGAACAGGTGGCAGTGGAATCGATGTCTTTCTCAGTGTATCACTCGTGCTTCTTTTCAGATGCAAAATTCTAGTATTACATCATCTACAGGGATGGGATTTGTTACAAATAGAATACTCATTTAGTTTTCTTCCTATATTGTGTACCATACCTATGAGCTTTGCAATTTTATCTCTTCTTATCAGAGCTTTACACATGTGAAAGCTCTTCCATTTTATATTTGACTGAAATTTTGCATATTAATCAAGCACTGTGTGTAGTGTTAGGTAATGTTCAGAACACAGTGTTTAGGCACTTGATTTTTACATCCATTAGTGGCATCATTAAATTTGACTGGCTTCCTTAGTTATTAAATGTTACTGTGTACCAAGTTCCCTGTTGAACTGGAGTCACAATGAGGGCTGTGTTTGATGAACAAAGACAGTACAAGATGAAGGTAGAGTTCTCATTCTCTGTGGAATATAAGATTCTGTATGTCAGATGAACAAAAGAAAACTGAAGGCAAAGTTTTTTTCATTAAATCATTTCAGGTCTCTTCTCTATATGCTTGCTTTAACACATTAGAGCTTTAAATTGTGACTTTATTATATATAATTTGATAATAAATTGTTTTATAATAATTAAAATTCAATATATATAATTATATAATTTATTATTGTATCTAATAATATTATACACAATATTATATACAGATATTATGTACAGTATAAATTCCTTCATATAAAGCATTATAAGAATGCTTACTTTGTGCTGTATACTACTAAATATCTACATTAAGAGAATAATAAATTTGCAAACAAAATGTTTTAGAAAGTATGTAATGTAGGAATTAAAATTGCTGTGCAACTTTGACTGACTCCCATTGTGCTTTCATATAGCACTTGGTAAGTGAGCTAATTATTTTTGTGCCAGCTTTTCTTCAGGATTCATACCTCAGTTCAAAACTGAGTTAGTGAGTGACTTCCTCAGTAAGTGAGGAAATCTGCAACATTTTGCAATTAATTTTCCATAAGTTCACTAATGGCATTCATCACTGCATCTTCTGAATGGAAGTTATTTTAAAATGTTAACTAATTTATGTTTGTAGCATTCTTGTGAAGACACAGGGTTGGCCATCCCCAAGCTGCAGAGCTACAGCAGAAACAACGGGCAATTAAAGAAAAAAATATTCAGTAAATATGGATGTCCATTTTTGGACGCCTCATAGTCGGATTTTTCAGAGCACTTAATGATATGCAGCATTTTATGTATCCAGCATTAGGATCCCATTGATTCCGTGCCATTCACAGGCAAAAGTGTAAAGTGGTAGCAGAACAACTTCCAAGTGATCGTGCATAAAACAATTGATCTGGGGAATTCTTGCATGTCTACAACAAATAAAATTCAATTATCTGAACAGCATCCAAAGAGGAACTTCTGTTTTCCAGCCCACTCCATTCCCCAGTCTCCTTGTGCATCCTCCAATTTCTGCAGCTAATGAAGGCAGCCTACAGAGACCAGACTCCTTGGCTGTGCAACCTTCTCCACTGCGAGGGCACAGTCCATCCTGTGTGAAAACAGGGAGGGGAGCAAAGAATGGCCTCAACGTATAGTTGGATAATCTTTCATATTTCACAGTGGAGAAGGATAAAAGTAATTTTTTTATTTTTTTAAATAGTAATATTAACAATAATGTGATTTTGCTTATAATTTTGCTCTTATGGAGCTTTGAGGCTTGGAACAATACGTTTGCTTACCTTTGTAGGACTAGACTATGTTGTTAAGCTACATTTTAATGGCAGCAATTCGTTAATATAACAAATATTGTATTAAACACATTTCAGAAATGTCTCAAAAGATAAGGCATGTCCTTTTCATAACTTGTAAAATAAATTAAGCACAGCATCTCTGATATTGTACAAGAGAATAAGGGCTAGTTTACTTTCTTCTATTTGCTCCTAAATTCCTAAATGGAAAATTTATGTCCTTTCAATAATGACCCAGCAAGTGGTTGCTGCCTTCTGGGAGGAAGAGGACTGCTACAATATATCTCTTCAGAATAGCTCTTTATTTTTGATACTGCAATGTAGTCTAATACTTTCAAACATTTCATAGCCTTTTTTGGATTGTACAAAAATCATACACTTCATATATCAAGAATGTGATGTAGGATGATAAAGGGTGATTTTACAAACGTCCTTCCTTTCCCTTCCCTTCCCTTCCCTTCCCTTCCCTTCCCTTCCCTTCCCTTCCCTTCCCTTCCCTTCCCTTCCCTTCCCTTCCCTTCCCTTCCCTTCCCTTCCCTTCCCTTCCCTTCCCTTCCCTTCCCTTCCCTTCCCTTCCCTTCCCTTCCCTTCCCTTCCCTTCCCTTCCCTTCCCTTCCCTGTATAGCAACTCTCCACAAAAATATTACTCATGACTGCTCTTCATACTATTAGTTTCAGGCTGTGACTTCTAGATAAAGGTAACAAGAAATCAGCTTCTAAAGGCAAGAGGCAAAGGGGCTGCTTTAACCATGTCCCCCTTATAGTTTGTATTGATCAGAGTTGGTAAGGGTACAGAAAAAATGACCCCCAAAGGATCAGTGATGGCAAGACCAAATGAGATACTGCTTCTATTTCTCCCTCTGCCTCTTCAACAGCAAAGTTTTCTTCTTTCTGATTACTTAAAACTGTCTAGAAATGTTTAGGCTGCAAATGTACCATGCAGAGAATATTCTCATGGCAATACCAAATAGGCAGAAAAGGCAGACTACCTTGAGGAAATAAAGTTGTGTACTGGTATTACAGAAGCGCCTTTTAACCAGTAAGCAAAAATAATCTGATAGTGTGACCTCTGAGAGATCACAAAACATGAAGGTCTTAGAGATCATTCTCACTTATCTGCTTTAAAGAGTAGAACTGCATTTTAATGAACCAAGTTTGAATGTTTGTAATCCAGCAGATGTCCACATATTCAAGATTTCCCCATGGGTAAAAGAACTATGCGGTTTGAGTACCAGATGAGTTGATCTGGAATATTTGATTATTCTGATCTAGCCTGGTGGTCTCTAGAAGACAACAATTCTATTTTCAGCTTATTTTCTTCTTTCCTAATTTTCCCATAACCACTTAAATAAAAATTTCCATCAAATAATGTCTCACTGTTACTGAACATAGCTCTGGGGTTTAATGTTGTTCTTTTACCTCAACAGTTGTATTCAGATATTTCTCTGGTGTCCTGGTTCTGCGTGTTTATAAGTTTCCACACGAGTAGGAGTTTTCTACGTCTTTGTATTGTTTCCTATCCTTGACAAAGACTTCAGCCTTGGACAGATTGCTGACAGATTGGTTCAGAGCCAACTTGTAGGCAACAGAGCTATATGGAGCAACAAACTCTCTATTACTTGTGTCTATCATAAATTTAAAAACCCTGTTGTTTTTTTGCATATGTCACTGAACTCCTGACAGATAGTTACATTCCAGGATTTAGTTAAAGTCACTTTTCTTAAAGTAGTTCTTAAGCCCAACTCGGAAGACGACCCAAGTCAATTGTAGGCTCAGTCATGAAGACTGAGGGGTCCAGAGAACTTCTTTATTTGGAAGGAAAGAAACCCTCTGGCTCTCTTTCTCTTGTCTGTAATAAAAGTTAAATGACCTCTGGATGTACATTAAAAACAGAAGCAGGGTGAAGAAAAAAGCTCTTTCAGGGTACTGAGTATTCTCTTTCTTTACCTCCCACTGTTTTGAGAAGGAGTCTACAGCAATGACTGTGCATATGTCAAAGAAATCCATAACCTTGCTTGTGCACCTAGTAAGGGAGTAAGTGAATACAGGAATACTATGTATCTGTTCATAACAGAAGGGAAAATGTGCAAGTAAAGGAAATATGAAAAAAATGTTCCTATCTGCTATACTCTTATCTTCAAAGAAACCAAATGTTATTTCAGGAAGGACTAAAAGGAAAATCTGGGGAACTGCAGGCCAGTCAGCCTCACATCAGTCCCTGTGAAGATCATGGAACAGCTAATTCTGGAAGCTTTCTCCAAATATGTAGGACAAGGTGATCAGGAAAAGTCAATGTGACTGGAGCACCTCATATAAGGAGAGCTGAGACTCTTCTGCCTGGAGAAGATTCGGGGCAGAATCTCATAAATGTGTGTCAACACCTGATGGGACACCGTGAAGAAAACCAGGCTGTTCTCAGTAGTGCCTAATGACTCATATATTCAAATACTGGTTTGGACATTCAGAAAAATCTTTTCAGTAACTTAATACATAAAAAACTCAATTTATAAAATATGTAAAAAAAAAATCCGAAAAAAAAATATTTGTAGGCAATTTTCACTCATTTTACTACATGTTTAATTTATTTTGAAAACTGTAAAACTTTCATTTTTAAAAAATGAGATATAGATTTCTGTCAGATACTTTTCACAAAAGTAGAATTTTCATTTCCTGGAAAGAACTGACATATTAAAGTTTCACCTGTCCTAAACTGAAATAAAGTAAATAGTAGGACTATTTTTTTAATTCACCTAAGTTAAACTTAGATGAAAAGTTTTAATTCTGACTCTATTTTCCCCCAATTTGTAATATTGCACACAATCCTGAATGAAATGTCTTCCAAAATGAAACATTCAAATATTCTGTCATGACAAGATTATAAAAAAGTTATCAGAATGCTTTGTTTTGATTGAAAGCAAAACAAACAATGTATAGTCAATCCTGACACATTCCCACATAACATTTACAACTGAATTAATTGGCATTTTCTGAAAAACATTCTGCTCAAAATTTCTGAGCCCCTCCACTGACAAGTGTACAGAATCACTGCTCTGTCCCAGGCAACCCCCCCACACATGCACACATCCTGTTGCACTGACAAGATATCTATTGAGAATGCTGGCCTTTTTAAGGTGGAATTGTATTGCTAGATTCATATCACTGAGGCAGAATAAAGAGGAAGAGCAGAGGAAACATTCTAAGAGGGGCGTCTCAAATGGATATGTTCTCCTTGTGCTTCCCCTGAGTCCATTGTTTTTGCTCCAGACCATAACTGGAAGCAGCATCTAGTCCTTTTATAGGTTATTTAACATTATTGCATGTTTAAGAGGAAGAATGTGGAGGTTTTTTGCTATATAAAACCGACCTTTCTGGGAAAAAACAAAACAAAACAAAACAAAACAAAAAAAACCCAAACAACAACAACAACAAAAAAACATAATGCAGTTAATGGGGTTCTTTTAAACCATTATCTGTCAAAATGTTCCAAACCAGTCCCAAAGAGTTCTACCAGAGGAATATGAATTAACCACAAAAGATTTTTAGCTCACACCAGGCTTCAGTTAACCATGTTAAAGTATCACACATGTTTTACCATGATTTTCATGACTTGCTACTCTTGATTCTCATAATCACATTAGCATTTGAAAGGTGATCTACATTTGAAACTTATTGTGGGTTTTTAGTCCTTTCAGATTTATTTTTTTAAATAGACAAGAAAATAACACTCTCCTTTCTTCTTCATTCACCTCACCAGAGAATTTATAAGGCCAGAAATTTTCTTTTTTTCTCCCCACTTCATTTGGTACAGTGACTTGCTGTAAAGATCTCTGTCTTTACCCTGAGACAAAATTTCCTGCAAAGAATTCTTGAAAACTGAATGGCAAATGCTCAGAGGAAATCTCTTTAACTGGTTTACTTTGTAGTTGTCTGTGGTCTTAAATGCTTTGTTGATGGGAAATTTTATTTTTTGTATGATCATATCAAAAAGGAGAGTCTCACAGGAGTGGTAAGACTGAGGATACATATAAATCATGGATACCATTTACACGCAGTGAACTGTAATTGGCACAAGCAGAAAACTTCAGTCACAATTGAACCCAAACAGGAAACTAAAGCAAAACCTGTGTTTTTTGAGCTCAGTTATGTGTAATTTTGCATTAACTACAGCTGTTGATTCAAGCAGAAGAGAATCTACAGGTCTGAACAGATATGACAGGAAGAACTGAATATACACTGATGACCACTATTTGTAAATATTCTGAATACAGTGAACACACATTTACAACTGAGATACAGGTTTCAGAAAATACTGGGTACTGGGCATATGATCTTGCATCCTATTAAACAGAAACTTTTGACTTAATATTGACTTTATAATGGCAAGTAGCAAGTTAGAAAACAAGAGTATTGACAAAAGAGCGTTTATTTTCCCCTGATGTCATCTGGTCATGTCACTCTCTGCAGTTAAATTCAATCTCTAATTGCAACAAGCATTATGAGCAACATTTGTTAATTTATTATGTGGTGCTATGCCAAGCCATGAGTGCATTTGAGTGCACACTATTGTACTTCTACATCTACAATTTTCTCTGTCTAAAGTCGTCTTCATATCAAAAGGACTGGGCTTGTTAAATGTGTGTGCATTTTTAATGCACAGTGTCTTTAAAAACATAAGCACAGACATTTTCTTGTCTGTATGTATTCCCTCATCTTCTATTATGTTTTACAATTTCATCTGTGGGAAGGGACAAGTTTGAAAACACAGGAATCTTACACCTGTTGCTCCATTTACACATGTGGAAGATGACTGCAAAATGCAAACAAAACACATTATTGTGTACATGAAAATGTTTCACAGCCACATTGCATGAGCAGAGGCAAGTGTAGGAAATGACAGTAAATGAACCTCTGTCTTTTGTTCTGCATCATTCACATATTGGGCACTCTAAGTCATTATGCACTCATCAAGGCTGACATGTCTATGAAAGCCCCTGCCAAATATGCAGCTCTTTTACACAACCAGACACTTAGAAAGGAACAGAAATACAAATGAGAGTCAGCCCATAATATTTTAGTGCTAAATAATAGGATTGGATGCAACAATGCATATCCAAGACCAGTAAAGACACAAAATATCTCCCAGTTATATGAGACGCAGCTTTATTATGATTGTATGTCAGGAATATTGTTCTGAAATATAAAAACACAGGCTACCAGATGCTAAAGTGCACATGACTTCTTAATATGTTTCTTTAATGTTGATAAACTAAAAACTGAGGCAGTGAATGTTTATATTTACAATGATTGGTATCAGTCTAGTTTAGAAAATTCAGTTCTAGATTTTTTTTTCCTCCATTTGCTTACATTTTTCTACTTAGGTGGGTAGCAAAATCCCCAATTAAAATCCATTTTCTTAATCTTTGCTCAGGAGGTAGAATATAATAATTTCAGTCTCAAAGCTCATTCACATATTTTGCACACACAAGACTTAGAAGAAATTGATTTTTGACACCAAAATGATCTCTGATTTCTCATTTTTCTAACTCAGTTTCTGTGTGAATCATTCAAAATGAAACCATCTATTAAACAACATATAGTGACAATGTTTATTAAAATTAAAAATCAGTTTTAAATGCTTCCTAGGTAGTAGGGATCTCAACAGAATCCTTTTTAGTAGGGGTGCAGGAGTAGGTACATAAATGATGTTTAGCAGAGCCATTTTTTATAGAACATGAGTAACACAGATCCTAAAACATTTAAGTCAAAAGGCTAACTTGAATATGTTAGAGAAGTAAGCATTTACAGAAAACCTTTGACAACAGAAAGTCTTTTGCAACACAAAGTGGCAGCTACAAGGTGTAGCCTTTAGTGAGTTTTTTGTTGCCTGTCCTCAGGGTCACAGTGTCAGACATGGCAATTCTGCTGAGGAAAAAATAACATGTATCTGGAAAATTATATACATATGCATATGAAAAGTTAAAAAGTCTTTTAAAAGACCATGGCCTGTTTTATCCTCTGTTGTGAAGCATGGGAGCCAGTTTCAACTACTCCATATTGTTTTTACAATGAATAACCTTAGTTTTGTTGCTTTTTTCCAACATTGTCTCTTAAATCTTCATTCTGCAATGCCACTATTACAGATCAGTATAAGAAAAATTAAGAAAAAGGTTGAAATTCTAGTATCAGTATCTTCTACAGTTCTTAGCAATATTTTCCTCTTCTGGAAGAGAAATTTTCCAATCACCATACACTAGGTAAATTTATAAAGTCCATACAGACAATATAACGTCCATACAGACAGACACTGCAGGCACTTTTCCATAAGTAATTACTTCTTATTTCAATTTTCCTTACTCAGTCAAGATTTCCAGAAAAAAAAAGAAATAAAACCTGAGAAAATATTTCACTAGGGCTTCGTTATTTGACCAACTAATAGTAAAAAATGACTGTTGACAGATGTGTTTGAGTGCACTTTTCACCTGATTTCTTCTTTATCATTCCTACTAAATACCATTTTTAATTTATACACATGAAACAAGGATGCAACCAATACTGTCAGGAATATTTTTCAGTACCCTGCTGCTCCCATTAGGCTGTATCTTGGCATGAATTTTTAAAGGGTTCCTTACAATTTTAAACCCTATTCCCCCGTTCAACTTGAAAGGGATGCCTACGTTGCCAACAGCTAATATTCTCGTAAATGTTTCTCATAAACATTCACTTCCTTGCTTTCAACTCAGTGTTTCTGGGATCTTTTAAAATTATTTCTTCCTCATGTCTACTGTGATCTTGCAAGCTGTTAACAGACTAACTGTGGGCAGAAAGAAAGATCATCTTTGTACAGCGTAAATTCTCCAGTGCCTTTCCCGGCGCGGTTCCATTCAGCAGCTCCTTTGGCACACACAGCTCTCTGCCCCTTTACACCAGACCCCGACCTCCACCTCAACTGTCCTTCCCCTCGTGCCACACACATCCATTTTATTTTCTTGGTATTTCTGATACGCAATTTCTTAGTACTTTAAGAAAAAGGCGCTAACTGAATGTGAAGCAATGATTTTCAAGCATGCATCCTATAGTGAGTATATTCACATGAACATTTCCACAAAAATCAACAAAGACTTAGGCACATTTGCACCTAAGGCTGCTCTACAGGCTGACGAGCTGCTGAAATATCTTAAACAAAACTGAATGAACTCAAAAGATCTTAGACCTCCCTTCACTTTGACTCTCACTTCTGCTGTCTGGGTTAGAGTCTTCACCTTATTCTCCACGTGTTAAACCTTTTAAAACAAGCTACTTTCCTGCCTTTCTACTACCTTATAATTGGCATTAACTTTTCATTTGCAGCAAGAAAACACTACACAGTTTCTTTAACTGCATTTAGCACTGATCACTTCCCCTAGGCATGCAAGTTGCCACTCCTAGTGTCACCCTGAGCCCTTTCCTGTAGCAGTGCTTTAGTTTTTCAGAAAGGTACCTGTGACAAAACAGGCAGAATTCCTTGACACAATTTCTCTTTCCTTTAAAAAGCGTTCATTTTTCCTTGTCAACTGCTCCTATGCTTCGGATACCTCAACCCTCCTCCTGTTCTTGCTGTAGGTTGCAGTATTTCTACAGTGACCTCTTTTCCTTGTTACCCTAGGGATGGTTGCCCAGGCTTTGCCTAACAGGCATATAATCATGTTCAGCTGTTTTTTTTTTTGTTTTCTTTGTTTAAGGCGTGTCCTCCCTCAAGTTAAAAAGCATCCATGAACATTAAACCAGCTCAGGCCTGACATACTCATCCAGCATCAGCAGAATACAAAGATTTTGAGGCAGAAAAAAGGCACTGTCATACAAGTTGAAGAGACATGTGCAGACACAGAAGCAAAGGGAGTGAGTTCCTTTAGTGCTGCGCCACATGTGACTGCTCTGTGCCTCTGCAGTCCAGCAGATACCAGGGCCAGCTGGACAATGCCATCAGGTCATGATGAAGAGAGGAAATGCCACCATGGGGCCCTAAGCTCACAGTAGTTCCAAAACCAAGAGAGAGGTGGTGAGGAGCAGGGAAGAAGCATGAAGTCCTACCAGTCCATACAGCACATACGACATGTGAGGAATGTTGGGAACAGGGCAGGAATCTACAGCTCACAGGATACCACACAGACAGCAGAACAGTACTGTCCCTGGGCAGGCTCCTCCTCACTGCCTCCTTCCAACACAGGTATGCCACATTACCCTTTGGAAAAGAGATGTTATCTAATGTTTTATTGCTTAGAAAGGATGGACAGTAAGCTAGGACATTGTTAATTTGCCTTATTTTACTGTCCTTCTGTTTTTACTTTGAAATTGATATGTGCTTCCTTCTGCTGCTGCACCAAATCTAATACAATCAAAATTTTTCCTTTTCTCCTTTGCTCTTACATGAGTCTTTCTACTGCTTCCACCCTGCTCAAAGCAGAGTCACTTATAGTAAGTTGCTCCCAGGTCTGTCCAGTTAGATTTTGTATTCCTCCCAAGATGGAGATTCTACAAACTTTCTGGTAAACTGCCAAGTGATTGACCATCCCCACAGTGAAAGAAAAAAAAACAAAACAAAAAAAAAAAAGTAGAGTTTCTTGTATTACAGTTTGTGCCCATTGTCTCTTCTTCCACAGGGAACCACTGGGAAGAAGCTTCCCTGAACTTTACATCCTCAATCAGCTCTTTCCTGTTTGTAAGTGCAAAGTGCAGAGGAGTGCCTCCTTTAGTCATCTCCTTAACCACCTGGGTTAGAACACTGTCATTAGTGCACTCCACAGACCCCCTGGAACACTGGATCTTTTGTGCCATTCTCTGTTGTCCCTCCAGAACTTATTTTGGTGGCTGAAGTTCCCTTGTGAGCAACAGGGCCTGTGAACATGAGGCTTCTTCCTGTTGTCTGAAGAAGTCATCATCTACTTCTGCCTTATAAGTGGTGGTGCCTGGTGGTGCACCAGTACTTCTGGTGCCTAGGAGAGGTGATTCCACTGGTCAGCAGACGTGTCTGTGTAAGGAAGTATGTTTGTATGTTCCTGAGAATGGCCAGAGGGAGAAGTGGTTCTCCAGATCAGAAATACAAAGGTAATGCACTGTGGTGCATATGTATACCCACAACCATGAGCAAATGAAAACAAGGTTCCACGGATGGAAACGTCTGCTGCAAAAAACCCACATCAGAGAGAGAACTGCAGAGCGCTGTGTGTTTCAGCCAGTTGTGAGGTCTGTTCCAGAACCTTGGCTCTGGAGGAGAACACAAAATGGGGAGGAGACAAAGGAGTGAGAATACAAGTGGAACCAAGGGCAGGTAGACCAGAAGATAAATGCTATGCGAAATTTTTTTTCCCACTGAGATGGTGCATCTGTCAGCAGTTAGCCTACAAGTGGAATTTCAGATGAGCTCCTTTTACCATAAAATTGCCAAATATGCTTAACCTATCCCACCCATTTTAACACCTTCAGATGTGGTGCATGCCCTGCAGGCCAAACAAATTGTTCACATGTCATGTTTCATTCAAGGATACAATTTGATTGTCAGTGATTTCTTATGCAAACATAAAAATATATAGAACATAATGGCTTTTTTGTTGGAAGGCTGCAGTGGGTGCAGCAGCTTCTTCACAATCTAACATAGTAGACAAAAAATTGCAGCCACAAAGTCTCAAAACACAAGTCACAAGCTAGGTGGATTTCTCACCTGCAAAAAGCTTTAGTGATGGTTTCTGCAACATGAACCATAGAATGGTTTGGGTTGGAAGGGACTTCAAAGACCATCTGGTCCACACTCCCCTGCTATGGACAGGGACACCTTCCATTAGACCATGTTGATCCAGGCCCCATCCAACCTGGCCTAGAACATTTCCAGGGATGGAGCATCCACAGTCTCTCTGGATGAACCAGTAAGGATGTTATAGTGGCAACAAGCAAGGTAAGCAGGAGCAGTTTACATACTGAGTGCACTTCTTACAGAAAGCCTACAGGTAGAGTAGTAAGACCTTCCAGGGAAAGTGCAATAATACGCAATAAATAATTCAATAATAAATCAATAATTCAATAAATAATGTTCAGGTATGTTATGTGGGCCACATTATCCTCTTTTTTTCGTGGCCAAAGAACAAAATGCCTGAGATTACAGCTGCATTGTTCCATTTGGTGGACACATGACTAGTTGAACCATAAAATGAATTACTCATGGCTTTATTTTTAGACCTACATTTCAGGTACTCCTGCAACTATCCTTGTCTCTGGCAAGACAGTGCATGGCATGGGGAGTCAATCCTCCAAAAATAGTAAGCATTCTACATTTTTGCTGGGAGAACACATTGGAGAGCACTCACACTGTCATACCCAATATAATCCTGCCTCTTGCTGCTCCAGAGACCTCTATCAGCTCCTAAAATGGAACCAAAACTATGAGACCAACTTACTCTGTAAGAGTAACTCATAACTGGCAGAGGAGAGTTAAAGCAGCATTTCAATTATCAGTGCACAGAAGAATCCCTTATTAACTCCTCCACAAATCTCTTTTTTTTTTTCTTATCCCCTTTCCCTGTAAATAGATCGATCTCTCTCTCAGTGATTGCTTCTGGAAGATTGCAATCCTCAGATTTTCACTGCCTACTTTTGGGCAACTGGAGCGATCATCTTTGGGCTAGAGTGTCCAAAAATATCCTTAATAATGGCATCTCAGCTACTTGGGAAATCAAAAACATTTCAGGCTTCATTAAAATATTTTCCTGGAAGAAATATGCTGCCTTTCTACCAGCTCTGGAAAAAAGAAGTACATGATGTATGCCTTGCCATACCATCTGTGCAAACTTACCATAATATATAGCAGTTTTCACATCTGTAGGTCCAATTATCCATTTTAAAACAAATACATTTTCAGTTATATCCAAAACTTTTGTTTTGTCCAATCAGATTTTTTTCTCTGGTAAGGCAAGGAATGCCTACATGCCTAACCAAAACATGGAAGCAGTTCCTCTGCTTTTCACGGGAATCCTGACATGTATGGGAGCTGGTACCTTGATAACTAGAACTCTATGGCCAAATTCTCTGCTAGTGTCATCCTGTAATGACCATGTCCTTCAATACATCTCCACTAATTTATACGTCCAAACTGCACAATGAAATTTAGCCAACTGGAAAGTGGAATATAAAAGCATTATGATGCTGTCAGGCTTTAGAGTAGAAGGCCTTGTAGCTAGCATTTGTTTGGAAAAATAGCAAGCCCTGAAGATGTTGCCCAGATTTCCTTTACAAGTAGTCTTACTAATGTCAATCCCCTGTATGGAGAACACTGTGTTAATCCCAGGAGTTTAAACAGAACCAAAATTATATATATTTATTTCATTTATGAAGGTCCTTTGAATAAAATTAAGCTCACAATGACAAGACTGGCAAGTAGGTGCATGGTTCCCTCACAACCTGCAGCTCCCCACTGTACTTCCCTACTCTTACAAAGCCTCAGATCAAGAATGTGAAAATGCAATTCCTCATTAATTATCCAAGAAACTACTCATCCTATCCCCGGGTGATGGCTTCAAGGAACATTATTTAGAAGTCAAAACAGCAGCTGTCTTGAAAGACTTAGAGAGGTAAGTAACCCCATAGCTTGCTTTCTGATAGTTTCATTCAGCAGAGTGTTCTGCTTGTTTCCTTTGGCTCCATTCCTTGCTTGTTTGTCTCCTATTGTATAACTTCTGTCCAGCAAAGCTTCAGGCTGACTAAACCTCTGCAATGTCCACAGAAAGGTGGAGGGGTAGTGCTTTGACATGTTTTGGGCTATGCCAGAAGTGCTGTATGGAATGTTGTTTTTGCTGGTGGCTCCCCGCAGGTTAGGCACGAACGTACATGGCTTTCCTGGTTCATAAACCCATCCAGCCCTCACACGTTCTCCTGCACCACAGGTGACTCCAGTGTTTAATATACCTCTAACGTAAAGAATACCGCAGCTCGTTAAACAGAGATGAGTACCACTCCGAAACAAAATCTGTTTGTATTTATATTTAAAAACAGGAGGTGTATCCTCTAGCAGATATTCCAGTCTGCCTGGAAAGCCTATATGCACTATTAAGGGAGGCTTACAAAGGCTTTGATGATTCCTATGGTAACCCACTAGAAGGGCTGTTTCCATGGGGACTAGCCAAGCCTATAAAAACCTCCTGTCTTCATTAGAGTATCTCTGACACTGAATGCTTTAACAGTTACTGTTCTGGAATAGTTAACAACAATCTCTGCTCTGGGGAGAGAATAAATTCTTTCCTTCCTGTGGAAGTCCAGTTATTTTGTCAACTTTCAGTAATACTCAACTGAATACCTGTCATATATCAATATAAGGAACATACTAAACAGTGGTATATACACTTTAAAAAGCTCTGATTTACCATTCCCAGCATTACACAGTATATGCACATTATGCATTTAGAAATGCAGTTAATTTAAGCATGGGACAGAATAAATCATACTCTTTAAATTTCACAAGTATTAAATATATCTGGGTGTATGTGTAGTTGATTATTTGTCAAGGTAGTGTTCTGGTTCCCATTCAGGTTCCCTTTCTCAGTCACTCACAACTCCTTGTAATATACTCCACCAAAACAAAACAAAAAAAAAAATCAAAATTATTTCTTTTAAATGTAAATCTTTCACACTTGATCTCAGCCAAATTTGCTTTTATCCTCATTTTCTTCCTTTCCTTATTTTTCCTTTTCCATAAACTCAACCATTTCTGAGTTATGCAAGTAGAAATAAAGCTTTGTTTCTTCCATATGTTCCACACAAAACATTTATACATTCAGAACTCAAAAATGCCTGAAGGAACAAGCTTCAGACTTCATCTCAGCAATGCCTGCATCATCATTAATTTTGCCACCTCTTTCCTATATATTTATGTGTCTAATTTCTATTTTTCCCTTCCTTTTTCCTTTAGTATAAGAGCCTTTCTTAACACCTTCCCTACCTACCATGTCTCTGGGATATTATTCTGCATGTAAAGACATGCTGTCTAAGCTATGATATGCAGACCTCAGAGTAAATAAATCAAAGAAACAAACAATAAAATCTCTGAATAATTTTCAAAGAGTTTAGAAATATGCTGCAAATTGCCTTTGTCTCCAGATGCAGCCCCACATGTGCCAATGCAGTATGAGCTCTTGACTGGAGTCTTAGTATCAGCTTAAAATAGATTAGAATTATTTCTATCTATCTTAAAAAAAAAATGTCCAGGTGTCCTTTACAACAATATTTGAGACCTTTCCTAAAAAGGTCATATTAAATAGCTGTGGTCCCTTGCAGTTCATAAAAGCCTTAAGAAAGACTTTCTTCTCTATTTAATAAATTTAATATTGGAAAGTTGTCTTCAGAGTAAAGATTCAGCATTTTTCAGGAAAATAAAAAAAAAAAAACCACAAGAGGAATTGTTTATGGCATAACTTCGTTCCACACTTGCAGATTTAAAACCAGCCAAGAATATCACAACACCCCTCCATTTTGGATGGATAATGACAAAGATTATGATTGATGCACCCAGCCAGGGTGACTGTATCTCTGCTCATTTCATAAACTGTTGCTAAGAAGCACCCTCCAGTCTGGGAGGTTTAGAAAACTCAAAGCCTTCATGCATCTATCTCTGAGGCCAAGACTTGCTCAGCCTCAGCAGTTGTGCAGGCTTAGGTTCTTCAAACAAGACACTGCTTAGACTAATCTGTCACTCATGGAGCATGTGACAAAGCCAAAAAGTACCATCACACTTCACAGCTTTGCTTTCTGTAAAGATGCATTGGTTTCCCCCTTGAAGTTCAGAAACTGAAAATTGTTCTGATGCAGAAAGAAACTGTACATTGTTCTGCCATCTCTCATGTTTATAACTCTTTTGCATGCACTAGCATGCTCAGAAAAGCACCATACACACCACCTGAAAGACACATATTTGTCATTTGATCATAACTGCTTATTTTCCAATATGTGTTTAGACACATTGCCAAAGACAGTTTCTGAATTATACACTTGATTCCAAGTATCACTTGATTACAGATTGCAGGGTGTAAATGCACCTTCTGGCATGGTATACTCTGATGAAGTTCCTGGATCAGTCAGAGCACTTTGGGTCACGATGATTTTCTTCTTCACATTAATGCTGATGTCTGAGCTTGTCTTAGCTACCCAAACTTAGAGCAAAACTTCATGTACTCACTTTAAGTCAGAGCACCAATGGGAGGATAAAGAAAGCTTTCCTACTTAATAACTTTCTGATTGAGGATATGCAGTACCTTTTTGAAAACAAATGGTATCTGATTAGGAAAAAATAAATTAAAAAGAGAAAAAGAGGGAATACTATCAAGTATGCAGAGTAATGCTAGTTTATGCCTCAGTCTATGTGAGGAGTCAAGCTTTCAGAATTGCAACAGGAATAAAATCATGTGAGTGCCCTACTTACTGAATCACTTTAGGCACACAGGCCAATAGATATACATTCTGTCCCCTAAATTCACTTATTACTGCAGTTGCCACATATTCATGGTTACTGCACATGCCAGCTGGACATACCACCAAATGCTTCCACCATTCTGAAAAGTCTGAGTCTTAAGCTGTTGTGAAACAAGACACAATACTAACCAATACTCTGTGAACCCACAGGGCACTGCTGGGCAAGCAGACTGTGTATCCCTGTCTCCTTGTCACCACACTCAATGTCTTTGCAAGCATTCAGAGTAAAAAGATATTATACTCAATAGGCACCGTAACACCTGTGAATCTGAACAATGAAAGCAATTCCCTTGAGGATGACCTCTACTAAGGAGATGCCTTAAAATTATACAGCTCTTAAAATTCCAGTGTTTGCACGTTGCTCAGCTCAAACAGTAACATTTAGACAGTGACAATGCCACCAGCACCCCTTCAAGCAGAGCCCAGGGAATGCCCCTGAATCAGCAGTGTATGTGCCAGCTGGACAGAATAAGGTCACTTCTCTCCCTTTCATCTCTTTCAGAGCAAGAAATTGCTCAGAGGAGTAAGCCTCACTCGATGTTCTTGTAGTCAAGAAATCGTTGCCAATTATTGCAGCTGTGAATGATCCCTGACCAGAGCAGAGAAGGCTCCTGAAGCCAGTCCCATTGGGAAGGGTGCACAGACATTATAATACAAAGGCCCTGAGTGCTGCAAAGCCTGGGTGATGAGTGAGCTCGTTCCTTCTGCGTGGTGAGACTTACAGTTCAGGATGATTCAGTTAGGGAGTATGTCAGCAGAGAGTTTTTAATCCTGTTAAAGAAAGCAGTCTTCCTTCCTATTGGATACCTACTGGCAGTCTCTAGAGAGATGACTTCTTCCCAGTGCTGCACAGGATCCCACTGCTTGCTGTGCTGGAAGGAATGTGTCAGAACTAATCTTACAATAACAAGTTGCTCTAACTGCTGACATGAATCTTGGCACTGACGTAAGCCTGAGTTGTTTAATTAGTATTTATGAAAGATGAAGTGATACGGTTCTTCAAAAAATGGTAACATTCTGTTACCATAATCTGTTATCATAAACTGATACAAAGATTTCAACCCAACTCAGGTCACTTGGGTAGGTGAACAGTTATCTATGGTTTAATAAAGCAGAGAAGGGATCTGGGGAGCACAGCATTATGAAGAACTAGATACATTAAGCTTTGGCTTCATTTCTTATATAGCATCTCCTATTTAACATTTCCTATTTAGCATCATTTGCATTAGCAAAAAATAATTAATTTTGAGTGGAAAACTCAGCTTCTTATAATGAATGCATTTTGAAAAAGAGGTGACCACCACAAATGTTTTAAATTGTGATATTCTAGCAGGGATGTATTCATTGACCACATTGGCAAAATCAGGATCAGTATTTAATGTCTCCCTAATTAAAAAAGAAACTCTTCCATGATTCATGGACGACTATTCAAAATGCAGAACTTCATTTTCATAGGCAGCAAAACTTATAAAAATACATCCAATTAGTGTTTGGTAGATTTCTTTAAATTGCTAATTAATGCTAAATTCCTATAGATTAATAATAACATACATATACACAGAGACAGTATGTTCTTCCACTTTCAAAGAGAAAATCCAGTAAGAAATTGTTATTAAAAAATTCCTGGGGATATTTTCAGGTGTTTTTCTACTGTGGTAGCATTAGCTCATGATAAATTCTGCCTGTAGCTTCAAAAGTGTTTTATTTCCCACAGTCAGATTTCTTTCTCCCATTGAAAATCTGATGGGAAATGGTTTGAATAAAAGGATACTCAGCAACATTCCTCTGTACTTTTCAAGCCAATTTGTGCCTAGCTCTGGGGAATGACCAAGGACATAGGGCTACCCACAAAGGTGGGAAACATTTGAGCATGAGTATTTAGCACAGTGATACTCCATTTTAGCATTTCTATGAATTTACATTGGGAATGAAGCAGACAGCTCCCAAGTACAGGACTTGCTCTTCCTTCAAACCCCCTTCCCACACCCATAATTATTTTCAACAGAGGGCTGATGGAGGCCTTGCAAAAGGAAGTCTGATGTTATCAAAGTACATTTCTTTCCATGTCCCTCATTTTCCTTCCAGACAGAAAGGGGAAAATCTGTGGTGTCAGGTTTTTAAAAGCCTCTTTCGGGAGACTTCCCTCATTTCTTCATTACTTGGATCAGTCTCAGTTCTTTGCATTCAAGCTTCTGCATAATTTGTAAAATATCTGTCTCTCTTGTTACTATATTCTTTCCCAGTAGTCACCGTTCTCCACATATTTGGTGCAATTTAATCATGTGTCAAATTTTGTCTCCAGGTAAAGACTTTATATTCATTAAGAGACTGATTTTGATTGCAATATGTGTCCACAATAAACAGCATATACACAGCACTGCTTTGATCTTCTTTTATACTAACTACATATCACAGTGTAAGGATCATAGAATATATTGAGTTGAAAGGGATCTTTAAAGGCTATCTAGCTCAACTGCCCCAACATGGGCATGGACACCTTCCACAGATTTCTCAGAGTCCCATCCAACCTGGACCTGAGCATCATATCTTACTTTCATCTGAAAGACCCTCTTCTTCCCCTAGTCTCTTTTATTCCATACCTGGGGGGGGGGGGGGGGAGTGTCTCAGTTAAAGTCATTGTCTGCTCTCCAGCTTCCCTAGGTGGGCTGGGAACCACAATGCTCTTATGATTCATCTATTCTCCATCTTTTAGTCAAGATCCTTCCCTTTCATATACACACTCACACTTACATCAATACTGTCCACCTCACTCTTTCAACCTCTTCATGGTGATCCCTAGCCCACTCGACCAGTGCAGCACTGTCCATTTCCATTCTTTTCAGTGACTTTAAAATGTCTCAGAGTCATATATATACCTACACACATATGCATGTCTTAGACAGGCAGAAAGGCAAAGACTTTGTGCATGAGAGCACAGTACTGCCCTTTATCTCTTTATTCAGATCTATGTGTACCTGAGCTATGAGATTCAGTCCTTTAGCTAAGAAGAGAACAGCAAAGGACTAAGAATAGAACACCTACATCAAGGTAGTGATGTGACACTCTTCCCTGCCCCTTACTGTTAAACTGATACCAAAGGAAGAGGGACCAGCACTGAACATATCCCATCCAGATTTTTCTCTCCAGAAGGTAGGAAATGTTTAAGGCGAATGCACAGAGGAAAAGCCTAGATCCTATTGATCACTGAAAGAAACTAGTGAGTGCTGCAGCATCAGTAGGCCCAGACACTACCTGTTACGTGTATTTCTGCCCTGCACTACTTCTTCAGACTCTCTCCCAGCTCTGATTCCCAGAGGGCAAAAATCCGTCAGAGCCCTGAATTTTAAATCATTTTCTGGCATCTCGAGGATTTAGCTGTAACATCTTGCTCAATCCAAAATGTTGAGGAAAAGACAAGGTGACAAGGCAATGGACCAGTCCCCTCTAGTTGTGGGGTTGGGAGCCCATTCCACCTATCTGACAGCCTTCCTCACCAGGACTCAGAGCGTCAAGAGCTTCTCAAAGTCCTCCTGGGTCGGTACAGCTTTCTGCCACCCCCAAACAGGCGGGTGGTTGTCAGGCACAATCTGGCCTGGACTGTTTTTCATTGTATAAAGTTGCTATGGTATCACCAATTAAAAATTCTAAAAAATAATCTGCATCTGTACAGCATGCTAAAATAACCTACCAAATGACACGTCCTTTCGTAGAAAGCGAGTCTACTAATTGCTGAGGGGCAGATTCCTCCACCCTTCCTCTCACTGAACAGTGCCTTCAAGCTGCAAATACTCCCACTGCTTTCAGCATTTGCCAAGCCTAAGTTTTCCACAGAAACCATGAGTCAGGCTCCAAAAATCAGGAGACAAGCTTAAAAAAATCATGAGATTTAATTACAGCAGGTGAAGTATTTTGCCTTGATGATGTATTTGGCAGAGGGGGCATTTAGCATAAGAGTGAACCTCACAGCTAAAAGCAGGTGATCAGCAGATTTAGCAGAGTGATCCCATCTGAAAATATGTGGTCTAACACTTCAAAAGCTTTTTGTTAGTGTCTAGCAGGAGGAAACTGAGATGCTTGTTTCCATTATAATTTTCTTCCCTCTCCATTTTTGTCTTTCTAATTTATATTTTTTCTTTTTTTTTTTCTGTCCCCTCACCTTATTTCCAAATGCATTTCAGTAGATTGGTCATTGCAGGAAGAAGGCGACAGTCAAGGCTCATGTAGAAAGACAGTTTTGGTAGCCAGGGGACTGACAAAGCCATGGATGACAGAACTGGCCTGTGAAGACAGCACCAGGCTCTCTGGAAGAGATGGACTTACTGACCACAAGGTAGAACCTAGCATACGCCAGTGACCCTGTGGACCTGAGCAAGGGCAGAGTGTCTGGTTTCACAAAACTTTGGTTTCCCCACAGTGACCCATAGGCTTAATAGCAAAGACTTGAGATCAAAAGACTCAAAGATTAAACTTCAGTCAGTGGTATGTGAAACCATGAACTCAAGACCTGTATTCCCTCTTCCATCTCACAAGCTCCTCCTCCATGGTCAAGAACTCAAGTTTATGCCCCCAGTTGAGCGCCACATAGGGGTGCTGGGGCCCTGGGCACACCAAGAAGCCACACTGATTCTGACTGGCCTCCTCCGGCTCTTCCCTCTTGGCTGGGGGCTCCATGTACCCTTCTCTGCAGCCCAAGCTGTGTCACTTGCAAGGCTTGTCCTTAGCTGCCCTTCTGACCCTCCTTCTGACCTGCCCTTCTAGTCGTCCTCAGGGAGGAGCTCGGGGTTCATCCTCAGGGATGCCATTATGCTGCCCACCTCCAGGTCAGCTGTGTGACAGAAAGGCTCATGTCATGCCATGGAGCCACCTGAATTTAACCCTGGGCTGGTCTTGTGTTGGGAGTGCAAAGGAGGCTCTGTGGCAAACATGGACTGTGGAGCTGAGGGCCATCACTCTTCTGGTGACAGGAACAAACATGAGTGCAAGTACTGCATGCTGAACATGCAAACAAGTCAGAGGACAGATTTAGACCTGGTCAGACCTGATGCAATGAGAACATCCCACTTCAGTTATGTCCTCCCACTGCTGTGAGCCTTTTCACACCCCTGCATATTACCAGCAATCTCTTACACCTTCCACCAGAATAGTGAGCTGGAAAATCATAGTGCACAATAAAACGAGACCTTGGCACATCCCACTTCAGCTCAGAAATTTCATCTTCCCCACACAGAAAGCTCCTCAAAGATCTGCAGCATCAGCTTGTCTGTGAGGAATAATATAGCTTCCAGAAATTATCACCATGGATTAATTTTATGAAGTCTGAAAGCAAAGCTCAGAGACAAGCTCAATCACATGAGTTTTACAAGGTTCTATTAATTGAAAATACATCCATCTATGTATATTCATGTTAAAAGCTACTTAATAATTTGACAAATTAAATGCATATTTTATTTTCTAGTTTATTATACTTTGGTCACAAACATGATAGTAGCATTTGCACAGGAGAATAAAAAGGTTCAGAAAGGATCTTGGAATCTGGCAAGAAAAATGTGGATTTTTAATGTCATAAGATCAAAAAGCTGTTGATAAAAAAGAAAGACTTTGGTCAAAAAGAAAATATTAGTTCTCATTTTTTTTCAAAATGGGTGTTGAGAAGCGCTATGTGAATAGCTGGCTGTCTGGGTGCTGCAAGTGGGAACATGTCTAGATGCTACAAATTTAGAGATGAATAATCTTTCTTTATAACAAGTGTAAGAAAAAGTACAGAAAAGATGCTCCATCTCAAGAAAAGTCCATATAAGCGGAATCAGCTTCCCTATGAGGAAATAATCACAGCAAGCTGCAAAAATAGAAATAAATTCTCTGACGAATTGCTGGTGTATGAATTCCTGTTACAGTTTATTTATGCAGACAATATAGTGTCTGGGATGAAACAGCTCTGTTGGCAGAACAAGCATGAGCTTGTTCATACAGAAAGCTGTATGTGGGCTCTCAGAGCACTGCATGGGAGTGTTTACTTCAGCTCTCCTGGAACCATGCAGAAGTGACGTTACCATGCTAAAGCCTGAAATTAGCAGTGATACCACCGGCACCAAGAGACAGCCGAGTGTGTGGCTGAGATCCTCGTCATCTGACAAAAAATAAATAAATAAAACAAAAACCAAACCCTAAACAAGCTAAGAGGATGTATTTTAAGTGTTTGAAACCTCTTCCTAAACAGATCACACTGAATACAAAGAGGGGTTGCTAGACTCAGCTACTCACATTTTGCTGCTGTGATCACTTAGCCATAGTGTTTTCTGCAGGACAGGGCAAACAACAACTGCCTCTTCATGTTTGCATGTTTATATTGGTTTATTTTTTTAAATAAGAGTTCGAATTGTACTGGACGTTGTCAAAAAACCCTGGTAATATTTTTCTGAAATAGAGGATAATTAAAATGTATTTATTAAATATGACCACTCTTATATATGGAAGACATGCTAATCTATTCTGTAACAAGATACAATCAGCAGGCATTTCCATAGCTCTGTTGCTGAGAGCAGTCCCAAATGAAAAAGAGGAGGAAGTCCTTGTGCAAGAGAGCCAGTGAAGCTGTGGCAGATGACTGAAGGAGCAGGCCCTGGGGATGCTTTCAGCACAGCGCTGCCTGCTCTGCATCACCCATCCCACTGAGCTCTGCATGCTCTCTCTGCACCCCTGGACAGGCAGGGTTAAGACCAGTCTTGGAAGAAAAGTGTGAACACTGGCCACAGGGAGACTATGGCAGCTAGAAAGCGACAGAGCAGAGGGACAGACAGACAAAGGGATGGTGTGAGAGCAAAAAGAGCAATTCTGTGCTGTCCCTTCATGAGAGGAATTCCCCATCAGTCATCATGTAAGTTTTAGAAACCAATAGATCAACACAAGGACCAAACTCCAACTTATGGCCCATCTGTTTGGTCCTCCATCCCTTGAAGTAAATGCCTAAAGATCTGGCTTCAGGGAAAGTGGGTCACACCCTGTCATCAGCTGTTTCCTCTGACCCTAAGTTTCCTCAAAACCACAATTTTCTTTTGCCCTTAGCATTCAGCTGCTGGGAGATTTTTCTGTGCGTTCCAGTAATATATTTCTGAAGTGCTTCATGCAAAGCCAGAGTATGGCCAGAGAGCAGCCACTGCTGGTGTATCCAGAGGTGGGCTCAGCAGTGATGCAGCTGGAGGAAGAGAGCTATTTAAACTACTTAAGTCTTAGAGGTTCATTGAAGTGGTGTTTCATTCCCTTCCATGGAAGTCAGTGAGAATCTTCCCACTGATTGCATCCAAGGACTGGCCTTTGGGATTTGCTTAGGCTATCTATTTATCCCTACAGAATAAATGGGTTTTTTTAAGTGTATTCTAAGGGGCAGGTGACTGAAACAGGCACACCTGAGAAGAGCACATTTCACCTGCTCACAAAATTGCCAGTGATGAAGAGTACAGCAGGAAATTATCAAAAATTCACACATTGAATTGAGGAGGAAGGAGGGAACAAGACATGCAAATAAACATTCTGATGCAGAATATAGTTTTTCTGCCTCCAGATTCTACCAGGAATAATTTAAAAAAAAAAAAGAAAAAAAAACACAAAAAAAACCCAAACAAGTGGAGGTGTCTCCTTTTTCTGAAAAAAAAAAAGAAAGCAAAAATAAAAATCAACAATTAAAACAAGCAAAATGAACCAAAAATTTGTTTTTACATGGTACAAATTTATGGCTGTGTCAATATGTGCCCAGAACATTATTATTATTATTAAAGTATTCTGACTTGGCTTTGTTTGAAGATGGAAGGAATCTTTCCTGGGTTAAAACCTAGGATTTATATTCATCTTCAATTTATTGAGCCCTACAAAAAGATGCAGAACATTTTCTCTATGGTAGGAAAATATAAGTTGCTGTGTTCTCAAATTTGCCTATATTTTTCAACAATGTCCTCACTAGTAAAGGAGGAAATTCTAAAATAATATCTTCCTGGTGAAAGAGGAAATTCTATGAAGCTAGATATTATAGACATGCTGAAACAAACTGATGTCAGTAACTGTTGTAAAAGCTTTTTTCTATCTCTTAGAGATCCAAAACAGAACTGTTTTTCGAGGAGTGAAAGATCTTTGCAGTATCTACAGTGGGCATAAAAGCAACAGCAACTGACAGCATCAGCCCAAGCACTTTGAGGAGATGAATGGGTAAAGTCTGTGAATGTTAAGCAATAGTTCATAGTCATTTACAATAAATTCGATGCAACTGCAGTCTAAAACCTATAAGAAGGAAAGAAAAAGGTCATTTCTTAATCATATAGATGCCCATTTTCTTAGTTCCATGTATAGATATCTAATTATGTGCATACAAATAGATGGCAGTATTAAGATACTGTTCTTATTTCAGGATATCATGCAGAGATCCTTTTCATGCACTTGACTATCGTTTCTGCTTCTCCAAGTGCTCCTACTGAGTGTTAGTACTGTTGAAACTTCTCAGGGAGTTTTTAAAAATTTCCAAGTTCTATCTATAAAGCATGGGATTTGGACTATATCCACTTTTGTGCCTTTTTGTCTGTTCTATTCTATTCTATTCTATTCTATTCTATTCTATTCTATTCTATTCTATTCTATTCTATTCTATATATTGGCATTATATATTCAAGAAAACATCTTTTTGCATACATATCTATTATAAAATTCATCTGACTCTTGAGCACTGCATTTCCTCTTTATTTCTCATGACATTACAGATGTGTAGTCTCAATTTGTATGCACATTTTTAAAGACATTCAGTAACAGAAAGGGCTGTGTCATAATGAGCATGTGAAGTGCTGTGTCTAGCATAAGCCATTGCTTTTCACAATATGAGTACAATGTTCCCTAAGACATTACTTGGTAAATGGCATTAGTATTAAAAACAAAACCTTTAGATGCATTGCTCCCTTTTTTACTCTTATCCTTATAATAAAGATAAGGATCATAAGAACCTGATCCATTTGCCTTAACATTGAGTAGCCTTACATTTTTCTAAGACTATTGTTATAAATATGTAACAATTGACAGGACCAATAAGAAAAATTACTGATGTAGGTCTCAAATGGCAAGAGATATAACAAGACCACAGAAAGCTATTTGGAAGCCCATTCAGGGGAGAACTGCTTTAGAGCATTTTAGGGTATTATGAGACACCACAGAAAGAGAGGAATGTCAGCATGCCCTTAGCTAACAGAACAGCACCCATGGGAATAGCATGGGAACTGCTCCCATTGCCTCTCCTAGCCCAAAACATATTGGGCATGGACTCAGATTGTGCATCCAGTCATGTGAGTTGCACCTAGGCTCTGAGACAAAAGCTTTGAAGCTGTCACTACTGCTAAAACAGAGTGTATCTTCCTACCTGTGATGGATCTTGGCTACTCCAAGTCACTCGCCTGTTCAGCAGGGGTTGGATGTTTCATGGTGCTACAAAGGCACTGCAATGATCTACTTAAAACATTTGGAGATTGGAGAAATATAAAAGTCTTCAAGACTTGTGGGGACTGATTAAGGGACAGAATGCAGTACTTTGGAAATAGCTCCAGATGACTTAAAAATTTACTGAGAAATTCGAAGAGATGTGGAGAATTTGTAATATGTGAGATAATGGATGGCTGGTATAACATTATTTGCACTTTCATAGATTCCTGTAGTATTATGCTTATACAACAAATTCATAAGGACTAGCAAACTACAAGGACCTTTTCACTTTCATCAAACCTTCTCAAAACATAGACATTTTTCTTCCTGGAAGTGTAGAGTTAATTTACTTGCTCCTAAAAGCTGAGTTTTTGTTGCTGCATGCTGCCACATAGAGCAGGATAGGAAGCAAGTCAGTGCCTGCAGATAACAGTAAAGTAGTCACAATCCAGAGGTTTTTTTCCATCTTTTATTTTTAAATGACAGTGTAGTAAGTGGGAGAAATGGTGAAATGGTGTAGGATGTAGCCACACAGTGGAACAGTGGGGTGGTACAAAGCAGTTGAGAAATGAAAGTATTTCTTAGAATGGTAATTTTAAGACCTGACCTTACATAATATACGGAATGTAAGTGGGTGCTGAAGCCATCTAAAAGAATCTAGCCCAAAACAAAAAATAAGTGCTTCCCCTCCCCCCCCCCCCCCCTTAAATATCTTTTTCTGTTTTAGGCATAGGAATCTATCCAGATCAGAGAAATTTGAGGATGATGCTAGTTGCTTACTATGAAAGGAGCAGAATGTTCTTTTGAGGGGTATAAGGAAAATTTAGAAGGATCTGAGGGTTTGTCTATCCATATGCAGAGGCCCAGACCACTGCAGGGGTATAGCAAAAATTGGACCAGAGATGAGGTTTATACTCTTTCCTTCATGATTCATGCTTTCCTGCTAGCTGCATGTCCTACAAGATGTCTTGTCATCAGAGCCTTGTTCATTCATTTAGAGTTTCACAAAGTCCAGTCCAGTTGGCTGAAACTGGAGGTGTCCATGTAAAGAGGGTATAAACACTAAAGGCTTTGATATGAGCATAGATTAGCCATGGGCAACAATTCTGAGAACTAAAAAAGGGAACACTGCATCACCGGATGAGCTCTGAATGCAACAAAAGGATTAGCTTAAACACATGCTCAAAATAGAAAATAATTTTAGCAATGTTGTTCAACTAGGAGGCTTTTTATTTTTTTTTCTCAGAACTGATCAGCAAAGGAAAAGCTACAGCAAAGCAACTTCTCTTCCACTGAGCTCTCAGGGCTAAATTCTCTCTCAGTACAAGTTCTACAAACTAACTTAAGAATCTCAAACAATGGGCTGGATGATTTGAAACAGTCACATTATCACAAGCATTGTGAATGATGCCTTTTTGGTTGGAAAACTTGCGAATTTACCTGCCATTCCCATGTTGCCCAGAGGTCTGGGTGGCCTCTCAAGCAATGACTAAGCCTTTGGGCAAAGTTTAGAATTTGGAGAAGTGAAAGCATAGTTTAACAGTGTGTATACCTTTTCTTTTCAGAAGGCATGTTGCAATCAAGACTGTAAAATCACATCCATTCCTTCCTTTCTTGCTAGTGCTGATTTGGACAAGGAAGGTTTATGAAAGCAAATTATAGTCTGATGTCACACACGCTGCAGTTCAGAGTCCAGAACAAAAAACATTGCCCAGTAGACTGACCATATTTCTCCAACAGAATATTGTTTCACTCTTTGTCTGCTTCAGAAAACGTTCCAGGCACATGCAGTTAGGCAAAGCTTACTGGAGCTACTGTATTTATCCCAAATAGCTACAGGACACTAATCACTGGCTGCCAAATGTATGTACTGAGCTCAACACCTGTTCATAGCTCCTATAACACACACAGGTTGGGGGGTAAGATTTAATATAGTTAATAAATAAATAAAATAATAATGTGATATAATTTTCTCTCACACCCATTTTACCTTATTGTCTGTCTTTAGGAGAGGGGAAAATATTCACAGCCTAATCCCTTTATTTAAACTACCTAGAAAGTCATCTTCCCTTTCCAGACTTTCAGTAGCTGTTGAAATATGGTTAAAAACTCTTTAATCAAGTCAAATAAGTTCCATAAGAGTATACCTAGCAGCTACCAGCATGTGTTACCAGCACCTTGCCTGCCTTACTCAAGCACCTGGTGGTTCAGCCAGCCTTTAGAAAGAGGAGAGCATTCATTATTTTCAGCATCTCACTACAACTTTTTTGATAGCTTTTAAGATGACAGCAATTTTAATGGTTAAATGTGGGAATCTGGTTTTCCAGTAAAAGCCCAGAGTGTACAGAACAAATGGTAAATGATTAGAAGGTAGATTTCATGGATACTGAACACTGATCAGATTTTTTTAAATCTCAGTAATTTCACATTTTGTTACAGCCTGTGCTTGCAATTAGTCAACCTAGTTTGGTTTGAAAGGATGCCTAAGAAGGCCCCACTAAGCCCCATTCAAATATATTAGTTCAGAAAACTCTCTGAACTAGGGATGTAAATTCACCCTTTCCACTTTTTTTCAAGTAAAACTCAGTCCACCATCACTTCTGGTTTAGTTTTTCCTCTTCTGATTTTTTTCTTCACAGCAGCAGGAAGGATTTTAAAGCTGAGCTGTTTATAGCCTTAACCCATTGAATTACTTTCTGGTGAAGTGATTGAAAAAGTCTTCCTTTGGAAGAACAAGTGACAGTGTGTAAGAATTCCAAATCATAATGAATTCACCAATAAGTTTCTGGGTTTAAAAATGCTTTCCTTTACTTGTGTAGCACAAATGAAGTCAGTGGGGTTTCAAATTAAATAAAACTTGGCACTTCTTCTCAAAAAGCCATATTTTGTTTTGCTAGATCTGCATAACTCAAAATTGCTTAAGTGAAAGTTTCTTGCACATAAGAGAGATGAATTTAGCACAAGAAAGAAATTCTATCTTAATTTAAATATCTAAGGCAAACAGGTGTTAGTCTGCGCACAATTTGGCCCTCTGGGCCCTTTATTCTACATCTACATATATGTTCTCTCTAAAACAATTGTGTAATTTCACCATGCACTCTAAGATAAAATACAACCTGTCACTCTGAGACCAAGGCATGGATCTCCCAGCTCTGAACAATGTCAGTACCAATAAATGAAAGAAACAGAGAATAAATTCAATGTCAAAATAGCACTTGAGAAAGCTATCTTCTTTTATTCTGTTCATTCAATTTTGCCTAAGATATGAAGCATGGAAGTGTTGCAGATTTATTTTTACTCACTGCTCAAATATGTGTAAGAAAAAAAGCATTAAGGATTAGTCACCCTGTTATCATGCTTTTTGTTGTTGTTTTATGATCTTGGAGGTCTCAAGCAAGACTCACTAATGTTTGTAATTACATCATCATCTCTGAAAATTTTTATTTGCATTTACCTTAAAATCATGAGTTAAGAGTAATTCCAACCTAGGTAAGTACTGACAGCACATTTATTACTCAAGTATATAGAATATAACTTAAGTTGTAGTGCACAGGTGCCCCAGTTGAACAGAAGTTCTGCTCAAGTATTTAAAGCACTTTGGGCTGTTTTGACATTCCTGGTTTTCTTCTGAAGGAAACAAGCAGAAATCTCAGTTCTGGACCACACGAGTCTGGAGATGCCTAAGTGTCTTCTGGAGGACAGCAGTAACCAAGGAAGCTCTCTGGCTGTCTCTGTGAAAAGATTGTGGGGAGCAGATGCTCAAACTCAAGGCTCCCCAGGGAGTTTGTCACAGCCACCAATTATTACATTTGAAGAAGTGGGCTAAAAATAAATCTTATTTCTTTCCTGTCCTCTGGTTGAATATGAAAGCAAAATGGTCTATATGAATAGCCAAAAAACCCCAAAACCACAAAAACCTGCTTTTCACTGCTGTATCATTAAAGCACCATGTAGATGTGAAGGAAGAGAGCGTGTCCCTTGCTGAATATTTAATTGTAATTAATATTTAATATTTAATTGTCTTCGTGAGTTCAAGGGAATCCACTCCTAGCATGTTTCTGAAATGCAGGGAAATGGGCTGGGATCTGGTAGGATTTGGAATGCCAAAAAATTGACTCTGTTCCTGCCAGTGGCCAGCAGGAGACAATGTTGCAGTGTTAATAAACCATGATTAATTCCAACTCCTGAAAAACAGTGAGCTCTGCTGACTACCTAGGAATTCTCTAATGGTCAGTAAAGAGGTGTGAATAATATTTTTAAGTCTTTAGAAAGGACTGAAGCATAAACAGCATTAAGGTGGGCTTCCCAAGGAGCTGTACTAGTTTGCCTCAGTTTTTGGAAGCCTTTCAGGAATTTGTAAGAATTATTTTACAAAGCTGGCTTCTGTGGGTGCTCTTGTACTCCTGATGACATAATGTTGCATCATCCCAAAGGAAAGATCTTGAAGAAATTTTCAGACTAATTCTTTTGGAAGAGACAAGTTTACAAACTGCTTCATAGGGAGTTTTATCAGTTTGAACCCAGAAAGGGTACTGATATGTTGTTAATGGGCAGGGATGTGACCAATCCACCCACACATGGTCTGTGTACAGACAGAAAGAGGGACAAACACATAGGTGCTCTATTTTGTTGGTGGCTCTGTCACCACCACAAAGGTCCAATGGTATTGCCAGTCACTGATCAAAGGCAAAATATTAATTCCCTGGTCTTCCGAGAAATTTCAGAAGAAGGATTTAACTGGCCCTCATTTTTGGGCTTCATAATACACAGTCCTTTGTGTAACAAGAATTGGATTTGATCCAGTGTTTTCTTAATTTTAGTGTGTCCAGTATTTTCCCATTTACTATCTGCACACGAGACAGGCCATGAAGAGAAGTTAACACATCCCCTTTTCTCAGTTGCCCCTCTCTGCCATCCCCCTTTATATGGTGTTATATAATGCTGAGACTTGCTAGCAGTGGGAATGGGAAGCCATGAGGTGAGCTATCAGCAGTCCAAGTCAAAAAGCAGAGGAACAGTGTGAACAGCTAGACTTGAGGAAAAATGTCATTAGACACTGCATGTTACTTGTTCAATTTGCCTTCCTGACTGTTTCCTTTACTCTTTCATCAACTGTTTTTTGTTATTCAGTTGAATCATGCACATTAAGGGAAAAATAGCACACGGGACAACAGATGGGTCAATTTCGTTTTTCCAGGGATTTTTTGATTTGTGGGATGGGGACAGAGGCTCAAGCTCGTATTTCTTAAGTACCACCTCAAACATAAACCCAACCCATAAAGTGGCAAATTAAAACTAATCCGAAGAGTTATAACTAAATGAAGAAAAGCTGACAGGAGGACAAAATAGCCTACACACTCTTTTCTTCCCTTTTTTCCCCCAGTGAAAACAAAATGCTGTCACATCCTTCTCTGAAGTGGAGGTCAGAATACCAGATAAACTCAGAACACCATGTTTCAGAGTTTGATAGAGAGCAGCCATTAAATCAAAAATACGCTTAGAGAATGAGACCCGTCAGGGGAACTGCTATCATGCACCCTTCAGGAAGATTCATCTTTCCTGTGATTGAGCATGTTTTTAATAAGAGTCTGGCTGCAGAAGAGGGGCACTGGTGCAGCTATTCTTAGAGATCAGCCAACAGGACCAACAGGCTTGTATGTCATTCCTTATGGCTCAGGAGGGGTTTGGGTGCTGAGCTTATCACTTCTGACAGAGACTCTATGATCTGTGTCAATGTGAGGAGCATTCCGCCCGTGTCTGAGGGCAAAGCAAAGGGGAAATGCTATGATAGTTAACTGCTGTTCACAGCTGAGCTGAAGGCACAGACACTAAGCTTTACCTTCAACCACAAGGGCCCAGCTGTCGTAGGAGAGCAGGGCTGGTGTCTACAGAAAGCTGCCTAAATTCCAAGACATGTTGGTTTCTTGGCTATGGAACTCTGGGGTTTTTTATGAAAAAGCAGGCAATAAACAACTCAGAGATTGGGTTTAAAATACACAGCTATTATTATGACTATGCCAAGACTAACCTTGAGAGTTCATGCACTAAAACAATGACAATCCCCAGCAGAAGCAGTTACAGAGCCTTTGGCTAAGTAGTGAGCAGTCAGTATTTCTGAATGACTACTTGCTACATTATAAAAATGTCAGCATAGTGGATATTTATTTGCAGAGCAAGACACTGTCATAAAGGGTCACTCTTGAGATCCAGGTGACTGTAGTTACATTGCAACTACTTGGGCTTTTGCTAGAAAAGCATTAATAGTTCATTTCTCTGTGTCCTGAATCATCAGTGACAGGCAATTTTGGAAAAGGATTCATACTTAGGGGACAAAAAATTACAACTTCTGATTGCCAGCATGATCCACATATCTTGCAAACTCTACAGTGAAAACAAATTCCGGTCTTTAGTGGTTGCTTTTCAAATCAATAGGTCAGCTCACCCCTAAGATAGTAAGGGGGGAGATTTATCTATATTAAACTGTGAAATGTTGCACTGAACAGTAGCATATCCTCCATTAAAAGCAAATTGGAGAATATTTGCATGGGCTACCACGAGTAACTATGCAGAAACTGCTAATACCATGCATTTCATGTAGTAGTTAGATGGCTATTGATCAATGCTAAGACTGCCTCAAATAGTTCTTTGATTAAAATAATTTTGTTGTTGTTGTAAATTAAGACAATTAGGGCTTTCTTCACAGATACTGACTTGCTAAGCTCATCTGTGCTAGCTGCTCTGAGGACCAGTATTGTCTTCTGTATTATGTCTCCACCATGCCTCAGGTTATATTGACCTTTTTTTTCATGCTGACTGGCTTATTCTTAATGGCATCTTCCTCTTTTGCCTTGTGCCTCATTGTCCAAGTTGAATTATGCACAACCCTTTCTTGGTACCTTATGAGTGATACTTCATTTTCTCACTTTGTCCTGAATGATACCACACTGAACCAAATATATCCTCTCTTGACTTTGCTACGTCAGAGTCCTCATGATCAGAATGTGTCATGTTTCAGAGATGACGCCCTTTGCTTGGGTGGATTATCTGGACTCAACAAAGAGGATTTTGCCCTCTGTTCACTCAGACTCAAATGCCTGAGGATATAACCAGCTCATTGGTTAAACAACTTCCTACATCACAGCGGTACATGCCGCAAACCACTTCAAGGGGTGAGAAGAGTAATTCTTCAAATAAACTTGCACAGTGATGGAAACATCAAAACATCACAGGATTTGTTATGTATGCTATCAACTGTTTTCCAGTTTGCTGCACAGCTGATAGCACAGTGAAGTTTTGTAATAATTTGTAGTTCTTTTGTAAGTGCAATAAGAGTCTTAATCTGACCAAAATCAACCGCTTTTAAATGGTCTGGATCCTCTAAAATACTCTCAGTAGCTGTTATTATCTGGTCAACACTTGGAGATCTAACCTTATGTCACCAGCACAGGGAAGCTCCCAGGGAGTCAGCTCTGTTTTACAGCAGCAGGTTTAATAGAAGACGAGCATTTCTTCCCTGGCTGTATAGATAATTCCACAAGATACAGGAAGACCCTCAAGATGTTATCACAATTTCCCAGTTCAGTAACTGAATTCTGAACCACATCCTTCATCTACTTTTGATCCCAAATGTGGCACTACCAAGCAAAAAAAAATGTAGCCTGCCATTTTATTTAATATAAATTCTGCAGTCTTAACAGAAAATGAAAGGTTTCATCTCATATAAGTAAAGCTGCCCCATGTTTTATCTTCAGGTGACATTCTCCTTAAAGACACAATAAACAGAAAAGCAGTATTTACTGACAGATGTTGAAAATTACTTTGCTGGTGTCCACAGATGTGTTAATCTATCATAGATAAAATCTCCCTCTTTTTCCCCCTTTCACTCTCTACAGGTCAGCCATAATAATTTCACTGCTTTTTAAGACCACAATTTGATTTCATGTATCTGATCATCAGTTATTAGCTTCTTCATAAACTCTTTTTTATGCACTCTATGACCCTAGAGATGAAACAAAAGTCACAGGAGTAGTTCTGTGAAGACAGAGAGTAAATCTTGGTACTGCAGAAAGTGGTGCTCATGGTTAGAATACAGCTGTACAAGTGATTTTCATGGTCTGTGCTAAGGAGATGGGAGAGTCTACAAATCTTTCTCTAGAAGAAACACCATTCACTTGCATAGGCAGAAAGAAAGAATGTCTTTAAGGGATTTTTTTTTTAATTCCCTTGAGATTTTTAGTTCTAGAACCACGGAAAGACCACTGAAAGAATTAAGGCATTAGAAACTAAGGAAAGCAAGACTAACATAAGGAGCATATGGGACTGATCTCTAGGCTAGTCATGTTCAAAACAATAAGTTGCCTACAGAAGACAAAGGAGATAAGGGACAGAGAAGGACTGAGTGGGAAAGTGTGAGAGAGAGACACTCTGTAGTTTGAGGAGAAGCTCTGAGATGCAAAAAAAATAGTATTCTGGATGACCTATAGGGCTTGTTAAGATGTTATAATCTGCTGAGGAATCTGAGAAACATATGCAGGACATTATTTTTTTTCCAGTTCTATAAATCTTCTATGCTTCTTACACTAAAAAATAATTGGATTCAGAACCCTCATAGCTCTCATCACTTGTCTGTTTCTTCCATAATACATCTGAAATTACAAATGTAACCTTCAAATATCCAGGTGAGTTAGAGAGATGAGAAAATGTGAGAAATGAGAAAAATGAGAATTTTGTCTTGAAGTTCTAAGAAAACTTGGTCTATGGATTAGCAACTCCATGCAAAAGTGATAGCCAGAGAGGAGTTCTACCACAATGATCAAGATAAGAGATTTCACTTTTCACATAAGAGAGTTGCCTTTTCCAAACACAAGGAGTTCAAGCAAACATGTCCAGCATGATGGCACTCAACCACAACTACTTGCCGCTGTCATCTGGAGAGGTCTCTCCCAGGACCATACGACACAATCTTCTGCATTAGGAACAAGAAGAGGAAGATGATCCTTCCTGTCTGCTCAGCACTGGTGAGGCCACGCCTGGGCAACTGCATCCAGCTCGGGGCTTCACAGTACAGAAAAATACAGACTTACAATAGCAAGTCCAGAAAAAGGCAGAAAATATGCTTATGGGACTGGAGGAAAAGCTGAGACAGCTGGGACTATTAAGCCTAGAGAAGAGAAGGCCCTGGGGGACTTTATCAAACATAAATATCTGATCAGAGGAATGATGAGGGAGCCACATGGTTCTCACTATAGCTCAGGGACAGGACAAGAGCAATAGACAAACAAGGAAATACACACTTTTCTATCTGAGCACCACGAAACCCTCGTGACCTGGTGGCCTGTACCTCTTATTTGCTATAGATTAGGTATAAAAGTTAATTCCCAGCTATGTGAAGACATTGTCAGACAATGCCATATGCCCAGAGAATCCTTGTAGTGCTGACTGCCTGTAAACACTCAGGTTTGCAAATCTAGCTTGACCAGCAGGGAAGAGCAATGCATCCAGCTCTCACCAGCTGCATGTGCCTGTGGAGAAAGAATAGAAGAGAACAGCTTGGAATATTTGCTTTCAGTTTTTCTGCCTTTTCGTGCCTGGGACTTGATCTAAGTAATTTACTGCCCTGTGATAACTATTGTCCAGAAGTTAGATCCACAAAAATTAATAAACCCTCTGCAAGGAGTTCAAATTTTATTTATTCCCTATTATGAATGCCTAGCGTTATTACCCAAGATAACCAATTCCACAAGATGAGTACATTGCTGAGTTATAGCTGTTTCACACAAGTGTATTTTGAGACAAACACATACAAAATTTGATTCAGAGCCTTCAATATTGAAGGCATTAAATGAGTGGGACAGCAGTGCCATTTGTTGCTGTTAATTATGAATTAATTGTGAATGGATAATTAGAACTGAACTCAGCATTCTTTGTATTGTTTTTGTACCAAGAAGAATGACTAATCTAAGGCCATTGGGGTGGCTGTGCTGTCTTGCAAATACTTTTTGATATTGTGATTTTGGAACCACATGCTCCTCTCAACTGCTGTACATATGCTGCTCCTACTGGATGGATGAGGATGGAGATTCTGTCTATGCCCTGTCCAAGGGCAAGGTACAGAGACCAGTGAAGGGATAAAAAAGAAGTGTGATAACATGCCATGTCCTCACCACGAGGGGGATAGGAAGAGAGCATTCTGGCTACTTTTCTCAGAAAGAAAGTATTGTGGCAATGACTTCCCTCACACCTGTGCATGGATTTCCTAGACTAGAGTTACTTCTCAGGACTAGTTCAAATCTGTAAGTATTAAAAAGAGTGTTAAAGACATCGACCTGCTGCTAAAACACTAATGCAGTATATAAGGCAGATAAGCATCATTCATCTCATTTAGCAGGATGGAAACAGGGGCAGAGAAACTTGCCTAAGGTCTTCCAATATGCCAAGTGGTGGAGATAGAAATAGAAGCTCTTCTCCCTGAATCCCAGCTTTATGTTGTCTCTACTTCATGTCGAAAAGGATCCCTCCACATTTAGGAGAGATGTGCAAGTAGTAAACTCAAAAAATTGAAAATAGCTATTAAAAAAATTAATTGTGGCAGCAGGAGAATAAACTCTTCTCTATAAAGTTGATAACCAAATTGTCATTTAAGGTAAGGGAGACAGTAGATGGCAGTGTCCCCCAATACTTCCTAGGGAGACACAGCTCTCACACTCAACATCCCTGCTACACAGCACAGACCCACACCCCAGCCAGTGACAGATGCCAGACAGGACAGACTGCACTCCCCACTGCAAGTTAAAACCAGGCAGGGTCTGGAAGAGCTGCAAGCTCTCGGCTCATTTCTCCTTTAGGAAAGCCTTGTAGCTTACTTTTCCTGTCTTGCAAGTCAAGCTACTATAACTGACATCTGATAGATGACAGTAGAAGACCATTCCTGGACTGAAGGAAACAGTGGTCAGTCAGCTCATCAAATATGTTCCATGGTAATAAATCATGACAGCTTTCCATTTCTTAAAGTCCTGACATCTGGCCTCCAGACCCAAGATATTAAAAAGCCAGGAAAAATGTCCCAGGGCAGAACAGAGATCTGGCTACAAATTATGTGTTTCCACTGGCTTCCCGTGTCACAATGAACAGGACAGTATGTCCCTCTGCATTCTGGTTCCTATTGAAATGCAAAAATGTCTGCTTTCGGATATATACTAAACATTAAAAAAATTCTGCTCTCTCAATCAACAAAATAATTAAGAATAACTCCAATGACTCAAAGAATCAGAGTTTTGTGACAGATATCTAAATATCTGCTGAAGTCTTCTCACAAGAAATTGTCAAGATTATTACATTAATGTCTGTAAGACAACCACCATATAGAAGCCCTAAGAGAAATCTGGAAAAGAGATAAAGAAATTTGGAAAAAAGCAACATTCTATAATGGCTTTCCTAAAATCAGATCAAATCTGGGAACTGTTGTAGGGCAGGTACTTTTTTTATCTGAAAGAAGATGAGCACAACAAATTAATTCAATGGAAAGGCCAAGAATTAATACATCTACCACTTCTAGTGTTGCTGGATATTCTGTTCCCTTGTAAAAATCAACAACTCTGTCAACCACAATATTGGTATGTACAAGCTCGTCATCTGACCTCTTTCTGAGCTTTGGTATTATCTTGGACTCTGAAGAATTTTATTAGAGGACTTTGCAGCAAAACAACTGGTGCAGAGCACAGTGATGTGAACTTTTAACACCAACCATCAGACCAGAGCAGGACATAGACCTTACAACTGGCCATGGGTTCAGGGTTAAAGAATAATGCCAAAACAAGCCAACATGACAGGGTATGTCACCAGCATTTAAAATTAGCCTTAGTGAGTCATTCAGACATGTGCTAGAAGAGCAGATCCCAAAGCATCCACATTCTTAGCCTTCTTCCTCTAAATCTCCAGTGTGACACTAAACTTTTAACTACAGCATCCCAGTGAGCTGATTAAGATATGCAAAAAGAGATGCAAAACAATAGTTTTAAATATACTCAGAACATACTGTGATGCATACCATGGTAGTGAAGGTCATAGAAGAATAAAGTGGGGCAACAGGAACAGATTTATAAGTCAGTTTTGATCACAAGCTAATTGCAACACTTCCTATTTCTTTCTATTTCCAACATGTTGAGGGGAAATTTCCCTGCAGTTACAACAGCACAAGATGAGGAATTTCAAGACTTCCTTAGGCTGGAAGTGGGAAGATTGTCCTGCAGAAACTGCCAAAATGGATGTGTAGATATGGCCAATGGGAGGACCTCCTCACACAGTGCATTTTGCTGCTCAGTTTTCAATGGTCCAGTCGGTGGTGCTGCCATTGCTGTGGGGAGGGGAGAGAAAAAAGAAAATAAGACCCAGGCAGCTGCACCTGAAGCTCCCTCACATGCTGATTTTAGAGTTCTTACATGGTCTGAATTTATTCTTCAGATCTTCCAAAGAGTGAAGAAGATAGACTTTCCTTTGTGCTCACAAAGATTGATTTCTGTGATCTTCTCCAAATGAATTCACTTGGTCATATTCAGGCATCTCACATTTGGTGCAGTTAGAAGTTTGCCTGGTTTATGTGTCCAGAGCTAGAAGTTTCAAGGACTAAGAAACCACTCAGAAAGAATCAGTGAAAGACACAGAAGAAGAGGTTGCTCAGCTGTTCAGGAAGAAAATTAAGAATACTTGTATGTGTATCCCTAATTTTAGGAGTCTTCATGGTACACAGGTGCCTTTTAATAAGGCACTTTGTCAGAAGCTGAACAAGGCATGAATGGCAGAAGAAAGCTGTGTCGTCAGAGAAACTTGAAAAAAGGGTATTAAATTACCTTTGTTTAATGCTTTTAGACCTTTAATGGCATAACATTATAGCTATCCTACCTCTCAAGACATGCTTCTGTCTTGCAATTCTCATATTATATATGAAGTCAAGAAGGTCTATACATGCTTTATTTAGTAAAAAGCTGTCTAGGCCACTCCTGCTTCTCTGCACCAGCCAGGCACACTGCAGCACACCACTCCTCTGGGACCCTGATACATTTATCCTGAAATCTTCTGAACATACATTCTGTTGCTGTGGTTTTAGCACCAACTTAATGAAAGAATAAGCTTTTCTCAAGGGCATCATCAGCATTACCTCAGGAACATGCTGGCAGGTGCTCAGCATCACAGACCTTGCGTAACTCCACAAGATGAATTGCCAAGTAATGGCTTGGGCTGGGGTTCAAAAGTTGTTTCTGTTGGCACTTTCAGTTGTGCCACTGGTGACACTAAAGACAGGGAAAGGATCCAAATTTAGGTATCTGACAGGTGTTGGCCAGGAATTTGAATAACAGAATTTACACACCTCTCAGACTCCTCAGTTTTCTTTAAGAATAGCAAGCCTCAGGCTCATCTGATGTAACAGAAGCCAGTGACTTTGAAGATTATGAAATAGATGGGCAGTCTGTCTGGGCACAGGGTTTAGCTTCGAAACAAACCACTGCTATAAATCCTTGCCTTCTAGATATGCCTGTGTTTTCCTTTTCTGCCTGAGCCATCAGGAGAACACCTTGTCACTGTCCACTCTTCTAACCAGCGTGTCCTTCCGAGTGCCCCTCAGCCAGTGTCAAGCCCTGGCAGGGTAAGAGCAGCACACACGATGTGACCGCACAGGGCTGGGCTGTGCCCTCCAGCTCTGCTGCTTGCACCCAGCATACCTTGCCATCAGACTCCGTGTCACATTCTGTCCCAGTCTGTGTGCAGGCATGCTTGTGTTTCATGTCACATATAATAAAGAATAATTTTAAGAGGGATTGCCCTATTCTGTAACAGTTGCAACATACACGCAGCTCATAGAACCTCTTGCTGCCTGCTTTCATAGAAGCCTGAATTGAACAGGGCTATGGAAATAATTTATTGTTTTAGTTCACCCACCTAAACAAACAAAAAAAACAAAGATCAAGTTATACTCTTATTAACCAGAATATATTTTTTCTGCTTCAATTCCCCTTCTTCCTTCAACAACAAAAGTATCACAGACTCACAGAATAAAATTAGTTGGAAGGGACCACAAGGAACATCTAGTACAACTCTTAAGTATCTATCATATAAGCAGCTATCGTACTTCTTTCCACCAAAGGATAAGGCCCTAGAATAACTGACCTCTACAGATTTCATATTTTCTAGTTATCTTTTAAAGAGACAATGCATTCTTTGTTGTACTATATGATGCACCAGAAGATCCTGAAGAATGTAAATCACAATTTCAAACTACATTGCTCAAAACACAACTAATAGAAAAAATAATTAATTAATTTTGTGATCTACTACTATGGCATCTTTCATTTCATCATTTGGTTCAAACAGCATCCAATATTTGCTTTGCTGGTCTTTTAAGGATCTAGTACAAACCCCATGTAGAGAAAAATAGTTTGAAGGTTTTCCCATCCTTTTTATCTATTTTTGAACCAAATTTCAGGATTTACATTAATTGTTCTGCTTTACACTTTCATCCCTAATTAGCAAACTAAGCTATTTTAATAAGGAAACAGAAATTAATGTTTGCTGTACATAAGGTTCCAAAGGCCCCCCAGAAATCAGTTCACTTTCTATATATTATGGTGAAGCTACTGGGAGAAGCTGCCATCCTAGCGAAGGAGTCCACAATCCTCACTGGAAGGAGAGAGTAGAACTGGAGAATGAGAATAGCATGAGAGGACACTTAGAAGACTTTCTGCCAGCTTCTGCTGTGAGTGCATTCCACTAGGAGTGAAATGCGTGTGAAAATATTAATTATATTTATACATTACAATGTATATATACTGCAATAGCAGTGGGCAATAAACAGCAGCTGTGCCACTGTGCACTGTAAAAGGACTTAAGAAACCTCACTGTCATCCCTAGCTGACCCCTGACTATCAGCAATAGCCTGGGACTACTCCTTGCAAAAGCACATACCCCACTACATGAGTCACAGCTGTACAAAACCCTGACAGGAGTAATCTCCTGCAAGGTATTCCATCTAGAAATCTCAAGTAATGTGAATCCATCTCAAAGTGTTCTATCCCAGGGTTTCTATTAAAACTATATTCAGATAAAGTTACAGACAGGATCCTGGTGGTATAAAATACCCACCTCTCCCACATCTTTATGATGACCAGCTTCTTTAAATCCTGGCAATGCCCAGGCTCTGGTGTTTCAGAGCAAGAATTTTAACTTGATGGCTAGCCTATTAATCTATATTAAATGAAATCAAAGCTAAAGCTCAAAAAGAAATCTAAACTTTTTTAAGAAGCCAATATTTTGGGGTTTTTTTTCCCCTTTTTGTTTGATAATCATTATATTATGTTGAATAACCAGTGTATTTCCCAATATAGCTGCAAGGAATTTCACAATAGCATTCATTCATTCATTTAAAAAACAGGAGAGAGTCAAAGCTCTTCTGTCTTGCATCACTTTCAATGAATGCTTTAGAGTGAAATGGCAATCATGAGACCTCCAGCCTACACAAGGAGGAAGTGGTTTTGCAGGCTTGCCAGATTAAAGAGTGACATCACATTATCTTCGTCAATGCTGATTCCAGCTCTTCGATAATCAGGCAAACATGGAAAGTGCTGTTCTCGTATCACATGGTCAGACATCACTTTCCATTCATTAGTGGAGCTGGCAGTGCCTGCCTCAGCAGAAGCCCTGCCTCCTCTACTGTAGGAAGCTTGCAAAAGCTAAGAAAATGTGACAGAAAGAGAAGCCATCTCTATTTCTTGGCTGACCTATTTAAGATGCACATACCAAAGCCACTTGCCATTTGTTTATATCACAAATCAGGGAAAATTAAAACCTCGTCCTTGTACTGTTACATGCCATCGCTTTTAAACAAGTGTTGTAATTTTTGTGTATAAGGGTGAAACCTTTTGAGAGACCCAGGTTTTCAAATTGCCTATGAAACATGGACTTAAACAACAAAAGAAAACATTATTGTGTGTGTAGTACCCCTTTCTGAAAATGCTCTAACACAAACTGAAGATCATGGACAAGATACCACTGATTAAGAATTCAAGAAGGACACCACAAAATTTTCGGTGGCTATTTTTTTTCCACAGAGTGTTAGTAACTCCAGTAACAGACTTGTACTTTGCTGCAAGAGTTATGCACTGAAATTTCGTTGAAATAAAAGATAGCTTGGATTCATAGCAAACACTTCAGAGAGTTTGCTGAGGTTACAAAATATACAATGTATGGTTTCTGTTAACAGAAATTTGGGCTTAACCTGCAGCCTTCTTGAAGTGAAGAGGCAAGAATGTCTTTCTATAGACACTTATATATAGGTCTAACATTACACAGCACAGCTGATACACACCCCTGATCTGCCTGAAGAGGAAATTGTCTGTCACATATGGTCTCAAAATTACGTTCATTGCTATCCTTTAGCTGAGACTTAATTCTTCTTCCCTACATAGAACACAGAGTAGAGATGTAGTTGTTCAACACTTCTCAACAGAACTCAAAAAAAACATGCAAGATCTTTTAAAGAACAGGTGTGACCTGTGCCTCAGAGATATTGCATGGTCCAAGGCATCCCCATTGCAGAGCTCTTACACCTCTCATGTAAGTCAATGTCCCACAGCAGAGCCATGCAGAGCAGCAGCAGCACAGACTCTAGCACAAGGCTTCCTTCAGAAGCCCAAGGGGTTCATTCAAAGTGCAGTACCAGACAGCAGTCAAGGTGAAGATGAGGCAACAAGCTTCTTTCTTCAGGTCTCTTGTGGGCTTCTTCTTTGATCATTTCTACTCTTCCTTCTCAAAGGCTGGAAAACTATTTCCTCCTCATCTGAGCTGGGAGAAGAGAACAGGCATGGAGATAATAAAGGGAAAATCTTCAGCTGAGATTGGGCCTTCAGAGAACATTCCATCAATCCAGACACATTTTCTGTGCATTTATACTTGTCTGAGTTTGGAATCCAATTAGCCAAGAGATGCAGATGAAGCTTTTCTCATGCCTGAGGCTTTTGAAAGGTTCTTCTTTTTGACCTTCTGGTGTCCAGAAGGAGACCAGGTCACCAAAGTCAACATCTCAATTAAAGCACATGTAACCTTGTTCTGTTTCATGTAACTTCATGATTTCTGAAGGGAACACCTCTTTAGGACCTCAAACCTTTGCTTGTCTAAGAAGCTATTGAAGGAGGAAAAGGAATGGAGAAAGGGTGAAAGTACATTGTAGGACAGGTCCCAGGCCTGAAATATTTCCACTTCATATCAAAAGTTTCCATGATTGCTAGATGACTTGCAAAACAAACAAAACAAAAACAAAACAAAAAAAATAAAAAAGCTAAAAAACCAAACAAACTAGCAAAACTCCTGAAGTGTTCGATATTACTTTTTAAATGGCAGGATTGAAAACACAGCTCATCTAAACTCGGTTTACCCTCAGTGTTCATCTCTGGGAACTCTGGGTAAGCTTAGAGGTGAAAGACACCAAATCTTATCAGACTAGAAGTAAGTTATTCTCTGAAGTAAACTAAGTTCCCCTTTTCGTTTGCACAGCTAAGTCATAGGCAGTAGAGGAGGAAATCTCCGGAGCCTGTCAGACCCAAAAGTGGAATCACACGACAACGCCCACAAGGTTAAATAAGCACCATTCTGATAAACGCCGGTCAAACAAAGGAAAGAATTACTGCTCCCTTTGTGAACTGGAAGTCCCAATCAAGATTATAATCCCCAGATACTATGCCCCAAAAATGAAAACTTATAAAAAGAAAAAATGCACAAGTGTACATTGCAAAAAAAAAAAAAACCAAAAAAAAAAAAAACCAAGGACGTCTGTCATTGGTACTGTTATGTACACACTCACACAGTTCATCTGAACTGAAGCACTGTACAGATGAGTGCATCTCCCCAAGAGTTGTCATTGTAAGAATGAAATTTCTCAGCTCTCATGAGGCAGTAAACAGTAAATCGTTTAGATCAGGAAACCTGGAGAGCAAACAGCAAGTGCACCTTGCAGCAGAAATTCACTTCCTCAAAATAGTGTCATTTGCACCGAATTTATAAAAATCCATTTTAGCCACTTCTCTTAACCTAGAATCTTGGGTTCACTATAGATGAAAATGCCCTGACCACAGACATTTCCTAACTGAAAAGGAATTGGGAAGTGATGCCAGCTTCTTCTGTCATTCAAAGGTTTTGGTTAATAAGCGTGACATCAGATCCATTTGAAAAAATTTTGCTTATAATCACGGGACATTTACTTACTGCTTGCGGTAATGCTCTTTATTTGGAATCTAAAGGTCTAACAGGAGAAGTAGGCCATTGTGCTACACACTATACATACTATTGTTACAAGTGGATTCTTCTCTGAAAAGCTTTGGTTCAGTCAGACATTCAGGTAGGGTATTGGTGGGAGAAAGACTGGGCTGTGGACCTTAGGAGAGGTGATACGGATACTGCATTTACGCCAATTAGTTTTTCACAGCCTAGGTCTGAGTGCAGCTCCTCAGGTGGGAGAATGGTTGATAGTGTGTACCCTCTGATGGCATATTATGGGCAGCTCAGCTGCCAGGAATGAACTCTTTTTGTAAAAAACACAGCGAAGTGAAATAAAAATATCACAGAGAAAAAGTCAGGCTAATTTTCTTGAGGTTATGTGAGTGTAACTCTAGATAGGGGCCTTTTGGAATAGCTATAGTTCACAATGGTTATAGTTCACAATGGCAAAGGATTTCTTGACGTCTGTCAGACTCTCCAGCTAGCATACCAAACAGAGCCCACCCAGACCCAGCCTGAGGCAAAGGCAGGGAATAGGCTGTCTGTGAAGGCAGCCAAGCACTCAACCCTTAAAAAAAAAAAAAAAAAAAAAGTCACTTTCCAGAGAGAAATGAAAGCTCTAATTGGATCTTTCATCTGTTACCTGTGATCAACAAATAGAAAATTCTCATAAGAAACTCCCTCATAAAATTATCTCAGCTCACTGCTTTGCCACAGATAGACAGACACCCCTAAATTTTACCTGGCAGAACACATATTACTGCTCTGACAACAGAAGTGATAAGCAAGAATCTGCAACCATAAGTATCCATCAGGATCACATAGCTGCAAGCAAAGAAAACATAACTAAGAACAGTAAACACAGCTTAACAAGAGCCCTGTGATTTTAATCACAAAAGTAGTTAGGAAGTGAACCAGATTTAAACCCCTCCCTTCTTCTGTAAAAGGGTAGCAACTTCACTTGCTCTAAATGTTGGGGCTACTCACAGAGAAAGGTAGAGCACTACAGCAGGACTTTTCTTCTTCCACATGCCAGAAGAAGAATCCAAGCACATACCAGGTTTATCATTTGCACAGGACCAGGCAAGTGAATGGAGAATGGTCAGTCCCTTGACATGCGGCTCACGGCAACACCAACAGTACAGCCACTAAATTAGCAGTTCGCAGTGGCTTTCCTTCAGGCACAGGCATAACTTCATTGCTGGGTTGAAAGCATTGCCACTAAAAAAGCAAACACCTCAGAGTTGTTACAGGAGCAGAAATATAAAAACAGTTGCACAGTGAGCACAGCTCATTAATAAATAAAGATCAAAGTTCCCAACTAGAATCAACTGCCTTCCAAAACAATCTCTGTAGCTGCCAAGAAAACCACAGTAACCAATGACCAAAGGCTCATCTCTCCTGTATGAGATGGAAGCCCACAGAGGTAAAGTCCCTCTCTACCAGTGGGATTTACACACCAGGCTGCTGCCTGCTTCCTTACAAATCAGAAAGACTTTTGGGAACTGGGAACTGATAGCTGCTATCAGATCTGCATCTGTTTGGCACAGTCCAGTTCCTTGGTGTGCAAGGTGATGGCCAAATGAAAATACATTTAAGAACTGCGACCATTTATAGCAAGACAAATTCTAACCTTGGTTCTACATATTTGAGAGGGAAATGTAGACAGTGTTAAAAAGCCTATCCATCCATTAATTACACATACAATAAGTTATGAAACACTGCAGGACTATATATTAGGCCAAATAAGCAGTGATGGGACTAGAGGATGCAAAAGCAACATCTAAAAAAGACCATAGGATGTTTGTCAATCCAGCTTCTCTAACCAGAATGAAATACCGAAGATTCCCCTACTTGGTGCCCAGAATTCGCAGGTGGAAAAATCCCTACTTTTCTGGCAGGGATTGCAAAGGTAATACAGAACTTGGATGCAAAGCTAACCATCATATTGCAGAGAGTTCAACTTCTTTCCCACCCAGAACCGGACAGGCTGGAGAAGCAAGAGGAGGGAAATAAAAATGAGAGTTACCAGCTCCTCTGGAGCACCAAGCACCTTCAGAGCAGTATCACTTCCACTTGCCCTACAGGGGCCAACCTTGTTCTCTGGTGCAAGAGGACCTTGCTCTTAGCTAAGGGATGTTGTACCTTGCTCAGGGAACAGCCAGCAGGAAAAGACTCTCCATGTCTCTCCTCTGCTCCACAGTCCACAGAAAAGTACCCTCAGAGATTTCTAGCTCCTTAAATGTGAGACTCCATCACTGAAGACACACACTGACAGAGCAAAATAGGATTCGTGACCAAAGAAAGCCACTCCTATTTGGAAATGCATGGAAGGATGAGAAAGGATGATGGAAGAGGAGTGACAGGAATTGGGAAGTGTTCTGTGTTGGTATTATGTCCCATTTTTTAATGTTCCTAGACTGTTTATTCAGTTTAGGCTTCTTCTGTGGATGGAGTTTTTTGAGTTTTCAATGACTGAAGTCACTATATCTCCTTAATGCCACATTTGCTCAATCACTGATCAGCTCCCTTCCTTGCTTGTGTATTCTGGGAGGTCACACCAGATACACCAAAATGGGGTCATTATGCCACATGCTTATTTACTATGTGTATGTTAGACCTTTTGTGTGCTATTTTTTGCTTGTTATCCATCATTATATGTATTTATCTTCAAGTAGCATATGGAGTAGTAGGATGGGGTATATATATGGAGTCAACAGATGGTGAGACTCTGTGTGATTAATATGTTCTCATAACTTTTTATTGTCTTTTGTTCTTATATGCTCTACTTTCAAAGTGTCATTATTTTTTTCATCCCTATTCTTATTTCTTTATTCTTGTATGCTATTAAACAAAGCAGTGCCTGGGTTTGAGATTTTTCTTTTTAGTGTATAAGGTGCTACATTTATTGAGGTGTTTCATAGGTTATTCAGGCCAACAGGGCTAGTGTGTTCTGATCTCTGTATAACAAAGAATTTTATCCTGCAACTTCTAGAGCTAAAGGAGTGTTGCTTCCAGCTACTGCATGAACACCATCAACATTTTATTGTCTGTATTTCACATGGCAGTCATTCCATAAAATGACAAAAAATCCTTTAGAAGATTAAACAATCATTCCTGCTATTAATTGTAACTTAAATGCAGACAGAAGGGTGTACGTTGAGTTTGAACAAGTTTCCCATCCACAGGAGGCATTGCAGAAACCTGGCTGAGATTTCACATGTGCACTGGGACACATAGCAGGGAAGCAATTGTGCACATGCTCTGGCCTGACCCCACATGTGACACCTCCCAGACAGTGAACAGCTTCACTCTGTTTCATTTTGACTGTCCTTGCTCAACTAGCACAATGGTTCCTTGTGGCATAGGAAGCAAAGACATGTTTTCCCAGCCATTGAATCACCTTTCCCTTATCTGAATGGGTGGCCATGTTAACAAAGGTCTCCATTTAGCTCTATTGCCTTTCCCTCCCAGCATATTACTTGTATTACATGGAAACTGGGTATCCAATATTTGTTAAAATCACTCAATAATATCTACTGATTTTTATTGACAGTTTAAAATGTTGCTTGAACCCATGACTGCCTCTTTTCCCCTTAGGCCTCATGCATTCTGGAAGCAAGAATAGCTGTTCATCAAATTCTTCAGGAAAGGGCTTTTGCTCTTATAGCAGAATGATCAGTTCAGAAATGTACATGGCAATAAGTGTAAGCAAAAACTTCCATGCTGATCTATAAGTATACAAGTCTTCATGTACTTATTTACCTTTTATTTCATTATTAGATGAAATGTAAACTCTGACTTTCAGGAACTGCTGCTGTACATGAGATTATGGTGAAAAATCTAAGCACAGGATGATGAGAACAACATGCTTCCAGATACTGGATAGGAAATGGAACTGCAACTGCACCCCTGATTTCCCTAAAATATTATTTCTATAAGGTTTTTATGTTAGAGTTTTCTGTAGATGCTCCATGCCTGACGCAGTATTGTTTAATAGCAAGCCACCAATTAGTAACAAAGGAGTAAACAGCTTGCAATGATATTCAGGTTGAAGTATATCATCAACAGCCTATAATTCTCTCATTCAGAAAATTACTACCAAAGTCATAGGGGTTTTGCAGATATTTATGCTCTAGATTAGTGTAAAAACAAGACTTATTTTAATATGAGGTTCTGAATATTACCATTATTCTGTGAAGATGATACTATGCCTATTTAATAACGAGACAGATAACAGAAAACATCAGTGACCCAGGCTGAACACTATTTCAAACAGTCCCACAGTACAGACATCTCAGCTATACCCTCTTCAGATCGTATTAGGAAGAAACATATGAGTTTCTTAATTGGCTGTTTTACCTGGACAGGGTGAACACAGACAGCAATCTTGGATGACCATCGATAATTGTCAATATTGTCAATGAACTATCAAGAGTTAAACTCTACCAGAATTCATGGAGGGAAGTAATCACCTGAGACATCAGCAGTTAGTCATAGATGATTAAATGTTGGGGCTTTCATTTTGGAATTATTTTGAAACTGTGTTATGCTCACATTGATCATGAGCTCTTGCTGTGTTTGAGTGGTGAAGGAGGATATGTGGAGCAACACTGACCTAGCTAGCTAAATGTGCAGGTTTGGCCCTGTGTGTTGCATAGAGGCTGATATTACACAACACTGGTCAGCTCAAATAACCCATGAAGTAAACTGTCAGGCTTTGAGTGAAAACCAAACACCCACAAATGAATGAGAGAAAGTGAAAAAGGAGACCAAAGATATGTCATCAGACTCAGTTCTCCTCATCTGTAACAGCCTGATGACAAACAGTTGCTATTTCTTCAACTTTCCAGTAGACAAGGCCTGACTAAAATTAGAGGTAAATTTCACAGCAGATTTATAAATATGGAGGACATTGTGAGAGGACCATGAAAATTGAGTGTATGAGTTACCTGTTAGCTGGCTGATTACTGCTCCTTCCTGGAAAGTACCAAGATTTAAAAAAAAAAAAAAAAACAACACAGTGAAAATGAAGAAGTTTTTAAATCCCTTGCTTGATTCAACTGGTTTAAAAAAAATATATGTTTTATGGAAATCCAGGAGACAGGTTACTGTCTTTGCTGAAAACCCAGAAATATTAACATTTTTACTTCAGGGGACATCCGTGTTGAATCAGATCAACTAAAATGAAGAAAGTATTAATTTTCAAGAACCCTGAATGCTTTTAATTGCTGAGTTTTCCCAGGCAGAGTATTCTGTATGTTCCCAGTCAAGAAGGATTTGGCAATAGATCCAGATATAATGTGAATGTCTTTCAACTTCTGGGAGCTCAGGTTATATAAGCACAGCATGTTTATATTGAAGGATGGGTAGCTGTCTCAGATGGAGAGGTGAGGAGAAGAGAAAGACCATGTAAATGGTATAAATGTGTGCTAATGCTGTGCTGAAAACATGCTCTGATGATAACAAATGTTGCAGCTGTTACTTTTCATAAACACAGTGTACAGACAACAGCAGGAGTGTGAGCTGGTATGGCAGTATGCTGGATTAAACTTCCTCAGAAATAAACTGCATTTACACTGTTGTTTTCAAACTATTCGAGAACGCGTCCTTTCATTGCTTATGTGTTCACTACAAATATTTTCCCTGTGAATAATTACGTGGCATCTTTTTGTTAAATAGCATCTGGTTACCTACACAAAAAAAAGACCTGAACTCAGTATTTGAATTCTGTGTCTGGAATTTTACTCTGTCAGGTATCCCAACATATGCTTCAGCTGACACATCTCTTTCTGGTGCTCCAGCAAACATATAAATGGAAGTACAAAGAGAAACAATGACTACACATGCTTCATGCCAGTGTTCTACATGTATTAAACAACTTTAAGGGCAGAATGTGTGGCTCCGATCAGTGGGCAGTTTTGAAGGCTTTTTTACTCTCTGTGAATGGCACACTTCATTTTCTGGGACTTCATTTCCAACACTGCTTTCTATAAAGAGCTTTGGCTATCAATTACATAGCAGCAAGTACTGAAAAAAATTATTTTAATTTCTCTTAGCTGTTGATTTTTCTTCCAAAAAAAAAAAAAAAAAAAAGAACAAACATAATCTGAGATTAGAAGACTCCTCCTCTGTGTTGTCCATCAGTTTAATCAGGAACACAGTGCTGACAGAAAAAGAAGAAGACACAGTTTGAATAGGCTAGCAGAAAGATTAAAAAAAAAAAAGAGGGATTTTTTTTTTTTGCAGAAATCAACCTTGAATTTACACCAGATACATGTTGACAGAGGTATGTGCACTGCACATTACATGTTAATGATACCTCCTCACTGATCTTTCATCAAACCCCATCTGAGCCCTTCTCTACACTTTTCCTTGATATCTGTACTAGCTTTTAAACTTGCAAATAAGGTATTTTTTCCCTCCATATATGCCCTGTTTAATTATTTCTCCACATTGGTTAGTCCTTTGAGTTTCTTTTTGCTCAGGGTTTTAAATAGCCTCTTCTAAACATCTGTTCATAAACTTTTTCAGATAGAATTTATTTCTGTTTCATGAATTCTTTATTTTTGCAGAGGACCACAGAGGTTTCTTGTTGCTGGCAGCTGACAAGAAAGAATTCCTGTCAATCAGTTCTGTGCTCAAGACCAGGTAGGAAATTTCAGCTTTCATTTCAGTACCATGCACATACTAGAATACAGACTAGTATGGCCTTTCCTTAGACAAACCATTGAGAAATAATTGCTTTTAAGTGCTGGACAGAATTGCAGCCTTGCTCACACTGATGTAATACAAAAACAAAGAAGCTCTCTTAGAGATCACATGGTCCAACCCAGGTTGCTTATGATCAGCTTATGACCAATTATCATTTCATGTCTTGACTCTGGCTTTCTTCTGGAGAAAGGAATGAGTCTTGTGGTTTCAGCTACAGAGAGGTTTTGGTTTGCAGCTTGCCTTGTCACTGAAGGTCACCACCCTGCCTAGAGAGTGTACTTGAAGCCACAGAGTGAGGAGATCCACTTGCTGCCTCTTCTCAGTCTCACAAGCACTCCTGTCATTTCCTCTTCAGACAGACCTTGAGAAGACTGTCTTCACCCCGAGCAGCACTTGTCCACACTGAATGTGTCCTGATGTATTTGGAAACATATGTCCCACTGAGTTTTGTGGGAGTTTTGCAGTAATAACGCACTGCTCACCATCAGTAAGTAGGACAGACACTTAAGAAAGTGCTAGCATGAACAGGTTATGAATTATGACAAAGCACATTTGAAATAAAACCAAAATGTTTGTACAGTACAAGCAGCTTCAAATGAGAAGCTAAACAGTGAATTACAGAGAGTATCTTGATTCCATTTGGAAAGACAGAAGTGTGGTGTTAAACAAGAGAATGAAAACATTTCCTCCTCTTATCTTAGTTTTGTCCTGGCATGAGAACAGAGCCTTGCATTTTCTAGACACTACTAGGAAACACATTCATAATGGTACTCAAATATAGCTATTACCATATTTAAGTATTTCCTCACTGTTTATTACTTACACAGTCAGTTATAGCTGTTTCCAATTCAAGACAATTACGACATGCAGACGAAAAAGCTGAAGGAGAGGAGGGAACAACTTTTGTTCCTAAACAGCTTACCTCTTCAAAAAAGAACAATGTTTACTGAGATAAATGAAGAGAGGGTGGTTGTTTTAGATCACTATGACTAATGTTAAGAAACAGCTGGTAAGGAATATTAGGTAATCACATACACAGGCTGCACATTGGGAACATTACGCTAACATACCTACTATAATTTTATTCCTTTCCCCACGCATTTATTCAAAGCTGCAGCTGTGATACTGGCTTTTGAACACTAGAAACTATCAGGAAAAGCAGCATGAATCATCATCTTTTGCTTGTGTTATTTAACTTAGTCACTCAAGATCAGTTCTTCCAAGAGAATAATAGAAAGAAAATGATAGTTTATTTGAGAGATTTGTGAAGACTGTATTTCCTTTTCCTTTCCTCTTTCCTTTCCTTTTTCCTTTCCTTCTCTTCCCTTCTCTCCCATTTTTTGTTCTTTAGTGGAGATAATCACTAGGTTCTTCAATTAATTCAGAGTTCCAGCCACCACACATGTGGTAAATAATTCATTCAGATATATTTTGAAAATATCACTCAGGATCTCAGACATGAAGTGGGGTTCTGCAATGAAGTATTTGTCATGGTCTCCATTTCTCTACTGTGGGATTGACCTAAATTTTCAAGGCAGGTTGCACCTTTCAGATGGCAGCATATTTGTTCCACCGTTTCACAGCAAACCAGTGAGGAAGGAGAGAGACACAGCAAGGTTTATTCTGTACTGATGGCATGTTTTATCCTCACTGCTTCTGTTCCCAATCCCTTTAGAACAAATTCTGACAAAGCAATTCCATCTCATGTCAAGATGTTTCTAGTGGCTTTGTGATTAAACACACTATTGCTCATGAGGTCATCCATTTAACTTAGGCCAGATGACAATTAACTTTACTTCCTACTGAAGGCAGCCTGCAGCACTAAGCAAGCTCCTCTTTGCTCAGTGCTCACCAGCCTGCTGCTTTTTTTATCAAAACTGCCATTTCCTTGCAGTTTTATGCTCCTGTGAGCATGAGTAGGCCACAGAAGTCAATTCACACAGAGAAGGGTCTCTACTGCTTCTGGAAAATGCAACAACACTCAAGTTCCAAGAAACCACCCTAAAGGCAGGAAGGTTCCTGAACAACTGTGGTTCAGACATCAGGGTTAAGTGGTCATGCCTGCAAACACCAGCAGGAGCCATCCTAAGGACCACTGAGTACTTTTAGAAAAGGATAAGGAATGTACAGGACCAGCACTTAAAGCTTCAGGTTATTTTGGATGTCCTGTGACAGTGAAACCACAGTTCACGCCGTCCTTTCCCTCCACTGTATGGTAAGTAGAGGACTCCTGTCCTAGGTTTTCACAGTACTTTATACCCACAGACACATGCAGGCAATATCTGGCTGTGCTTTGGCATTTTATCAGTAGCCTTTCAAGCCTCCCTCCCTTATCCATATCTCATTTCCCTAGCTAAGACTTTTCTTCTGGATCACAAGTTTGTTAATGCAAACTTAGTGAGATCCTGGGAACAGCCTCATGCCCTTGCCACAACAAGTAAAATGTGGGAAAGAAAGCCATAAGGAATAAACATGGAGTGTCTTGCATAAAATAATTATGAGTTGGTGGAAATAGGCCTACCTTACATTTTTAGAGGAAGACTCAGAACAGAGCAAGACTTCATTGCTACACAGCTGTGCATGGCCAAACAGGGCAAGACCCAGCCAGTGACCTCCCTCCAATCTAAAACTTCTGGAATGTGGGAAGGATCTGCACACTTACTTACTCACCTGATACCTCTAGTTTTCAGCTTCTGTATCCTCTCCTTGGCATCCAAAAGATGGAATTAGTTTCTGTCCCCACAGGATTTAAGGGTCGTCCCTCAGGGCTGAAATGTATTACCTCCCAGAACTCACTCCTGAGTGCAAGCTCTCCACTACAAGCACTCTACAAGTTCTCAGTAGAGCTAAGTAAACAAAAAACACGTCAGGCTTATGGACAGGGATCATTGAGATTCCACCACCACTTACTTCATGCCACAATAAATACATGGATCTATAAAAGAAGAAGGGCTTTTTCCTTTTCACCATCCTATCAGAGCCTTTCTTTGAGCTCAGTTCTTTTGGAATTTCCGATCAGATCACATCCTTCTCCTGAAACACAACTCCCAAACCAACCATTTTTTTCTAATTCCAACCTGCCCTTTAGAGCATCTTATACGTCTCCAGTATTTTTTCCCTGTGTTTCCCCATTTATATGCATTTTTTTTCTATCTCTGATCATTTTCTTTTAATCCATACATTTAAAGTCAAGACAGTCAGAGTGGTTTATTCTAAGAAAACTTCAATCCTTGACTCAAATGTTTTATATTTCAATCACTAACCATCAAAATTAGGAGCTAACAACTGTTCTTCATCTGAAGGGATGTGACAGTCTCACCTACAAAAATGAATGCACACGGGTAAAAAAAAAGTGTTTATGATACAACAATATGTATAGCCAGATTAAAAACAGAACTTCATAACAACATCCAAACTCAGGCAGAAGTTTCTCAGATTATGCAGGTCAGTGTGGTAGGGATGTTCAAAAGCATCCTGTATCTATTTTAGGAAATTCATACACTGAAGTGTGCCACTGGTACAGAAGAAGGCAGAAGTGGTTTCCACCTGGCCCCCACTCACTAACAGGCTCTCCCTTGATTCTACATCTTCCAAGATGAGCAGCAGACAAACTCTGGAAGACTTATTTAGCTGAGACAAAAATAACACTGTAGTTTGTTGAATGCTTCTTTTCTGCATCTGCCTGCCACAGATTGCCACCCCCAATAGAGCAGGCAGTGGTAGACTACATGGGTCTGCCTGTCAGTCCACTACCTAACATATTTTTATAAATTGTTTGAGGTGGGTTTTATGCTGAAATACTAGATAGTAACCTGGGGCAGCCAAGGAACTGATGTGAATCCTGCTTTGCTACCTTTGCAGCAGAAGCAATAATCCCTGGAAACTGATACAGCTGGGGACCAGCCATCCCTTAAAACTCCACAGTTAAATCCACCTGTTAGCCCCCAAACACCAAGCTGGCAGCTCCAAATGTTCTCTGGCACAGTTCCCATCTGTTGACCAGTGGATTCTCCTCAGATGAAAATTCACAAACCAGTTTGTTGTTCTCCCTTCTTGCCAGCAAAACCTGTTCCTGCACAAATCACTATGAAGCCTTATGGATACACTGACCTCCAAAAGAGAAAATGTTTATTCTCAAGAAGCACTATTCCATCAGTCTACTGGGACATCATTTGAGAGCTCACAGAGGATAAGAACAATATTCCTGAGTTCACTGCTCTTCTGAGTTGCCTCCCACCATCCTACAAGCCATTACAGTCTGTCACAACAGTGACAAAACAAGACAGGAGGAGGGAGAATTCCTCCACAAAACTGTCAAGTTCTTTAACTTAGTGAAATTTTGAGAAGTTCTATAATTGATTTTAAAATGTTGCAGAGAGGGAAAGCAAAGAACTTTGTTAAAACTAAATACAAATCAAAACTCACGTTAAAGTTTTTTTTCCTTTTTCTTTTTTTTTCGTTTTTCAGCAAGTTTTTGCGAGAGCTGGCAGAATTCTGGATGGCGAAAGTTTAAAAATTGTCCATGCATCTCAGCATATCAGCAAACATAGTCAGTGTGGGTGTGGGCAAGTAGTAGTATCTTCCAAGTCTTGAAAAATGTTTCTGTTAGCCAGCAAGGCTATAAACACTTGATTATAAACAGCATTTATGAACCCACAGGTGACTGCAGACTGGGCTGTTTGATAACTGCAAACTAGGTCCTTTGAAGGGGAAAAATTCATTCTGCTCCATCCACAGAGGAGAAACACTAATTTTCAAATTATCCATCTCAAACTCTAAAATCCTGTTAAGATGTCTAGTTTTGAGTAAACCAGAGCAGAGATCTGTCAATATTAACCATTTGTGATCCCAAAAGCAGTTTCTTCCTCACTTTGTCTTGCTGCCACCACAGTCTCCAGCTTTCCCCCCAGAAGTTTAGCTGGTTCTACCAGGACAGTGTTGCCACATGGCAAACAGGAGTTTCACCCAGCTGCACCCCCATCTTACCATCATTTCCAGACAGGTGAAAATTGCTTTGTTAGCAGTGAGATTTTTCACAGGGCAAGTTATTTTACAGCTGACACTTCTGTCTCACTATTTAAAACTACCATCTGGACAGGTGCATGGTTCATCAAGTGCATGTTTATGGACACCTGTTAACATTCTATAGACACTTCCCCATCCAAAAGACATGATCATTCACATAGCAAAAATCAAAACAATGCTGAATAAGAAGTCTCTTACAGTTATTGGTGATAATCTAGAGTGTTCCAAAGTGAAGGGCTGCCTCCCTATTACTTGTCCCCCACCAGCCCAGCTCTGCTTTTTGGGGCCATTAGTTCTCAAACTGTGCCTTTTGCCTTGTTGGGAGGACAACACAGGGCTGACTACATTTGCTTAGGCTTCAAATTACAAAAGGTTTTATTTGCATCTACTCTACTGATTATTGCAATGGCTTCTGAGACAACTCTTAACCTGGTTTAGTGAAACTAGTTTAAAGAAAGAAAGCAATAGATTCATTCTAACGATGCAAAGCTGCTTCTTCTACTCATATTTTTCTAAGTCTCACTCCTGTCTGAAGCATTTGCAGAGGTCTTTTGAGGAACCAGTGCTTTCCAAACATGGTACATTTATGAACCGTCTTAGTTTTAGGGGAATTCTGTTTAGCCAAACTGAGAAACATATCATGATGACAGGTCCTTCCCACTATCTCATATAGTTCCTGAAGTTCATTCTACCAGCAGCATGAAAAAACACGCTCAAAAGGTGCTACTGGGTTTCAGTGCACAAGGTTTACACTGGCACCTGTGGATGTTGGCAGGAAGTCTTCAGCAGGATGCCAGTGCCCTCAGGCCTGGCACAGGTATAGTCATACCTTGATGCCTAATCTGACTCAGGTGTTCCCTGGCAGCCTAAGGAAAGCGTGCTGCTCTCCCTGCTCCTCCTCATTAGGGAAGCAGGTTTTTTGCATGTGTACTATGGTCAGGACAAGAAGTTGGTTTATGGCCCTAGTTTAGGCCACAGTGATAAAGTACAAGACTTCCCAACAGGTAGCCCCAGACAGCATTAATCACAGCTTGCTACCTATTACAGTCCCTTTTCTCCTTCTCACTCTCATTTGTTTCACCATTCTCATTCTCTCCCAAATAAACACCAGCCACCCCTGCCTACTGTTCATCCCACAGATCCCAGTGTTGTTACATAAATAGCTTGATACTCTAATCCAGGTGATCCAGCCATACCTGATGGTATCAGCTACAGCTTTTGCCAACTTCTTGCTTTATTGCATCATGTTCAGGAATTTATAATTTGAAGCCCAGTAATGTCTCTCCTGTTAGCCTAAATTCAGGCCAGCACCTAGTCAGTTTCTTACCAAGACAGTTAAATATAAATGCTCTCCCTGGAGCAATACCAATTTAAAAAAAATCCAAACAAAAACCTCCCCCACAATCTTACATTTGCACAAATCTCATCTATAAGAATAGATTCAAATAGCAAAATCTTCTATTTTTAGCGAATCTTTGATAGCAAAAACTGAATTTACAAAGAATACTCTTAGAAACACAGTTGAAATGTCCACCATTTCTATCCACTTGTGTCTCTGACTAAATGCAACTTCATGGCAGCCACTCAGTCCTCTCTTGTTTAAAAATTAAATGGCTTGAATCTGTGATCAACCACTGTATAAAAGCATAAAGGAAATGGTTGGCTTAGAGACAAGGAACAACTTTTTTCTGCAATAAGCTTATGGTAATTTCTGTAACAACATCACAGGCACAGACCTTTCTGTTAACGATGAGCTTCCTGGTTCTTCTAGGTGAAACTTTTCCCAGGGATAATATTATTCCTTGTTTGAAGCTACAGGGAAAAATAAAGTTATTTGCCAGGAAATGCCAGAAAATCATTGACAGAGTCGGGAAAAGTGTACTGATTTCTGTCACCCTGCCTGATGTGCCCATGAGCCAGCAGAAGTCAATTCACACCTATGTGCTTTCATTCAGTCTGACACAATAGTCCTTTTCCCAAGAACTAGTATCTCCTTCTTTGTGGGATTACTGTCCCCAGCACCATGGAAGGTCTGAAACAAATTCAGACTCCTAGCAGATATTACAGCACAAGTTCTTGAGTGCCAGTCAAGGACAGCATGTTATGTAAAGCCAATACAGTGACCAACAAAGCACTTGATTTAGCTGCTCATCAATTGCACATATTTGTGGGTTTCTGTTATGTGGGAAGCACACATTCAAAGCTGGTCATGTCCCTTTCTTCCTCTCATATGATTTTGTGTGGATTCCTTAGCTGTAACAAGTACTGCAATTCAAAATACAAATATACTGTGGTCTATTGCTTTATTAAGTCATGAATACTAATGGGGAAAAAAACCCCAATAACAAGTAAACGGAAGATAAGTCTCTCTCACAGCCAAAGATACATGTGCAAAAGATTTTTGTGCAGTTGTCATGGTTTGAGAATGGTACTCCCCAATCCAGTGCCTTCACTGAGACTCTCTCAAACCACCCACCACCCTCTCAATCCCCCTTCCTTTGCCCCTTCTGCTGCAGCAGCATGGAGTTAAAAATTGGAGGCACAAAAGATGAAGATCATGGGCTGAGATAAGAACAATTTACTGGAAACAGCAATGAGATAAGAAATAAACAGTAACAGCAACAATATTAATAACAAAATTATAAAAAGAAAAAGCGATTCACATGCAAAAATACTCACTGCAGACCCCAAGGCAATGAGCAATGCCAGATGGCTTCCCCTGTGACAGCTTTGTCCAACTATACTTTCCTGCCCTTAAGACCAGTGTTCAGACTAAAGTGGTTAGGAGATTTCCAAATTGAAGAAAAGTATGAACGTGTTGACACGATGGAGGGCTACTGCAGAAATTTTTCTTGCCATGCCAAAATGCCCTCTGGAACTTCCTCCTCAGACATTGAAGTGCCAGACAAGGCACTTGCAATCTTCCATCACATCAGTCCAACTTTTAGCAGAACTTTCCAACTTTCTCAGTGTCCAGAAACAGGCCTTTTTGGTGCTTCAGTTAACTAAGATGGCTTTTTGTAAAACAGCAAGAAATAATACAGTAAGGTTGAGGCTGATGTCCTGGCTGATTTGTTGAAAAATAATTAAACCACAGTTTTCACAGGAAAGTGAATTTGCCCTCAGCCTACAATTCATTAGACCCCAGCCCTCACCTTCACCCTTTTGCCTTGAGGGACTAAGAGCAGGAGCTATCGCTCCCTAGAGCGACACATCCCTGATATGGAGAGCTAGAATGACAATTTCTCAAAGCAGGGCTGAGAAACGTCTTCACGCCTAAAGCCTTCCCTTTACTTACAGGATGAATTTTGTCTTTAATGCAGTTTCCCATTACGGCAAAAAACAGACTACATGCAATAGCTGATAGTGTCCATTATTTGTACAGTCAGCAAAGTCAGCTCTATGGAAAAATGGACCAGTGCTATTTTGAGGTCTATCAATAGGGTTATTGCAGGAAAATAACCAATATCATTACTGCAGTTTAGACAGCAGTGACTAGGCCTTAATTGCAATAAAGAAGTTGGATTTGAGTATCACAGCTCTAGAAGCTGATTATGAAAAGAATCCCCCAAAAATAAGCCAGAAATAATCAATTAGAAAATATGAAGTTCATCTAGATACATTCAGCTGTTGTCCCTGCACACCTAAATGAAGCCTCTGCACATGCCAAAATAACGAAGACAAGATCAGAACAAATACATGCAATTTGTTTATGAGTAGAAGCTTCCTAAAGAGCAAAAATGCAATATAATAAGATTGAAACTACTGCCACTTAATATTGATACCTATATGCAAGGTGCACTTTAAAAAGATGAGGTTTTTCATGGTTAAAGGGCAGACCAGCAATACAGTTACTGGAGATCCATATGGGATGCCATATTCTTGACAACATGGCTTTTAATTGCCTCAGAAATTGGCTCATCATCTTTCATGAGTGAAGACATTACAGAGAAGGGAAATACTGTTTCCATTCCAATTTGCTCTCATTCTTGTTGCATTCTTGTTGCCTTCACTGTTATACTATCATGTTCAATTGAGATAAATCCACTGGTGAATACCTTTACATATATATAAAAGTTCTTAAGGTATTTTTTATCAATTTGCACATCCTTTCACTTGTTCAGCTCAAGTTAACATTAATATATAGCTTGGGCTTAACAGAAGCAATATTTTAAAAATTTCCAGACCATCTGTTTTTAAGAAGAAAATATTCTCCAGAGTGTGCACTCAAGTCAGCAGAGGGTATGTTAAAGTCAATGAATTTAGAAACATAGAGATAACAAGAGCTTAAAGATAGAACCATAGACAATTTCTTTACACAAGGCTCATGACACAGGTTGCTTGCCTTCCACAAAACTCTTCAGCCAAAGGTTCCTTATCCAGACGTAGGAGCTCAGCCTGCCTCAAATATCTGTGATTTCCTGAAAGGACAAGGCTTTTTCCAGAGGAAGGAAGAGTATTTGAAAGGTGAATGAAATGCTGGCTCTTTTTCCTGCTTTCATGTTAAGTGCATTTAAGAATTAGACTGTGATGCATGAATCAGTTGTCAATTCTTTTCTTAGATTACCCTTCAGAAAAAGTATGACATCATCAACTTCAGCACACAGGAGAGCAGGTTGTTATGATTTTTAAGTGTGTCATTAAAAAAATCTTTTAAGTAGTTATTTAGTCATTGAAAGCATCATTCCCATCCTCCTCATCCTTACAGAAATTAGAAGTTGCAATTAAGCAATCTTCGCCTAAAGTAGAAAACTAACTTCTAATAGTGAGGAAACTTTTCAAGATCCCTTCAACTGCAGAGTTAACACATTTATTTTAAATTGACAGCGGAGGTAATATTTTTGTGGAGTTATGCATCAGCAGTTCCAAATATTCAATGATGATGAGATATCTCCCGCAACTCTGAAAATATTTTTGCGATTGAAGAAAGGTTACAATAAACATGATTGCACTTTTCTTTTTAATCTCAGTAATAATTTATGTATGGCATACTTTGCTGTGCAAGGGGATCAGGAACCTACCAGCGTTTCTGCAAAATCAGTGTTAGATTTATGAGTATAAATTATTATATGTTTTCAAAAGACAAACAATTTTAATGCACTGTACTTTTCTCAATTGCAGTTATTCCAAATACAGGTCCTTAAGTGCTTCTTTTTTTAATTAATCAACAGACAGAGGTTGTTTGCCCTCTCAAAATTATATTAATGAACAGCTAGCAGATAGATATTTTCCCAGCTTGAGATTGTGGCCAGAAAGAAAACATATACCCTTTCCAACTTAATTGATTTCACTTTTTCTCATCTGAAATAGAACATATTATTATCATGTACACAAAGTCATTGTTCTACCAAGAAGTATTACTTGTAGATAAATCTTGGAAGAGATGATGTTTCAAAATTTGTGTCACATATGAATGGCTCTATATAGTACCACTATTTCTTCAGGATAAGTTCCACACTGAAAATAAAGTTTAATCAACAGCATTTGTTTTAGCATCACTCTGCAAATGTTTGATTCATGTGATAACTAAAAAAAACAAGGAATCTCCTTTAAAGGACAGAAAAGATGGTCATCTTCCCCCCCCTCCAAAAAGAAAACCCAACAGATTTTGTATTCCATTATTGAACCCCCAAATTAAACCTGCACTGTCACGATGCAGTCTACATGTGCTTAGAAAAATAAAAGTCAGAAGCAGTTTCTGAAAATCACTTTTCAGATAAGTGAAGACTAAACTGCCTATTGGATAGGAGTGGTGAGGCAGATTTTCTTAAAGTTTACAGGAAGAACTTCCCTTGTTCCTAAAAAAATTGAAAGACTTTTCAAGTGAAATGCCAGGTTCTAGTAAAAAGCAAACAATATGAGTTAATTTTTTATAATGGATATAAATCAAGTCATTAGGTAAGACAGAAGTGAAATGTCAAAAACGTTTGTAACAAAAGTTCCTCTGATTATCTTATTCTCCTGAAGTCCATCCTTTCTTCTAGGCTTTTTGGCAGCCCAACAATCTATTTTCTTGAGATTTGAGCTCAAATCTGTGCAGTGCCCCCCCAGTCCTGAGAATTACTCAGGACAAGTTGTGTGTTTGCTCCCTGCTCTCCATAGCTATTTCCCTACTCCGTGGACAGCTTTCAGTCTCACACATCCCTCCTCTGCCCAACCAATGTGTATAAAAGCTTTTTTCTCTTCCAACACCCCCAAGATAATCTCCAGGAGTGACTTGCCCCTTTCTCCACAAGTTTCTGCTTGAATCCATCACTCTCTTTTTGTAAGGGACCAAAACATCACAGCATCAGAGTAAAAATAAAACACCATCCATCACTGAGCTTCAGCCTAACTTCTGCTTGTATCTCAGTGCATAAAATTGATCATTTTCAAGGACAAAACTAATCCACTAATCCACGTTGATAAAACAGATTCATCACCAAGACAGTGAAAAAAACAGTCTCTAGGAGGTCTTTCAAACCTGTGTGCTCAAAGAAATACTGCTGACTGCTGAAACACTGCTGACTAATCACTGGCACAATACAGAAAATATGAGATGAAAAGGGCTTTGCAAGAAAGAACTTTCTGAAGTAGGGCTTTGGTGCACAGTTCTGGGCTATTTGCCTTATTTGTTACAGTGCCCTTGGTTTAAAGATTTAGAAACACCAACAAGTGAGTATATTTTGATTTTCCAAGGTTGACATATTGACATATTATTCCCTTCACAACATGCCAGGACAAGGACTAACATGTCTAGTCCATTAAACATACAACAGAACATTTTTTATTTCCTAAAGTTTAATACAAATTTCTCAACATTGCCAGGGGGAAGGAAGTATCATAAAACCAGAAAACAATAACATGAGATATAACTAAGCCCTCAAGTTTTCTTCTGAGCATAGATACAATCTTAACTTTGCAGGAAAAGGAAGAAAATTGTGGAGATTTTCCACAGATCCAATCGCAGCTTTCTTTATGGAGTTGAAAATTGAGAATTAAAATACACTGCCAAAAGAGAGGGAAGGGGGAGGGGAGGGGGTGGAAGGGGAGGGGGCTGTTGTCTCATTCTTCTCCACCCTTTAGCCTTGTCACCAGTTGCAGAAGCATTTGATCACACAGAAAAGACAGTGATCCTATTCTTCCATAAACATCGTCAGCAATTAACAGGAGAGTGAAACAGTAGAAAACTTTGATAATCCCCTTCTATCTGCGGGATAAATCAAAGTTCCCAAACTTCTCTGGACCACTGAACCATTGCTGGAATCTTGTGGACCAACCTTGTGGGACTTGTCACATGCTGGGGAGTTAGCAATCATGTGAGGCCACACAGCAAGGAAGAAATATTGCAGCAGAAGACACTGATGGCAGACTACAATATCCACCATACAGCACTGATTTGTTCATAAACATTGTATTTCCGTGTAGTGCTGCAGATCTGCTCCAGAAAACTTAACATAGCCTTCCAAGCCATCATGGTATTCAAGGTGAAGTATTAAATACCACTAAATTTCTATCTGCTGCATTTTATAAGTAATACCATACAGTAGACCTGTAAATGTGCTGCACATAATACCTAGCAAGGATAGTGAGAAGCAGGACTCAGAATATCTGAGCTTCATTCCAAATTTTGCCTCAGACACCTGCACCAGTAATTACTTAACTTACCTATGCACCATTTTCTTTAGAAAAACAGGCTGGACTGCATGGTGTCTCCATCATGCACGCATTCCTCCCGCAGTGATTGGAGGAGTATTTTTGTATTTCCAGGGTCATTGCGATGTAACAGATCCATAAAAGAAATAACAGAAATAGTATCTCATAGATATATTCAAAATCATAATATATAGTGAAGTATTTTGAAGAGTGTGGATATAAATCATTGCAGCAATCCAAATATTACATCTATTACATATACATACATATATATACAGTTAGGATTATCCTTATGCACTATCAGTCTAGTCTGATACAATTATACATTAGTTTTGGTTGCTGATAACTTTCCAAAATTAATGTCTTTACTCTTGGTATGTTGAGATCCCGTAATTATTTCCATGACTCCAGCGTAACTGTGAGAACTGGGTGATTTCTAATGCTTGCTAAGAAGCCAGAAAGAATTTAAGAGCGCAAAACGGTGCAGCTATGTTACTGAAATCAGAATACTACATAGCAGAGTATTTCCTACCATTCCAGTCACTATGTAACCTTTCTGTCCCATCCTGATTTCATTTAATTAAAGTTCTTTCTTCGAAGCGTAGCTTCCAGGTTTGGTCACTGCAAGAACAGCTTTGCCATTTTTAACTGATGCCTGACTTGCTTCAGAGAGTTCAAAGTGCATCAGCCCATCTCTTTCAGCCACACCAGTCACCCAGTACCCATCACAATGACTATCAGGTTAAACCAGAATGAAATTATTCTGCTTTTCCTTTCAGAGGCTCCATGGGCTGTACGTTCTCACCTAAAGGAAAATAATTTGACACTGAAACTTTCTCAAAGAGCGAAATCCACAGCCTCAGTAGTGACCTAAAGTGTTCTGGCAAGCCAAGGAAAAGGTCTTGACTGACTTTTGAAGGATTCCTGGAGAAGCCTCTGTTCTTCCTCAGCAGAAGAACTGCAAGGGGGACAGCAGGTATGCATCCAAGGATGTCCAGGGACTTAGAGTGGCCTAAGGCAGCCTATTGGCACGTCAGGCACAACCACAGTGGCCAGCTGCACATTGCCTGCTAGAAAACACTGCGTTCTGGGGGCAGCATCCCCATGGTCTCCTGCCAAAAGCCATGCAGGACAGTGCCTGGCCAGGCAGGACTCTGTCTATAGACAGATTCCTCTAGCAGAAATTCCAAATGACCGTGAGCCCCTGTGGCTTCAAGACTGAAGGCAAAACTCCCTTTCTGTCATACTAAAGTCAAATATGATTTTTAAAAAACATGAGTGTTCTGTACCTGTAATATAAAATTATCTACATTGCCTGTAGTACTGAAATAACTCACAAACCTATGGGGCAAACATGTAAAAAAATAATATATAAATAATCATAAAATCATTCAACAAATATAAATAATTAAATAAATATATAAGTAATTTAATAAAAACTAATATTTTAGTTATCCCTTGTGCTTCACAGTATATCAGTATAATCTGTCTTTTATTAGGTTGCTGGATGCTGTGGCAAGAAAAAAAACATATTTGGCTTTTAAGCACTTTGAAGTGAGTACTTTGAAGCTTCAGTAAGTGATAATCAAGAAAAATGGCTCTAACAACTTATGATAAATCTTCTCTATATATTTAAGCAGGATTACTTGTGAAACCTCAGAAATTAAAATGATTAAATATAGCCTTCCTTAAGACTCGAGTTTAATAAAGCATATGATATTGGTTTTCAAAATCCTGTCTTTTGGAGCTAAGGTAGATATAGCAATGCCATTCAAATGAGCTCTTCTGTGAGCAGTAGAGCTAATAAAAAATGGTTCCCTTCTACCCATAAATGAGGCGAGAGAGTGTACACAATGTGGGCAGTCCAAAATTAGACTTTGTCCATTGCTGCCTAGTAAAGCATGGAGTTTTTGCTTTCTGCCCATGCTTTCCTCAGCAGCACACAAATCTGAGTCTCTTTCCTCCATGCAGCCCCTAATTTTCCTTAATGACTTAAAGGAAACATAGTAGTGTCAAAATGGCAGATGGAAAGACAATACCACAGCATAAGTCTCTTCCAAAAACCTTGAGATCAGCTTAAAAATAATTTCTTTTAAGCAGTTCATTTAAGTAGAATTACTACCAGAGATATGACTGACATAAAAATAATTTTTACTGTGGTGTGGTCCCAGAATTTCTTGTTTATTAAAAAAGTTATTTAAAAAAATTAAAATCTCATGAAATCTCGAACTTCTTGGCAGATATAAGAATTTTCTATAAACTTCAGCATCTTGTTTGTCTTGCAAAATCCCATTATTTAGCAAGAACAAATTAATTTCTCCGTAACATTTCTCTATCTTTGCACACAAGAGCCTTCTTTCTGATTATCACTACTAGACCATGGAATCCAGGTACTCTTGTACAAATATTTCCAAACTGTCAGAAAATATTCATCACGTGATTTAACATTTCTTGAAATGTGGGGGAAATAAAAAGGCAAGAAGACTATTAATTCTAAGTAATAAATAATTTAGTTATTTGACATTTGGGGAATTTCAAGTTTACTGAAGTTTGAAAGAAAGCAATTGTTTTGCAAGTGTACATCTTTCCAAGTTTTCTCTAAGTGTTTTAATACAACACAAGGGACATTTTTAGTTCTTCTGTCTGTCAAGCTTGCATCTAAGAAAAACTGTCCTTGAAGATTACATGAAGTATATATGTAAAACAGCTGAATTGGATGACGAGTGCTCACAGCTAATTTCTTTGGTTTTTAATACCTCTCATTTACAAAGGCACCTTTCTTTTCCATTCTTTGGGACTGGTTCCAGAGGCTAGTGTTATGAGAAATATCTATCAAAGTACTGAAAAAAGAAGCCCACACGTACCTTTCCAGACAACTTATCCTTCTATTGAAATATGCTGGGGAGAAGATTTTATAAAATATTTTGAGTAGCCCATAAAAAAAACATTTAAAAGTTACCACAGTGGAACTAACACAATGCAGGTAGCTCCTCAGGGGAATAAGTCCACCTCATTTAGGAATTTATCTTGGTTTTTCCAAATCTTTACATTCAAAGTGTAGCAATTTAATTTTTTTTAACTAAGCCCATTTATAAATATCTGTAATATATGCTTTTTTGACCAGAGGCTTTTATTTCAGGTCTTGTATGAGAGACTTTTCAAAAAGGAAGCACCTCATTTCAGCATTCATCAGACAACTGTGGCTGCATACAAGTTTTTTGATGCAGCACTTTTAATTAGAACAGTAACTAATAAATTCCATACCCCAAGCTTCAAGCCCTGACTGGATTACCAAATACATTTGAAAACTTCTTGCTGCGAGTAAGGCTAGCCACAACATCCAAGCAGTCAATCTGAACAGAGCTTGAATACACCTCAGCAATGGACATTTTTAGAGACTGCCAAGTGGCCAACATGGATCCCTTTTCTGAAGAAGCTTCTCTTGGCTCAGGGAGAGACAACAGCACGTGCACGTAGCTGTAGACAGGAGAGGGCTATGGTAGACAGACCTTTACTCAGCCTGGCAGAAAGAACTGCAGTTGCTGCAGCATCATCAGCCTGTTGGCTTCCAGCAGACTGGAGGAGGGCTGAAAGAAAATAGATTTGCTTAATGCAAGGATTTCTTCACCAGGACAGGATAAAAATGGAAGTGTTTCTGTGCAAATATTTTCAGAATATTCATCAACTTGAATTTGAATGGTAGGACTATATTAAACAAGGTATCAATAAAGGAACACTTCACTTAAAAATAAGACTTTCTGAGCACAGACATACTGTTGGAAATGTTTGGATGTCAGAATAGCTGAATACTGCATTCACCACCCTGAGGCTTACAAAGCATGAAGGAGGAAACAAAACAATCCTAGAAAATTTAAGGAAGAAATGGAGAAGAATATTCACCATTTTGCAGAACACTACCCCAAAAGTTTTTTGTGACAAAGTCCCGTTTAAGAACTCAAAACAACCATTAACAACATGTCTTACAAAAGAGACAGGCCATTTGTTAACACTGTCCAGCAAAGCCTTTGATTCATAAATCATTTCCTTTATCAGTTCTGCTATGAGCAATTCCCATATTTTAACAACTGCAACATCCTCTGGGAGACTCTGAAGAAAGCAAAAGGCCACGGAGACAAGCCACCAATTTCTGCTCTTCAGAATTAGGGAAATTGTTTTTTACCCCTCTTACTGTATTTTAACATAATTAACGTGCTTCTGTGATATGGAAATTAAAACATTCAAAACTATAAACATTTAAGCAAATATTTAAATAGGAAACTCCTTATAGAGCCTACTCTCTTCCAGCAATGCATGTGTTCCCTTGTCCCTTACACCATACAATTGTGTGATACTCAGTGTCTGAAATTTAAATAGCAACCAGTAGACATTACTAAAAGAATTTTATCTATTGTAAATTCAGGCAAAAAAATTTAAGTAATTTGCAGTTCTAGGAAGTGTTCACCTATTGTGTTTTCTCCACTTTCAAAGGCAAGTTTTTGAGCTAACAAAAAAGGCAAGACTGAATTGGGCCTAAGTATATGTAAAAAGTGCTTTTTTATGACGAAGAATGGCAGTTATGGATAAAAACTATATATTATAACTAATACATTATGTGATCCAGATTATCAGAGAAAATTGTTTATCCATCCCTCCTGTGCACAGTGAATGCTTGGAGAGAAATTACAATAGATTTTAACTTGTTCATAATTCCTCTTTAGGATTCATTTATTAGAAAGCCAAGGCCACACTTTTGGAGTGTTGAGTTAAATGTCAAAGTAAAAGTAGTGTCTTTCACATTGCAAGCCAGAAAATCAATATGTGAGGGCATTTCACCAAAAAATATCTGTGCCTATTGAGAATGACAGTTCAAGTTCTGCCCACTTCCCTAACGTATGTGACTGATAGGAGTCTGAGAATGGTTTCTCTAAAAACAGTGAGAGCAACATTTCACCTGCATGTATGAACTACCTAGATTTAGCAGGAGAAAATGAGGTGCTGTTTATACCAAAATGTCATGTAGCCACCCCAGCCAGACATTCTTGTGGAGATTCAGGGGCAAGGGAAAGAGTAACAGAAACAACACTCCATGTTTCTTTTTGCCAAGCAAAACTGAGAGGTTTGGGCCATCAGTAGTGTTACATTTGGTAAGGGTTTTATTGGGTAATATGATAGCATTTTCCTCTACAGTGCAAACCAGAAATGTCCATTCTTTCAGAACACTTTTTAATAACAGCTATTTGTAATTAATTTTAAATATCTCTGGACAGATATAAAGGTTTATTGTATATGTTGTCTTAAACTAACCAATTCATAGACAGTGTTTGGTTTCATGGCTGGAACTAGCCTGTTAAAATTGAACTCTTCTTGCACCTGAAACAGACCTGGAGTTCTGCAACAAAATCAAAGCAGCACTTCTACCATCTAATACTTCATCTCTAGCAAATAGTTTTTCAGATTTTTCAGAAAGTTTCTTTTATATTGAAGCTGTGTATTCATTTGTGGAACTGCCACTCCACTTCTGATTTTTAGTGATATGAGAAGAACACAGCCCAGGCAACTTCTTCTCAGGTTATCACAGAATTCAACAGGAAACAGACTATTACCTAAAAAATTTTATATCTTGGCAGATTTGGGACTATCCTATGTAAAATAAAACTTAATTATCCAAGAGAAAATGTGACTGTGATGTAGTTTATGTACCTATCCCCACTATGCTTAATCACCAGGAGCTGGCAGAAAGCATTATCACCTAAATCCAGATTAAACAAGTTTGACTGGAGATCTTGTGAAAATCTGAAATTCTAAGGATCATGGCAATGATTATGAGGATGATAACAATAACAATAATACCATAATCTACCACCACATTCTTGACTCAAAACCCATCAGCTAGTTGATGTTGATATTATGAATATTTTTATTTCTATGTTTAAGTTATAGAAAAATTGATAATATTGCCTGGCTGATGAAGACATGCAAACTAGTCCTAAAATGAAATAAAGATTTTAGATTTGAAATCCAATCTAACCAGACTAAAACCCCTGAACTATCTTGCTCCTTACCAAATATCTTTAACCGATTCTGTCCCAAACTTTCCTAACTCTCACATGTCAATAATATTGACCATTACAGATGTCCTATCAAGACTGATATTATATTACTTCATAAATATTTTCCTAGACTTTGCCCTCAGTCATGTAGTATCAACTATTCTTTCCACAAATAATGTACTGTTTTCTTACCCTACCAATTAGATTCACCTGTACTTGTAGGATGCCTATGTTTTGGAATAACCTCTCTTTTCTTCATTTAGTGAGACCAAAAATTGATTTAATTTTTTTTTGTGATAAAAACTCAAGGTTTGTATATAACTCCCTCTGCAACACTCTTTGTACAAGCAGTGTATCAGTGGTTTCTAATACAGCAACACACATCAATCAACATTCTTTTAATTATTCTACAGCAGGCTGAATGACTTCAAGGATACTGTAAAATCCAGTTAAGTACTCTAACTTTAAACGGAACTAAGATGAAATGCAAAGGCCAAAACAAAGGCTTTCCTACTCACCTTCTTAACCTCTTTAGTAGAAATTATTTCGCCTCCTATCCACCCCTTAGTAGTTGTGTATTGATTTCCAGTTGAAACTAAATATTATTGAAGAGTATAATTGCTGTGTTCCTGCTGGAGATGAATGGTTGTTTAGTTTATACTTCCGTGCTTGGTTTCATAAACTCACAATTGTTCCCATTTGAAATCAGGTCAGTGTCAAACACCTTCCAAAAACAGAGAAATAATTGCCAAATATTGCTTGATATTATTACAAAGGCATTACTGGTTATTTGGATTAAGTTTCCATGCTGTGTGTGCCAAAACCAAAATTAATAATAAGTGTACCATGTGAAATAATGACAAAATTAAAAGAATTTTGTATCTAGCATCATTTGGTTACAGGATCAAAGCAAAAATATTACTGGATGCCAAAAGATCAAGTTCTTTCATCATAGCAAAACCATGAGCAATGCACAAATAAACATGTTAGTGGAACTATTAAGGATGGCCAAAATCTACATTGCTAGAAAAAATTTGCAGAACTCCCCCACCCAGTGTTCACAATTACTTGTTAATGAAAAGTTCACAAAATAGAGAAAGGGTCCTGGTTTTTACTTTGTTTTTACAAACCCCGTTGAATACAAAATTTCCTCAGTTGTCCTGGCATCCTTCTATGTCTACTGTCTGGAAGGAATAATCTTCCTCAGATACTTCCTTAAATCATCACACTTTAAATGGTAACAGAGAATGCTTATGATAGTCTATAGTAGTTGCAGGTTTTGTTTCTTTGTCTGCAACTGCACTGTGAGAGACCAGTCCTCAACATCTGATTTCTACATCCTTTCAAATCACCAGCTAATTTTTCTCCCTTTGCCCAGAATCTTGATAATCTTTCATTGAGAGCAAAGCTGTAAGGTGCTTGTCTGACATTTGATAAAATATTATACAGTTTAAACTGTAACTACTGGCTATTATACAATAATCCACTGTGAGATGAAGAAAATCCCCACCACCCCAGAGAATTGCTCTGCACATTACTCTGTGCTCTGAACTGATAGATATTTTATCTACAAATTTGTCCATTCTGCTAGTGTGGCATCTGCTCTTTTTGAAAAAATACTGAACAAAAACATGATTTACATAGACTGTCTCCTTGATTGTTGCACTGGCTGATACCTACTGACTCATTTTGCCTTGTTCCTCTTGCAGCACAGCTCCTTCCATCAGTTTGGACCCAGCTCTACAAGCACTCAAGGAAGCCAGACAAGAAGGGATGCAGCACTTAGCAGGCACTGGTTTACAGGCAAGAGGGAGAAGTAAAAACAGGTAGGCACATGCAAAGTCATGCATGGACTAAGTATGCAATCATCACAGAGTGGCAGCACGAGAAATTAAAGGTCTGGTGTGGGAAAAGAAAATAACAGAATGCATCTCACATCATAACATTGTCCAACTCACAATAAATGTTCATCTTGGTAAGGAGAAATATTGGGGTATTTTTTTTTTTGAAGGAGGGAAGGAAGGAAGGAAGGAAGGAAGGATTCCAGGAAGGAAGGAAGGAAGGAAGGAAGGAAGGAAGGAAGGATTCCAGGAAGGAAGGAAGGATTCCAGGAAGGAAGGAAGGAAGGAAGGATTCCAGGAAGGAAGGATTCCAGGAAGGAAGGAAGGATTCCAGGAAGGAAGGAAGGAAGGAAGGAAGGAAGGAAGGCCAACATGACAGCTATACACAGACATTATGTAGTAGACAGATTCTGAAGAATTTAACCTTTGTTTGACTAAAAAGATTTCCAGAAAGCAGTGTTATAATTATACATAAAAGCAATAAGAAGAAGCCAAATTTCTACCTTCTAATGAATTGATGAATTTTGCTTGTTTCCTTTCTTCTTTCCTTAAACTAATTATATGAAGAATAATTTTTAGGAACTAGCACTTCAGGAGTCCAGAATTAAGGCTCTTGCCCAAGCAAGAAAAAAATTTCCACTGTCCACAAAGAGAACAATTTGGTTAAAATTACAATTCAAATCCTGACTTTTCTGATACTCCCCTGGGTCTGACACAGCTCACAGAAAGAAGGGTATGTACACACAGACCAGGGCAACCAATAGTCTTGACTCTGTCCCTCATTTTCTACATGGCTTCATGCATTACACAAGCCTGGCAGAGGGTCTTCAGGGTAAGAGCAGATGAAAAGCTTAGGAAGCAGAAATTCAGACAGTTGAACTCACTTCCATGCCTGACTCTTCCATAGATTTCAGAGAAATTTCCAGATTTCTCTCCCTGCCTGCAAGATAGAAATGTTTTTCAGTCCTCAGTTTTGGTGTGTCTTGTCTGAAGTGCTGACTTTCAGGGGTGTGATATGGCCATGCACTTTCTAAAATGTGCATTCCTAGGCATGCTCATGAAGGAGCAGTGCTGGGAGTTTCCACACTGACAGACATTATCCTGTTAGCAAAAGTCTGTTATCTCACAAAAAGTCTTTTCTGATGTATTTTCCTTGTCTTTAAAACAAAGATGATACAGCTAAAGGCTAAAGAAGAGATGGGGAAGGTTTTTTTTTGCTGTTTGGTGTTATCCTTGCATTTAGAGTTTAATCATTCAACTGAAGGAAGTCCAAAATTAGTATTGCCCAAGAAGCTGTAACTCTGTTTTTCCTTTAAGATCTTCACTTTGACACACTAACATTATTTTAACAGGTCAACTGTTTGCATAATCATAGATAAAGGTCAAGCATCAACAACCACCAAAGTTGTTAGGGAATGACTCCATAACTAAACAAATAGTAGAAGTTTAGAGAAAAACAGAGACAGTTCTATTGATGAGGAAAGAAAACCAGAAACCATGACCAGAACAAACCTAACTTATTTCCTACACAAAAATAATAAGGCAAGTGATTTGGGAAAATCACTTAAATAAATTAATTATGAGGGGGTTACAGAATGCAAAATGATCACACTACCTGGGGGAAGGTGGCTAGAAATCAAGTGGCAGCTGGTTTTCCAAAAAGAAGAATTAGGGGTATTAATGAGAGCTAGTAAGACAAAGATTTGAAGAAATAAAAGGAGATGGTTCTTCACATAACAGGTGGAATTTGTCCAAATACTCTTCTGCTATCAGCACCTAATTACCAGAAAAGCATAGACAAACTGGATTAAGTTCAAAGAAAAGCTGCAAAAATAATTAGGGGAGACTAAACTAAAAGAAAATACTTGTATAGTGTTGATAAAACGGCCTCAAGTTAAAATTACATCTTCAACAAATATTTCAAATGTGAAAACTCCACACTGGTTCATAATCAGAATCAATTAGAGAGATACTAGAGAGTATTACACAAATATCAAGGAAAAATCAAGTTATGAGCATTGAAGTTCAACAGTAGGAAAAACCTTTAATTGGTCTCTGAAACCCAATTAATAGGCATAATAGTAGATTAGATAAACACTAGCATTGACGAAAATTTGGGAATGATCCTGCACTGCAGTAGGAAAACCAGGGAATATAGTAAGAAGTTTCAAGGGGGTTTTGATCAGCAATTTTGAAAAAAAAAATTCAAACCAAGTTGGTAATTTTTTCATTAAATGGCCATTTTATTAAAATTTGTTATCTTTGTTGATTTTCAGATTGCATTATTTTAAGAATTTTTGGGGGTGGGGTATAAAGTATAGCAAGGGGTATATATAGAGAGTACACAGAAAACTGGACAAATAATTGTTTCAATCCTTTCAAAAATTATCTTGGAGAATAATAAGTACTTCTTCACCTCTGCCCTAAGATGTCAAAATTCTGTCATTGTAATTTGCAGTTACAACTTTGTTTCTAGATCTCTTCTTTCAGATGTGGTCTTTCCTTGTTCCATGCCTTTCTTTAGTCACTTACCTTTCTTTTGTTGCCAATTCCCTCCAAGCAGGAACTGAGGGGAATTTTTTGACCACAATCCACTGCAGTAGCACTTCCAACAGGCACTCTGCAAAGGACAAGCAACTGAAGTCAAAAAGGTCTCCTTGCCTCTCTCCCTCCTCAGTATTCTGTCAGCAGGAGACAATAAAACAGCTCTTCAGAGACAGGACCTCACCCACAATTCTCATAATTTGGCATTTCTCCATGTTCATCTGTCAAAACCACTGAGACTGTGCCATCTTAGTGTCAGTCCTTAAGTCTTTGCAGCTTAATTATGGTTTTATGATGGCAGATGGTAAAGAACTCTCCAAGCTTTCAAAACCCCACCATCATTTTAAGAGGGAGTCTTTCACAAGAAGGCAAAATGAAGGTAAAGAGACCTAGTAAAGTTAAGTTCCTTTGCCAGTCACATCCCAGCTTCCTCAGGATTCAAAAAAACTCCTTCAAAGAAACTTTCAGCAGCTGTATCCCCATACATTCTTAGGCTAAATAGCACTGTCCTGGCCATGCTCCCTCCAGGTTTCTTGTGTACCTCCTTGTTGGCAGAGCATGAAAAACTGAAAACTCCTTGACTTAGGGTAAGCACTTCTTAGCAACAACTAAAACATCACCATGTTATCAACATTACTGTCATACTAAATCCAAAATATAGCACTGTAACAAGTACTAGGAAAAAAATTACCCTTATCTCACCTGAAACCAGGACAGTACCCACCCCTTATTCTATTCCATTTAAGTCATGCTCAAGTTCCACACTTTCCACTACACCATCATCTTTCCTGTGTTTTGTTTATACACACAGATTCTGCCACAGGGGACATGTGAATTGGACTTCTGGATCTGTGGGTGGCTGCATGTTGTTCAGGTCATAATAAATCATCTCTAGCATGGCTAATTCGAATTCCTCATGTACTGGATACTTCTGTCCATGTTAGTCCATCTTCCTGAGTGACATAAATATCTTCCATGAAGGGATATTTTTCCTTCGCCCTTGACAGGATTTGCTTCCAGAGCCTAAGAACTTGCATCCCTTTTCCAAGTGCCTTGCCAATGCCCACTTCCCTAGAAAATTATCCCAGCTGCTTGTCTTTCTCCCTCTTTAATTCCAAGCTAATAGCCTCATCACCCCATCACCAAGGCAGCTAGATGTGCCTAATCTGACTGACAGCTAAAATACTTTGCATATCCTGCAGCTCACTCAGGGATAGGGATCAAGCGGTTACCTCCTTTTCTGCCTCTTCCTCATGTTCTTGTGGTGGCTCTGCTTAGTTCTCCTTCACTAAAAGCAATGCCTCCATTTCTTCTGGTGTATAGGGGCACTGGCTGGTTCTCTGTTTCAGCTGCAGTGCCTGTCACAGGGGTAGGAAAAGGCTGTTGTTTTGTTGTCTGATCCAGAGACCTTTTTCTGCCCTTGAGGATAACAAATATGGTCAAACAGGGCTTGGAAGGCCTCAGATGGATGGCCCAGCACTTTGCAGTGATTTTTGTCTCTCTGAAATTGCCAGGGTGGCAGCACACTTTTTCCAAATATTTTACTAGCTCTTCTAGATTCTGCATTTGTTCAGAGATGAAGTTCCAAAACACTGGAGCTACCCACAGTCTTTGGCACTTGCCCATACTATCCCATACACCATGCCACCAATAACTGTCTGGCTTCAGGGCAGACCACTGGGTGGTATTCTAGCACAGTTGTTTATTCTTTAACATCACCTGGAACCCACTCAGGACACATAGCAATACAAATGTGCTGGTTTCAACATCCCAAATATATTCAAAATTCTCAAGAGTTGTTGTAAATGGCCTGGAGGAGAAGGGGAAGATGAAGGGAGGTATCTCCACCATGGATTGGGTCTCCAAGGAGGAAAGGTAAAAGGTACAGTTGATAATAGTTTCTGATAGATTCTTCCAAAGTATAGAGATGATGGCAAGACAGCACAAATACGAGATCCATTTCAGAGCCAGCAATTCTACCATATCATAAACCAGAAGTACTACATGATAATCTTGGCCCAGTTACCATGAGTGGCAAACAGCACAGTGAGGAACACCTACTGTAAGTAAGGTATCACATAATGCAACTTTAAGAACAAGCAGACCAACTTTGAGAGAAAATGAATCAGTGTTGTGACCAGTGACCATTAAACTAATAAAACCAACTTGTTCTAGCACGTTCTGGTAAGATTTGCTGTCACCTCAACCCACCTTGCTTACCCTAAGTCAGGGACTTTTCAGTGTCTCATGCTCTGCCAGCGAGCAGGGGCACAAGGAGCAGGAGGGGAGCACAGGCAGGACTGCTGATCCAAACTACCCAAAAGTATATAAGCTAGGGGAAGTTAGCTGGGAGGCACCAATCACTGGCAGACTGGGCATCACTCAGGGGTTAGTGAGTAGTTGTACTGTGCATCATTCCTTTTTTCTCTTGAGATTTATTTCTCTATCCCTTCTTGTTTGGCATTTGGCATCTAGCCAGGGCCAAACCACAACAAGCAGCAAAAAGAAACAGACTTGAGCAAAATGTGGTTTAAAATGGAAGCACTTATTGTAATCCATGAACTAAACATAAACAAATTATGTAGGCAATGACGCGGCTTCCAATTTTTAAACCTGAGGAGATTCCACAGGAAACCTTATCTGTAGCTTACAAAGAAGCTTTCTGCTGTTGTATATCATAAGAATTATTTTGGCTATGTACTTCTGAAATATGATAAGGACCATTTGCAGGCCATACAATCGTTTAATGAATACACAAAGTATCATCTTTTTCCAATGTACCAAGGTACCAAAGTTGTATGATAAGAATAAGATCATAATGGCAATAGCTCATCCATGGGTCTGGGTTTATAACAGTATTTATACCATCTGCACAGACTGTTTAATGTATTTAGCTTCTATGAAGAATTTGATAACAGTAAATTAACATTGTCATTATTTAATAACATGGCTGTATTCTGTCCTGCTGGGTGGAAATAGTTAATTCTGACTTTCCAACATCTTATTTTCAGAGTTCAATTTATCAAATGGGCAGTATTAAATAAAAAACACCCAAATCAGTGCAAACCTAAAGGTCTAACATGATTTTGTTTGGTATGAGAAATGCACAGTGACATATCTTTGCCATGCAAATGCATCCTGAACACACAGGATGAAGAAAGATGTGTTGTATCATGTTTACTATGTACACAGAGATACTCCATATTACAGGGCTATTACAGAGGCAGAGCCACAGTGTGAAAGGCTGGTCACCAGAAAGTTGGGTAAGAGCTTTCCTGAGGAGGCATCCCAGTGGTGCAGGGACAACAGTGGCAAAAGCACAGCAGGGATCAAGCAGCACTCCAGGACAGAAGAAGACCATAGGTAGGCTGAGGAATGCCCTTCTTGGGCAGCCAACATCCCCTGTGACTGCAGTCTGGCCAGGCCCTGAGCCAAGCAAGGAGCACTTCTGAAATACTTTGTACTTAAGATGCTGTCATTTGTCCCATTGACATATCAGAAAAAAATGTTAATCCCCAAAAATGCAAATAAGATGGTCCTGCATCCAAAACACTTAGGTACTCAGAATGGTGTTGGACTTAAGACAACAGAAATTTGGATACACCAGACGGTTCCACACATGACTACTTTTCACTACATTTTACAACCTCATAAGCAAAAAAAAAAAGGACCTGAGAAAACACAGATCTTTTGTAGATACCTTGCGTTGGCAGGAGGGGCATTGTTTCTTTTACCAGCCTGAACACAGAAATAAAATTAGTAGTATGTCTGCACAAAACCTCTCTTGGGTTGGTCTCGATCTAGCTAGTGCTTCACTTCAAAGGAAAGGATGCTGTTGCCACCTCTACCTGCCAAGAAAAGGTGAAGAGGATGCTACTGCTTCAGAGAGGGAAGGTGTTTTCCTGAGATGTGCTGGAGTACAGATACCTTCAGCATCAATGACAAGAGCTCAGCACTCTCTTCTCACCCAAGTCAGTCAGGGTCACCTTCTGGGTTTCTACCTCTCAATGTTCCCAGGCTTAACAGCATCATGCATCTTTGCTGGATAAGGCTCAGATGCTCAGCCCTTTGCAGGATCAAATCCATTACTTAAAATTGAATCAGGGTTACCAAGATCTAAATGGAAATGGTGTTGTTTCCCAGGACACAGCTGATCTTTCACAATGTACTGGGGTGCATGTTTTTCGTCTCCACTCAGCTATGAACAATAGAAAACTCTCTGCTTTTATGAAAAACTTTGAGAGATTATTATTTTAGTTAAGCGTTTAAGAATTCATACCTATCTGGAAAGGGCAGATTGTGTAATGTGCTTCCTGTTTTCATCATAGCTGGATACTGTTTTTTGCTGTTGCCTGTTATTACCCAGTTAATATGAACTGCTAGAAGTTTATTTTTAGCTCACTTGAGCCTATTGTAAAGACTATTCAAGAACTTCCAACCAGAAAATGTAGCTCCTGCATCTAATGCTGAGTTTAGGAATATATTCTTAAATCCTTTTAAACAGCCAAGACATAAAGCGAAAATAGATAATGAATAGTTGTTGAATATTAGCAATCTGTTCAACTCAAAGATTACATTTTATTTTCAAATTATACCCTTAATTTCTAAAGTAAGTATTTGTTTGAAAAAGAAGTCATGCTCCATACATTTAATTGCCAATTAAAATGAGGAGATTAATAAATATTTGCCAAAATGAGCAGAGGAGTATTTTTATTTGAGGAAAAATATGTAACTATCTTAATGTCTTGAGATTATAGAATTAAAAGCTCTGAAGTCTTCTATGTCAGACACAATTTGTTTCATCTACATCAAATCATATCCAGCACAAATGAAAAGTATTTAAGAGTACTTCTGAAATGAAACCAAATGTAAACTCTGGAAAGGACATTTTTCTACAACAGTCTTTCAACCTCTCACTGAAAATAATTTTAAAATATAATCTTCATCATCAAATATCTTAAGCAGGACAGGACCAATCAGGATCATCAAATCCAAGTCCTGGCCCTGCACAGGACATTCCAAGAGTCATGTGCCCAGGAGCACTGTCCAAACACTCCTTGAACTCTGCCAGGCTGGTGCTGTGACCACTTCCCTGGGGAGCCTGTTCCAGTGCCCAAACACCCTCTGGGTGAAGAACCTTTTCCTAATATTCAACCTAAACCTCCCCTGACAAAACTTCAGGCCATTTTATTGGATTCTGTCACTGGTCATCACAGAGAAGAGGTCAGTGCCTGCCCCTCCTCTTCCTCTCATGAGGAAGCTGTACACTGCAATGAGGTCTGTCCTCAGTCTCCTCTCCTCCAGGCCAAACGGACCAAGTGACCTCAGCTCTCCTTCATACAGCTTCCCCTTGAGGCCCTTCACCATCTTTGTTGCCCTCCTTTGGACGCTCTCTAAAAGTTTAATATTTTATATGTTATATATTATATTTAATATTTATATTTGATATATTTAATATTTTAATATTTTATCTATTAATACATTTCTATATTTATATTAATAGTTTGTATTTTATATTAAAATATAAAATATTTATATTTTATATTGTGTCACCCAGAATTGCCCCCAGCACTGGAGGTGAGGCTGCCCCAGCTCAGAGCAGATCAGGACAATCCCCTCCCTTACCTGGCTGTGATGCTGTCCCTGATGTCCCCCAGGACAGGGTTGTCCCTCCTGGCTGCCAGGGCACTGCTGACTCGTGTTCAACTTGCCATCGACCAGGACCCCCAGGTCCCTTTCTGTGGCACTGCTTTCCAGCTTCTCATTCCTGAGTTTGTACATCGAGGGTTGTCCCACTCCAGGTGCAGAATCTGGCACTTTCCCTTGAGGATCTTCATACAGTTGGTGATTGGCCAGCTCCCTAACTTGTCAAAGTCTCTCCTCTAATAATATTATAATCACATATATTCACAGGATAATATATTATTATAATATCTATCACATATATTCACATCACATAATATCACATATTATCACAGGATAATTCAAGTTAGAGGATATTTCAAGTCCAATATCTCGCATAAAGCAGGACAAGCCTGGTGGGTCAATTCAATCTGACTTCAAAGTCCTCTCCAAGAATGGGGAGTAGATAACCTCCTCGGAAAACATGTTCCAGTATTTTGAGTTTATTTGATGTGAAAAGGTTTCTCCTCACCCATACTGTGAACCTCTCTTCTTTCAACTTCTGCTTGTTGGCTGTCACTCCCCAATACTGTGCCACTCAGATGTGCCAGGTTCTGTCTTTATGACCTTGTCCCACATAGGGGGATGCTGCCATTAGGGGCCCCAAGACATTCTCCCCTTTCTTAGGCTAAACAAATCCTACACTCACAGACTCTCCCCTGGGCAAACACTACAGCCACTCATTGTGGTCTTCCACTAAACTCACACCAGTTTGCCACTGTCCTTGTTTGCTAGAGCCCCAAAGTGAACACAGTATCCAAATGTGGTCTAACGGGTGCTGAGCACATGGGAATAATCACTTTCCTTCAGCTACTCACTACATTCCGGTTGCTATAGCCCAGGATGCTGCTGGCCTCCCTTGCTGCCAGGACAGATTGCTGGATCCTGCTCAACCAAATGTCCATGAGACTTTCAGGCCCCTTCCACAGACCTGCTCACCCTGTCACCAGCCTGTGGTCCTCATGGGGTCCCTCCTTCTCTGCCACAGGGTTTGGCATTTGTCCTTGATGAATTTCTATTAACTTCATTATGACAGACAATTCCATTAATGATTCTTACACAGGAGCTTAACATTTTCCTCCTTTCTGTTTTACTGTACTACTACAGACTCATTTTGCTACAATTTAGCTTAAAGAGAAGGATCACATAAGTCAGGATAAATGTAAAATCTGTTCAAAAAGGGAGATAAGAAGTCTGTCCTGTTTATCATGCAGAATTTCTTTTTCACTGTGTTCCACTTGACATGTATGTTCTACATTTACTGTTGTAACTACTTTGGCTATGACAGACACAGAAGAATTACAGAAGCATTATATACTAAAAAAAGCCCCAACGTTTTGTTTCTTGAGCTAGTCTGATAAGCCATGAGTCACAGTACTTTCTATAAGCATACACTTTCAACAATTTCAATATTAAACCTTAGCTATGATAATCACTACATTATTTACTTTAAGCCAATTTTATATTAATGTAGTAAGTACTCTGCAGGAAAAGTGAACATTAGTTGGCAACAGATATGCTGAAAAGAATTTATAGGTGAGGGATGCAAGTCTGACAAGTTAATTAAAAGTCGTTTCTTTAGGTTTCAATTAATGGCATGTATTAGTGATGCTGGAGGAATTTTTTGTTTTATTGTAAAAAATAATTTGTTTCTGGCCAACTGCTGCCTGTGAAATTTCATAAAGAATATTGCACTTTTTAAAAAAATGCTATAAATTACAAAACTTATATACCTGAATACAGGGTATAAGCCCTATAAGGATGCTTTTCTCTGTCCTTTCAAGAAGACTATGCAATCCCAAGCGACCATATCAATACTTAGTTTAAACTAAACAAAAGCTTCAGGATTGAATTATCAAAGCTAGCTATTACAGGCTGTTGAACAAAGGACACACTTTCATTTTGAAAGCTTTGGGGGTTTGGTTGGTTTGTTTGGTGTTGTTTTTGTTTTTGTTTTTTGGTTTTTTGCTATATATCACTAGCATTGTGATTTTTTTTTAACCAATAATTGCCTTTAATTTAAGAAAATTCCCACTGGAGATAAAAATAAAATCAAGAACATTGTAATTAGAAATCTTACAAGAAAATTAAGACAATTTTCAGTGATAGCTACCTGTGTTTGTTTTGCTCTTTAAGTATCTATTCAATATTAGGTCTGCTGCCCTGCTCACCTTTTCTTTACATCTCCCTCAAAAACAATTAAACATCGAGACTTCATCATTAGAAATTATACAGCAGGTATTTGGTTTAATTAGAATATTCATAGTCCACACATATAACATAATGCATTTATGGTGGGCTGAATTTGCTCTGCTGCCAGATGCCCACATAGCATCTGTCTTACTCCCCTTCCTCAGCAAGACAGAGGGAGAAAACTGGAAGGGATAAACACAAGGAAGTCAGCCATCAATTACTGCCACAGGAAAAACAGGCTAGAATAAGACATCAAGAAACAAAGACAAAGGTAAAACCATCTACTCCTCACTTTTACCTTCTTCCCAGGCTTACCTTTACCCCTGATTCCTTTGCCCTTGACTCCTTTACCCTCTCCTCACCAAGCAGTGTAAGGGATGGGGAACGGGGTCTACGGTCAGTCCATAACAGCTCCTCTCTGCTGCACCTTCCTCCTCAGCTGTTTCCTGCCCCAGCCTGGGTCCTCTTCATGGGCTGCAGATCTTCATGGACTGCTCCAGTCTGGGCTCTTCACGTGTGCTGCAGTTCCTTTAGGATAAGACTGCTGCAGCATGGGGTCCTCCATGAGCTGCAGTGTGGATTTCTGTTCCCCCGTGGATGGCAGGGGGTCTACCTCCCGCACCATGGTTTTCTCTAAGAACTGAAGGGGAGTCTCTTGCTGGGACACCTGGGGCGCCTCCTTCTCTCCTGCTGCTCTTGCCTCGGGGCTCTCAGGGCTGTTTCTCTCATATTTTTCCTCACCCTTCCCTTCCAGGCAGCATTTTGCCCTTTCTTACACACATTATTTCTGAAGCACCACCACTTTGGCTGCCAAAGGTTCAGCCAAGGGCTGTGGTGGGGCCATGGGATTTGTCTGGAAAGGGCTGTGGCTAGCAAAGGGCAGCCTTGGCTGCTTATCACAGAGATCCCTGCAGCACACCCTGCCAGCACCTGGGCACCCACACCCCGTAGAGCATGACCCTGACAAAACCAAACTCTTTGGTCACCCTCTGGTGCCCTATGGTGCATAGGGTGGCTGATTCATCCTGGTCATTCAGAGGGGTCTCTTTTTCCATCTTTCCAGTGTAGCCCACCTCTAGGGGGAAATCTAGAACCATAAAGACATTACCAGTCTTGGCACATCTATTCTCACCTGTTACAGCCAGAAACATTCAACACCCTGTTCTTCCACTGTCTCAGGTTCAAATACTGATTCCCAAACACCAGCAGAGTGTGGGAACACACTTGCTCACCTGCAGAAACTGTCTCCTGGGATCATTTTCCTGCACAGACAAGTCAGGCACATGGAAATTATATGGTTGAAGGCAGAATTTGTCTATCATGCTGCTGGTAGCAAGCTTTCTTCACACAAGTATACATAAGGATAAGAGTTTTATACAGGAACTATAACACTGATTTAATATCCTTGAAGCACAGCATACTTCAGGTCCATTTATTTATCAAGTAAAATAATTTTAAATCTTACTGGAAGAATTAACACTTAACTACAAGCAATTAACATAAGAAAAGGGGAATTTTGCATTGTCAGCACTCTGTCTGTTTTAATTAATGAAATTAAAATGAGTTTTAACTTAACCTTCTAAAAGAGTTTAACCCAGTGAGATCATTTAGGGCAGAGGATAGCCTGCCATGAGAGGTCATATCACTGAAGTAATGTATTTACAGGATGAGGAGAAAAGCAATTAAGGAAAACAGTGTGGAGGCCCATGCAAGTTCTCTTCCAGCAGTGTAGAGGGAACCCCCAGGTCATTAAAAGCTAATTTTTGTTTGATATTCTGATGTGTAATCTGTTATGCCCAAATATAACCCCATGTTTTATTAGCCACAGAAAACACATCCCACACTGGAATCGAACACAATGATCGAACAGCTTTAGATGTTCAGTAAATTGACAACTATGCACCACAATTCTGGTACGTCAAACCCTAAACTACATAAAACTGCAATATTTATCTCCAAAACCATAACTGTCTAAACATTTACATCAAGTTTCTTCCATAAAACACACATTGAAAGTTTAGAAATGTTGACTGAATCATTTCCTGTGACTCAGTGATTTGCTATTGCATCTGTGCAGAACGCCAGGAGAGCTGTTTTTAGCTTGACAATTTTACAATTCAGTGGAATTTTAATGGCCTCTTAAATTTCATATAAAACAGCTACTTATCACATCCTTAATCTCTTATCAGATATTATCTAGAGTAAAATACTCAAGGTCAGATTACAACCATGGAGAGAAGAAGCAAGAAGATTCTCCCATGCAGCAAATCTCAGATTAAAGATTAGCAAAACTGTGTGCCAGATATTTCCTGTGACTGATCAGATATCTAGAGAACCATTACAGTGTTCCCCTGTCATATATTACCCAGCATACATGACAAGAATGGGGAGGATGCTGCTGCAGCTAAAAGTTGTAAACTTTCTCTGAGTAGCAGCCAAAATCAGTTTACCATGCCTTGGGGTCACCCTTAGAGCAGTCCTTAGACATACAGTCTGTGAAAAACATCTCTTCAAAGTAATTACACCACGGTGAAATCTAACCAAGCTAAAGGTGGTTTGAAACAGGGCAAATCCCATATTTGTCCTTAAATGTCATGGGATATCTTCTGTGGCTTTGTAGTATGGAACCTCTACTTTTTAACAGGTTTCACATCCTCCACTAACATATTCCATAATCATAAAAATTAAAATAACTCAGTGCATGTCTGTATAAAACTCTTATGAAAAGAGTGAAATGGAATACCCATACTGTGCTGGCACGTGGACAGAGTAAACAAACTGGAAAGGGAGAAAGAAAGAGAAAGGGAGAAAGGGAGAAAGAAAGGGAGAAAGGGAGAAAGGAAGAAAGGAAGAAAGGAAGAAAGGAAGAAAGGAAGAAATAAATCCTTTTCCTCCCACCCCCCCCCCCCCCCCCCCCGGCCCTAACCCTCAAGTTTAAGGTAAGCTTTAAAAAATAGGTTTAAAAATACTGACGATTTTATTTCTTTTCATTTACACTTCTCCATCAACACCTTTGTAAAGCAACTCAGGTTTCAGAATGCAATGTTTGTTTGTATTAGGAGAAGCTCTTGCTATGTGATTGCTTAAAGCAGATAGAATTGAGCAAACTCCATGGCTTTTTCTGAGCCTTCTTTTTCGAGCAAGTATCATTGAGGCACAGCCTACTGAGAAGAACAGCTTTTCACAGGAAACAGAAGAAACTACTGCGTGCTCAAGACAAACGGGATTTTCCCCAGGCAAGAGAGATGTAATAAACATCTCAATATTAATTAGTAAAGAAATATGAATGTTTGTGGGATGATATTTGCTTTTATGAAGACAAAGGATAAAAACATCCATGGCAAAGGACTTACAAATTCCTCTAGAGTAGATTTCAGATATAAATAAAAAAATTAAATGAATTCTCTGATATATGCCTGCAAAGCAGCCAATATGACAAGAAAGTGTAAGGAACAGCAGAAATGTGGATCCCATTCATTCTCTGTCACACCACCCTGACAGACTAAAGCAGTAGAACTGCTGTAACACATCACATTCCCATTCCCCCATTCTTCTCACGCTCCTCATTTTCCACCTGTACCTTATACCCGCTTTTCCCATTCTTCATCTTCAGTCAGTGTTCTGTGTGACCCCATCTTTGTTCCCTTGTTCCTGATATGAGGGTCTTTGCCTGCAGGGCCACTTTCACTGCCCCCAAGTCCAAGTGTTCTAGCCCCTTCTCTGCCAGTGAGGCTGCCTGCCCCTCATCCCTTCTTGCTGACAGCAGCTGCAGTGTCCACTGATAATTATTAGTAACAATATAAAGACAAAAACTCCAGAGTCTAGTCCCATCCAAAGAGCAAGCATAGTTTTGATTTGTTGTGTAGGAGGAAAAGGAACCCTGAAATACCTGCATCAAAGTTGTATGCAAAACACTACCTAGGGTCAAGGTGAAGGTTCATGCCCAAAGGTCTGAGCTGGCTGCAAAGATAGGTTATTCTGAGCACTTTGTTTTTAAATATCTCTTTTTTTTTACTTAATGTCATGATAGACAGAACCACTCCCTGACAGATTTTGTAAAGTCTAAATGTAGGATCCTTGAATCGCTAATGTTTATACCACTAAAAAGGGTACTATTCATACTGCTAAAATGAGGTCTTTTGTTGTTGTTTGACTTCTACTTACCTATTTTTCCCTTAGCTGAAAATTTTATTAGAAGTTAAGTGATTCTTGAGAAAAAATAACCTACAGAAGACATGGAACATACCTCATGAAACAAGAGAAGACCAACATCCAGGTCATGGAATTCAGCAAGTTCAGAAAAATTCAGGCATGTGAAGAGCTAAAAATGCAGTTTATCTATCAGCTCCTCATGCAAGTGGAAAAAAAAAAGGAAAAATGGCATTTGCAAAAACTAGTAAGGAAAACTTCAATTTTAACTGGAAAAAATGTTTTAAGTGGCATAAAGCCACAGCATGATTTCAATGGGCAGATAAAGCAAATAAATATCTCCTTTCAGCTGAGTGTATGAAGTCTGTCTGCCCTTTTCTTCTTTTCCTCCTCTTTCCTTCTGCGCCCCAGGTCCTGTCTTTCTCCTCCCCTTCTGAAAGCCACCATAGTCCACTGTCACATTTTACGAGTGAAATTTCAGAAGACTGCCCACAACATCGATGACACAAATGCATCTTCCATTTCAGTGAATTAAATAAGCTCCTGGAGAAATACAAGTGTCAGAGAAAGTACTAAGAATATTATGAAAAAAGAAAGGGACAGAAAGGTAGAGGATCTCATCTTTTGGTAGTGGTGAGCTGGTGTGCCTGCTCATTCTGTCTCATCCCCTAAAAATATACTGGTTGAGCACAAGTATCTGCATCTTTGACCCACACATTCCACACCTGATCAAGATCTACAATTTATCTCAGTGATGCACTAGTTATCCTCGAATTCCATCAAAAGCAGCTTATTTATTCAGGAAGCAGACTTTCTCCTATTGCTTCAGAGCACTCAATTTTGCTTTCCTAGGTGTTTTGGCATTTACTCCATAATTCAGTGGATCTGTTTTCAATAATGATAGAAAAGCTTCTGTCGAGAGTTCAGAAGCTCTTTTTCTGATTTTAGAGCAATAAGAACCACCTGCACTTAGACAGTCCCAAAACATTACCCTCTAAAGAAGCTTCTGTCCAATATTCATCCTGGTTTCATGGTTGAGCAGATGCATAAAATTCTTCAGCTACCTCTCAGATCAGAAAGGGTTCTATACTCAGCTTCATGTTTGCAAAAGAGATCTGGAAAAAATGTTCTTTGTCTGAAAGTTATTGTTCCTTGGGGGTGGTAGAGCATGCTCCTTCTGCAAGACAGAATAGACTCCAAGGCCCCCCATGGCATACAGTAGCTTCCAGGGAATCTGTGATAGGCCAATACCCCCCATAAGCCTCTAAACCATCCACAATCCCCAACAGCCACCATGTCAAATGACAATAGTGAAGAATCCCCAAAAGAGTTTCAGTCTTCTGACAATGAATTAAGAACTTTATTACAATAAGTAGACTAGAACTCCTGTTAAGAAGGCATTCCCAAAGTATGGTGCAGCAGGCCAGGCTAAATGCTCTAAGGCTGGCCAGCAAAAGCCTATGAAAACACTGTTTTCAACAGTGTCTCTTTCAAAAGTTTGATGAGACAGCTCAGGGGTGGTACCAGAGAAAGAATGAGGCTAACAAGCATCCATCCATCAGAAACCTTGGCAACTACCAACCTGAACCACATTTCCCCCTGTCCTCCCACTCCTGGCAGTTTTTTCAGACCCCTTCTGCCTGCTACACCTCTACAGATTTAAAGCTCCAGCATGTGCACACCCTTACCAGGATTCCCCTCCTCCATCAAGGCTCTGGCTCTTCTGAGGAGCAGCAGGTTCCAGAGCCACACCAATGCACAGCTTGATGGCCACTCTGCTGATGTGGGCATCCCTGCCTAGAGAAAAACTCTGCCTTTTCCAGCTCTTTTCAGTATCAAAAGTCACCAAAGTGGGCTTCCTTCAAGAGATCTTTTGCTAGGGTTCCAGTATGAATAACCTTAACCTTGGCAGCACACCAGCTCAGTGAAGTTTACATATTTCAGTTGAAGGCAGTCGCATACAGGCTGCCTAGAGATAATGTCAACAGGTATTGCCCAACAGTTTCCCTACTTGGTTTTATTGCCACTAGATTGCCTGATTTCATCTTGCGCAAGATTTCTGTGGTTAAGAAAGAGAATGATGGATTTTTGACACCTACAAGTCTCCTGTCATTTACAAGAGGGCACTTGAAATTAAAGTGGTGGTGTTCCCTGCTGCTGACTATGCAGCATGCCGGACTATGTGACTGTCCCTTAACCAAGAGGAGCTCACACCAAACAATGTTGCTACAGATGTCTGTCCTGCCCTCTCTTACCAGTCTGCTCCCTCATGGAAGGAATGACCAGGATGTTCTGTGCTTGAAACCACACTGTGGTTTCCGCAATGCCTAGATCATTGCCTAAGAAACTGCTCTTAATCATGGCTATTCCTTCCAAGTACCAAAAGAGAAAACATGCCTTGCCAAGACACATTCATTGTGGTTTTAAGATAGAAGTGCTTCTACAAATTTCGATCAGCCAGTAATTATGACACAGGTAGGTCACAGAAATGCAGTGTCATTCAGTAGATGGTGCTCAGGCTTGAGGATACATCTCACAGATGGTATTACTCTGACCTCTGCTCTCAAGCCAGCTTTCACTTAAGGACAAGCTCAAAAACTACTTCCATAAAATTATATTTCTTCCTATCATGTGCTGCTGTATTTTCTACCCATTTCTGTACTGCAACCAATATGGGGAATCTTTACATAGTTGATTCAGTCATCAAAAGAAAAAATGTGATTATGGAATTACAAATGCCATGTGAGTTGTCTGACAGGATATACAGGATCTTCGGTGTTCACTTTGGGTATTCTTTGAGATGGAGGTTTTTTTGTGCAACAGCTACCATCAAATTTAGATGTAAGTTTGATGCCTGTCCCATGGTTTTACAAATTCCATAATATATGTCATTAACATCTCTAAAAGAACTAACTTTCTAACACTCCCTCCTGCATGCACAGATGGAGAACATACTACCCTCCAATATCTTCTTGGTCAATGCAACACTTAAATACGACCTTGATCATATCTCCAAGTATATCCCATTTAGAAGTAGAACAAAGCAAAGCTCTTCTCAAGGTAGTAACAGAATTTGTTTTGCTACTTCTCTGAGAATTACCATCATACCCAAGATTAGACTTGCTCTCTACTACACTTCCTCACTCATTAGAAATTTTGCCGCACTACTCTTAAAATATTGTCAGGGACATATTAGAAACTTAACTAACTAGGAAAACTAGGGACAGATCATGTATTGAGAAGATAAATCATTGAATGGGCTAAAAAGTTTTAGCTTTTCTTAACAGTTAGAGTTTCCTATCCTTTTCCTGTGTTTGGCTCTACTATATCCACCTTTCTGCCTTTTCCTGTACTTGCCAGAACATTTCTTTGCAGACACAGGCAGGAAAACTGCCATCAAGAAGCAAGAACAATGCGAAGTACTTGCCCTATAGTCTGTGAATTGTCAATAATTTCAAAGAATGTCACTATTGAAAACTACTCCATTGGAGGTCCTGAACACCCTTGAAACCGCCTCTTTCCCTAGCACAGCACAGGGAGTCCTATCACTACTGTTTTGGAGATATTAGTCACATTAGAAGTGTTCATCAGTGTAGACAACAGTAGAAAGCAGAGAAGCAGAAGCAGTTGCATCTGTGTTTTAAAAACTGGGGAGAAATGTGTACATATTTTTTTTATCTGGATGATATGATAGCTGTAACCAAAAGTGCAAGTCAATCTCTGGCTGCAAACAAGCAGAGCATGGTCAATATCAGAGAAACTATGCCATGTGTGTATTTTTCTTCACTTACCAGACCCATCATCACAAATTAAAATTACACGTGCTTGTAACTCCTCATTGCTTCAAAATCCCCTTCAATTTGCATAGCACATGATACTATAAACCCTAACCACATTGAACAACACTAATCTCATCATCATAGTACTTGTCCTTTTTCCTTACCTGATAAATATTAAAGTACCCTTTCTTCTCTGTTTTGTTGTTTGCTACCTTAATAGCTTTTCATTTATGGCTTCGGAGTTAATTTAAATATGTGACAAAAAGACATTGAGTTTTCATTGTACTAATACATTTGCTTTTCAAACAAGATTTGTGATTCAAACTAGTCTATTAAAATTATTCTTAAATCCCCTTCTATCCCTAATGAGATATAATTTTTTTCAGTATGTGTTATGCAATATATATATTTATATATATATATATATCATTATTATTTTGCAATGTATTTTGGAAGGAAAAAATATTTAAATATTACTGTATCCAACAGGATACAAAAGTAAGAAAAATAGTCTGTAAACTACACCCATTCTGAAGTACACCATTCTCCAAGTCAAAAGCCTTGAAGAGCCAAGGCCACTCCATTTGCTGATGCTAAACAAGTAAATATGCAATTGTCTTTAAGTAGGTATGAAGCTTTCCTTTTCAGAATAGTCATGTTCCCCACAGGCTCCTGCCACAGATGTTGCAACAAGTCTGTTGGAAGTTACAACTAGTTCAAGTTATAAAATACTTCTCACTTCCTTCTCTGAGTCTCTCTTTACAAATTGCAAAACAAAACCAATACACAGTCAACAAAGGATTAAGACACCTTTTAAATATTTGTACTCAACAAGTAAAAACAAATACCTATCCTATTTATTCTAATACATTTATTATGAGCAGTCTCCACTATTAAAAAACCCCTCTGACTTAATGTTTTAAATTATCTACCTGTCCAGAGCAACATTACTGAGAAACCGCAAAAGAATTCAACTATATAAGTTTTTTTTTGTTGTTGTTTTTGTAGACACCCTGAAGATTTCAGTAAAGGGTGTGATGTCTTAAGCAAAACTGTCAGGAGGCAGATAACAATCTGGCATTACATTGGCATAGCTTATAGCTAAAATACAACATTGTACTAGTAATAACTGTGTTTGGAGAAGGGGAAGTTGTAGTCATTCTCCCATACCGACATAAACTGAAGCCGTAGCACTCTGAGTAAGAACGAGCTCTTCTGCATGCATGCATCCTCTTTCAGATCTAGCTGTGCAGAATGAAGTTGCTACCACTCCTGTTTGCTCCTCATAGCCCATCAGGTGCAGGTTGCCACTTGCAGAGCCTAGCTATCAAAAGAGACCTTCAGAGCCCTACGTCAGTCATATCAGTCCACTCTGCAGGTTATCAGCTGTTTTAATCAAAACTTCTAGATTGGCCTGTAGTGAATAACATAAGCACACTTATTTCCATTACAAGATTTACCAGGGTGATACTCTTCAGCAGCAAGGTGGTTAACGAATTAAGGGATGGTATTTTAACATCCCCAGCAAGTCCAGCTATTCCTAAAGTCAGCAGCTGCCAACACTTTGCAAAGTGACTGTCACTCAGAAGAAAACAATGCCTGGTGGGATCCAGCAGTTAGCCCTGTTCAGCTTTCAAGGCTTCCCCTCCATGGTGAACCTTTAAGGTCTGAAGATAGTGACTGATAACTTCATACCTACATTCTTTCTCAAGGATATGTAATATCCCCTGCCATAAATATACAGATACATATAAATCAGTATTGGCACCACTGATGGAAATCTGGCTTCTTACTCCAACACAGGCTCCATTTTCTTAGAAAGACTGAAAAACACCCTCATGTCCTCAGATAATGGTCTAAAATATAATAGGGTGACAGTGAAAGCTTGATTATTCCATTATTGTGCAATTTGATTATGGCAAGCCAGAAGGAAAGTAATGTCATATGGCAACAGGTACGAAATCATTCAGTTACATCAGTGATGCCTTTACCATTTTCAAGATTTCCAAAAAAATATTTAGTCAGACTTCTCCAGTCAAATGTATGGGTCTGTTGTTTGGTTTGAAATGTTAGGAGCTTATATCATGTCATGTAAATTCTCTGCTGTGTGTCTAGAGAAACAGAAAATCACTAACATTGAAGCGTCAGCTCCAGAAGTGGACAAGTTCATTAAATGAAACTTTTTTTTTTTTTGTAAGTTGCTCTGATATACTGATTTTACATCTTTGCCATTGTGTTTTTAAACTAACAACTCTCCCTCTAGACACATAATATCATGACACTCATTACTATTGATGGCCAATCTTACAGAGAGCTTTTGGGAATGTTTTAGAGTATAGTGAAACACTACACTGCCAGGCCTAATAGTTTCAATTAAAAGAGATACTTTACCAAATCCTGAAGTAACAAAACAGGTCATTGAAACAGGTAACTTTCTACTGGAAGTAAGAAAGCAGTTTTTTGCTGATGAGGGTGATGAGGCACTGGGACAGATTGCCCAGAGAAGCAATGGATCACTCATCCCTGGAAGTGTTCAAAGTCAGGTGGGACAGGGCCTTAAGCAACCTGATCTAGTGAAGGATATACCTCCCCATGGGAGAGGGGGGTTGGACTAGATGGTGTTGAAAAGTCCCTTCCAACTCATATTGTTCTATAGTTCTTCGATTCCATGTTTCCACGAAAAGTGGAACACTTGCACTGACATATTCTGGTAACTTTGTGCAGAGCATGAAGATCTTTTTGCACATCTCCACTTAAGTTAAGTATTTTTTTTTTTAATTTTAAGTAATAATCCTGATGTTGAATTAACTGCTCTAACCAAAACTTACGATACCCACATAAATCCTTAGTCACTGATGCAGATAATGCTTTGCACGTTTGCTTTGAACAAACAGTAAATGGTACTCTGTGAACATCAGGTCACTCCTTAGCTCAAAATCATCAGATGAAAGACTGCACTTAGGTTGCAGAGAAGATTATATCTGTTCCTTGAAATCAAGGCCCCCAAGCCTTCATCTTCCTCCAAAATTTAAATGTGCTCATAGAGACAAGAAAAATCATCATTGCACAGCTTTGGTCTACATTGTGATGAGATGGCACACAATCCATAACACACAGAATACATGAGATCATTCTACACACCGTGTTAAAAAATCTTCAGTTAAAAAGTAATTGCAATTGTAAATAAATCCACTGGCTGCTAAGTTTCAACAACTGCATATGCTTTAGGGTCAACAATTTTTCCAATGTTAAGGAATGACAAATATAAAAAAATAGGTTTTGGTTTGATGATACAACAATTCTGTATTTATAAAATTAAATTAGCATTGTATTGAAATATCCTTCTTTCCACAGCTTCATAAATGTAGTTACCACTCCAAATCAGGCATGTGAAAATGACTTGCTGAAGTTTTCTCCAAATTTCCGCCTTCTCCTTCTGGTGTTTTATTTTCTATGCTATACCCAAGTTATGACAAAATGTGTTAATGTGCCACCATTACTGATTAAAACATGAGACATTAAGTAATAGAAGGTTGCTGCTCCCCAGAGTACTGTCTTTCGGAAATCAGCCAGCAGGTATGTCAGAGACTGCCTTCATCTAAAGGGATTCTTCAAACTCAACCTTTTCCCACACAATGCAGGTGGAATTAAAGTAATTTCAACATTACACTAATATATACATATCCTCAGGAAAAAGAAAAAAGGACTTGCCAATTTTAATGCTACAACATGATACTGTTTTTCTCCTTTGAATTGGTTATTTGGTGAATTGAAACAATGACTGCTAGAGGTTCAATATATTTCATATATATCACACACAAGGCTACAGTCTACTGTCATATTACAGTAGAAACATATACACATCAATTTCTCTTGGTGAAATTTGATTCCAAACAAATGTCTTTGATTATGGGCCCAGACAGTTATTTGTTCACTATTTCATTTTTTCCCCAAAAAGCTTTATTTAATTATACTTCAACATGGTGCTTAAAACTTCAAACGTACTATGAAAAGTAGCTCTGTGGAAAAAGAAATTATCTTCTTACTTGCTCTATTTTATTACATTTCAAATCCAGATCCATAACTTTTTACTCCACCATATGGATATCACAACAAACAACAAACATATTACTGGAATATAACAATTATTGCTCAGCAGCTGAGCAGCAGTAACTGACCCCACGCGTGCTTTTAACAAAATCAGATCCATTATTTTGAACACTGGTGATGTTATACACGATGGTCTTCTCACAGCCCCAGCCATGCAGTTATCTTTTTCCAAAATAAAAATTTGCTGTTAAGACAGCAGTCTGGATTCTGCATTTCTTCCTGAACTATCAGCAAAACCATGTAATGAGCTTCACTTCATATATTTACTGAAAATTACTGAAGACTAAGTGTCTTCAGCACCACAAAAGGCCTATAGAAAAATTACATGGTTCCATGTAGATCAATGCCTAAAATGTTCTGCAATTTTTTTTTACCATGGTGACAGAATAGAAATGCATGGTGAATTTCATCTGATCCTCAGATCTCAGGCTGCAATAAGAAGTCTCATCCTTGTTGCACATAGACAGAAATCCCCTGATCTGGTGCTCTCTAGAGACCCAGCAAGTATGGAAACAGAAGATGCCTAGCTTAGAGAATCCTTGTCTGATTGTAGGGAGAAGAGTAAGTTTTGCCATGAGCAGGTGTTTGTTACAGCTAAGTGGTAAGTTTATCTTACAGCAACCTATGAACTATGTTTTAGTAACTGAAAAGTATTTTTTAAATTCTATTATTCGCAAAGGAAACTACTCAAAGTGTCACCAGCACTTCCAGGACTGCACTGAATGAAAACACCACAGAGATAGAGGCTCAACAACAATGCAGATCCATACATCCCTGGATTACTGTTTGCTCACCTCCACCTGTGGCAAAGAGGAAAGCGCTTGTCTCACCTTTTGATTTTAGTCTGTGTAAACTGGCCATCTTTTAAATGAACTCACAGATTCATCAACAGTGACTAAGGTTGTACAAACCAAGACAGGAAGAAACTTAGTGGGGGAGCTCCACCTAGCTGGCAAAGTCTCTCAATTTGGCCCAGTTTAGTTTCAGACATGGTGAGCCTACCACACTGGGTGAGTTGTTACCACACTGCAGAAACCACAAAGTCTGGATTTGAAGGGTACCCTCCAAATGCAGAGTCAGAACATCATACTAATAGTGCATGAGAGTCCTGATGCAGAACGTCCCATTTCCAGAGATCTTATTTAGGAGAGTGTCAGCGGAAAACAATTCTGCCGAACACATTCCTCCTCTACCTTCCTCTTATCTTGGTTCCCACTCAAAATTGAGGGAAAAAGCAAAGGAGCAAGCAGACCAAAGAGAGAGAAAGTGTTAGAAATATGGATGCTAAGCGCCAACATCCAAGTGCATATCACAGCTTTGATCCTCTGCCCCCGTAGAAAAGACACAGCAACTTCACAGCCCTTTGTGATTCAGATGAAAAATGAAAAGGAAAAGGAAAAGGAAAAGGAAAAGGAAAAGGAAAAGGAAAAGGAAAAGGAAAAGGAAAAAAAGGAAAAGGAAAAGGAAAAGGAAAAGGAAAAGGAAAAGGAAAAGGAAAAGGAAAAGGAAAAGGAAAGAAAAAGAAAAAGAAAAAGAAAAAGAAAAAGAAAAAGAAAAAGAAAAAGAAAAAGAAAAAGAAAAAGAAAAAGAAAAAGAAAAAGAAAAAGAAAAAGAAAAAGAAAAAGAAAAAGAAAAAGAAAAAGAAAAAGAAAGTGGAAGGGTTGCATAAAATGGACGAGAAAAGACAACTTTTACTAAAAAAACACTTTACAGAGAAGCTCAAAATGCTGTGAGGTTGGTAAGCATTCCCTTTTTCCCCTTCTTCAACAGGCTGACTACCAGAATGAACTCTGGGAAAAGGAACCTGGGTCTTTTCTCATGACCTCCCTACCTTTTGGATTTGTTGGTTGGCTGAAGTTGTGGGGGTTTTACACTGTTTTAATTACAATGTAATGGAGTTACATTGTCGGAAATCACTACTATCAGGGATGAATGAGGCTCTTTATAAGGCCAGTGGAGTTTGAACACTAGGCCAAAAACCTGGAGTCAGCTGAATCCTGCATTTAACAGGTTAGGACAAAAACAGAGATGTAAAGGTACTTTTCCCCAAATCATAAACAATCATGTCTGTCACAAAACTTTTTATTTCAGTTTGTTTCAGTCTCTGGAAATGACAGACACTGAACATGAAAGATTTTTAATGACTTGAAGAAGAATCCTAAAAACCAAAGACCAGTATGTCTGATCTGCTGACCAAACCAGTAAAGGCCTCTAGTAATTGACTAAATTCTGAAAAAAGAGAAAGTGAAAAACAGCATACAGGAATAGGTCATTTGTTTGAACAATAAACAATTCACGGAGTAATATTTGAACAGAACAGCAGCTTTCTTACCAACTCATAACTTCCTTAGTATTGCAGAAAGAAAAACTTAAACAGATTCTATTGGTCCAGAATAATTAAATTTGATTGAATGTATTGTAACAGAGTAGTAGTAGATAACTATCTCAGTCAGGCATTAGAAACATGCCACTGATTTCATGGATGATTGTGATTAGATTTATTGCTAATACAATATCTAAATATTGACAATGAAGTATAGAATATAAGCAGGTCTAAAGGGTTACAATATAAGCAGGTTGAGCTAGAAATTTACAGGTTTCAGTCTTTGGCTTTGCAGAATACACAATCACAAAGCACCTATGGAGCTACTTTATTATTTTATCTCCACATGTGACCTTATCTTAGCAGTTTTACTCACCTGTCTAAAAGTTAATCTATTCATTATGAGAGAATCCAAAGAGTTCCTCCTGGTATCTTGTCTTAGGACAAATCATATTGCCCACCAGAGACAATCACAAGAGAGAAGAGGTACATCTGTGGGGTGAAGACTCACACATCTTTCATTGTCAGTCACATATATGCCAGCAAGTTACTTGAAACAAAATCTCTAGTTAATACATGAATAAATATGTCAAGCAAGCTACTGGCAAAGTCAGCAATGCACTTGGGATAAATTGTTAGTCTCCGTGAAGAGAAGGGGTTTGGAAGTTTCATTTATTTATTTTATAAGCATTAAGAATCTAAATAAGTTGTTTCAAATTCCAGAGACTCTCAAAGCATTGGTGGACGCAAGTACCACAAAATCACCAAGAGAACTCTCACAGATTTAAATTTGCTCTTCTTTCTACCACTGCACATTTTTCTGGGCCTTCCAACTAAAAAGTTGAAAGTCAGTTGTCTGACAGAAATGGACATGTAAAGGCCTCAGCAAAAGACCTAGCTACAGGAGATGTGTGACATAATGTTTAAAGAAAAAATAAATTCAGACCAGTAACCTGAAGAAAGAATTATTCAAACCAGCATACATATACAAAATATTTTTTATTAAAAACCACGTAGCATTGTCTATTAATTGGAAAAAGTGGTATCCTTGCATGGAGCATCTTTGTTCCTTGTATATGTAATGTTCCTTGTATATCCTCATTATGTAATTATTGTGCTTTTTCTGAAGATGGGAATCACAACACCAATTCTCAGAACTTGGCTGAAGGCAGAAGTTTTAACCACAGACTCTCTCTTATTGTCTTTGGTCTGATTCAGGAGACACTTTCCATGGGGACAACTTCTTGGAATTTTCTAACAGGTGCTGAGCAGGTAGGCACTAGAAAACATGTATTTCATCATTATCTCACTTGCTTCATACACGGTGTTCTTAAATAAAAGAGGAAAAAGAACACATTGGTAAGAGTAAAGTTATTTGCAGTGTAAGTGATTAAATCTTGCAGACAATAAACAGTAACTTTATAAGTTTCATTTTCTCTTTTTATTATTAGCCTGTGGTCCAGCAAATGCATCTGACACACTGTACGGACATTTTTCACAAGACTGTCTCTGTTGCTAGGTTCTCCCCTGAGTCCATGAAGTTAGCGTACCCAGATGGTCAGTAAAAACAACTTTTTCATTCCTATCTTGCTTTTTAAAGGCTTAGGGATGAAAATGGATACACTGACATTAAGATGAACCTAAGGCTATGTTGCTTTGGACCATCCCACCACTCATCTTCCACAGCCTACAGAAAATTTATAAACGTTTTGTTATTATAATCGCCCATCAAACCAAGGTGTGGCAGGTAACAAACCAGGCCATGCTCTTCTGTATGATTTTACATTGAATTTGATTAATTTACATTTCTTTATATTCAGAAACAAAGCATTCCTTTTCTCAACTGTTACAGGCATACACCACATCCTGTGCACATCCTGTCAAGGCTGAGTTCCCCACAACAGGCTGCAATTTCACCAGTTCTGCCACCCCTGACAGCAGCCAGCACTGGTTACTTTGGAGAAAGTATATCACCATTCCTCTTTAGCCAGACCCAGTTTAAGGTCTTTCTGAACAAGTAGCATCACCACCTTTGTTTGCAGGGCTATTTTTTCCCTTCAGAAGTACCTCCTCTTGCTTGTTTTTAAGCTTTCACCCTGAAAACTTAAATTTAATCTGTGGTTTATTACAGAGAAAGAAATTATTTTATGTGTACTCCATCCACTATTTATCTCTCTCTAAAGAGCTATCAACTCCTCTCCCCTGAAATCTATTATTTAAGGGGAAAAACTCTTCTGTCCTTATATGAAAACTATTCCAATTATTCTTGCTTCTCTGCTGAGGTTGGGTTTTTTTTTAAATTCTACTCTACCTTCCTTTTGATAAGGTGGCTCAAAATGCACGCAGTGTTGAAGATCTCCATGGATTCATATACCAATTTGATGGAATTTTCTTTTTTCCACTTTTTATTTTTTTTTTACTTTTTGCTCTTTCTACCTCTTCCTAGCATGGTTCTGCTTGCCTTTTTGAGTATCAAGCTGACATTTTCACATAACTATTCACAATGAGTCCAGAATAATTTCTGAGTGATAATAGGTAAAACAAAGCACATCACTGCATGCATATAATTAGTATATATGCACTATTTTACATTTATCAGTTCTGAATTTCCTCTGCCATTCTCTCACTCAGTCATGCAAAAACTGCAAGATTTTCTGCACTGCTTTACAGCCAGCTTTAGGTTTGATGTTTCTGTAAGCTTCATTATTCACCTCACTCTCCCCTTAAAAGAAGTTTAAAAGACTTGTGTTAAACATAAAAATACAGATGAATGCATTATGTCAGATCAGTGATCCTCCAAGCATTCTGTGCAATATTGACTAAAACCAAAGATGCTTAGGCAGTGGCATCAGAACCCTGGAACACCTACTACTCTCGACTATTCCTGAATTTGCATGCTGTGTTTATAGTTCTGGCTTGGTTTTTCCACACTGCTGCCTCTTTGGACCCAGAGAAAATTCTAGTGTTTGTCATGTCATCAGGTGTGGAATGTCAGAGCTTAGCGACACACTGTGCAAAGAACCACCTCCTCTTGTTCTGAACGTGACGCCCACCAGCTTCCTTTGGCACCACAGACACTGGGGCTCTAGTGACCCTTAAATGACATCCATGATTTGGTGGATTTCTGTTTTTGAAGACTGAGCCATTTGTTAGCTATTTCTAAACTGATTCAGTTTCTTTAGGCTCAGGCTCAAAACTGAACTATCAAGCAAAAGGACAACAACAGTCAGATGGGCTATCAACATTGTCCAATGCTTTCCTGGAAAAAAAATGTAGCAAGTATTTTCTCCTTGATATTAATGTATAATTTAAATGCAAGCTGCAACAGATCAATGGGGTTCTTGTCCCAAGAGCAGTTGCAACACTCCTGCAAACAGTTAATAGATTAGACATTGCATTTCAAAAATATGTAACATGTCTGTAAATTTCAAGTATATTAAGAATATATGTGCAGAGGAAAGAGGGAAGCAGAAAAAATTAAGCTAAAATGTTCAGAAACACTCTTCTGAGTTGCCCTTCTGCTAGACTTTGTATTGTCTCCTCTTTGATTGGGATTCTTCCTCACCCAAAAAAAAACAAGCCTAAGTAACACTTTATTGCTGGCCAGCAAAGTGAAAGTTGCGAGGGCAGGAGTTATGAGGTAGACTACCAAAAACTGCACAGGAGAACAGAAGAAATTTACCCTATTCTTACCTATACTTTCATATATTGTTATTTGGGCTTTTTGAAAAGAAATGGAAATCATCCTTATCTATGCCCTAGGGATTTTTTTTCCCCTGGTCATTGTGGAAAGTCGAGGTTGAAGCAAGTGAATTTTTGCTTAATTCTGAGGACAGGGAGGTTTATAGTTGCTCTGATGTGTTCCAGGAATCAATCCCTCAGTTGTGGGCTAGCTGCAGAAGCAGTTTGTCTCCCTCGTTCATTCCCCATTTCACCAACAATGCCATTGTTCCAGAGGAATGCAGCTGTCATGAGCGGCCGTGACTGCAGAAGGTGCTCCCTCAGGCAGCCTGGGCTGCTGCCATCAAGCATTGTAAAGTGCAAGACCAAAACCAAAACCTTGAACTTGCCTTGGTGCTCAGCAGGGTTACAGTGCAATGAGCAGAACTTCAGGGCAATATGCTTTCAGCAGCCTGTAATAGGGAAGAGATGAATGACTCCATTTTGCGTCAGTTTTGTAAATCTATACCATATGACTGGCTACTAAAAGTCAGTGGCCAGCTCGAGCACAAGGATTTGTAGCTTCTAAAGTTGTACTGAAATCATGGGGGGAAGGAGTGCTTCAGTACTTATTCAAGTGAGAGGCACAATCTGAATTCAGGAAACTGCTCAAATATAAATAAATTTGTACTGTGTGGAAGATCACACTGCCAAACGCCTGTGTCCAGAAAGGAGACAGAGAAGCCCTGCAGAAACCATTTTTTTCCAAACAGTGGGAGAGTCCACTGAGCTATACCCCTGTAGGTCTCTTGAGCTGCTGTAGGACACAGCCTCCTTTTATCCTACGTTCCTGATTGCCTGTTGCCCTCCTCCTCTCCCCATTGGCTGAGGTACTAGGAAGGTACAGCCTTCCCAATCCTATTACTGCATATCTCCCCTACACCATCTAGCCCCACACTCATTCTTTCAAATCCTTGTTCTCAAGTAATTTGTAAAGACATACATACCCATTCCTCCTATCAGTACAATTATGCATCATGAAAATACTAAACCCCACACATTGGTCAGCCAAGAACTTACTTTAGCTTAGCATTCAACTCCTTTCTTCAGTTTTAAAAAACAATGAGGAGAGTTTTCAAAAAGGAAACACTTACTATTCATGTGAAAGTATACATTGAAGCTCAAATCTTTACATCTATATATTTATTATACCAGGATGCACAAACTGATTTTATGAGGGCAATTCAACCATCATTCCAAAGTAGTGGTTAACTATCAGGTTTTGTCTACATAATAAAAATTTGCAAAAAACAAGCTCTAAATCAAACAAAATCTTTATTGGAGTTGTAGAAATTCAGTGTGACATTTCCCATATTTTTCTTCTGGTTCTCACAATGCACTTACTTCAGTCCTCACAACCTTTAAGAGATCTTGCCCAGTATTACCAAGACTTCCTTCCTTCTATTCTTCCTGTTTTATCACTCCTACCAAGTTCTGTCAACAATGATTTTCAAATAATTTCTCTTGTACATCCACCCTTCCCCAACCATGTCAACCAATAATCAGCCCAATGTCCAAATGATCACAGCCAAAAACAATCACTTATATCCTCAATCACCCATTTTCTAGCTTTTTCCTCACCACTGACTGAGGTAATTCAAATGAAATTAGAACAACCTGCAGATGACTGCACTGGTCACTTCTACCTGCCATTATTTTTGTAGAACTTCCTCCACAACTAAATGCAAGCAGATAATTAAGATCATCATGCACTTTTAAGTATCAAATTAATTCCAAGTGAGCAATAAACTTACCCAAGCATATTTCTATAAATAAATTTCTGAGAATTCATACAATATCAAATCACTTTGACACACCGAATTAAAAGGGCCAGCATAATAGTAACCAGTGGCCTTCACACAAAGAAAGACCATACTGCCTCTCCTCACAGAGGGGATTAATCCTTCTCCAAATCAGCTCGGGGAAATGGGAAATGGAAAGCAGTCACCAGTCCTCTGTGACTACATGCTGTTCTTTGGCTCTAAAAGCCTTCTTCCCAGTGCAAAAGTCTTGGCTTTGCCATGGAAGAGCAAGCAAGTTGCAGATCAAATAAGTGGGGAAGATCTACTCCCTAGTAGAAAAGGCGATGATACATAAAAGCATGCACAGATCTCATTATACATAAGTAGTTCTGTCTCCCTCACACGCCAGATCCCAGAGCAGAACTCCTTACTAGTTTCAATTCATGCCTGAAGTCAGTTGTGAACGACAAAGTCAGTAGAAGAGTGCATAATGAAAGCCAAACATCAACAAATGTTTAGAAAAACGCTGAATGTAGAAAAGAAAAAGCCACGCTTGCTTTAGACATTAGAAGGTTTGATTAGCACTTCTCCCACAAGGAGACCAGGAAAAAAAGGTAAATAAGAGTTATTAAAACCACTACTTAATTTTACTACATAGATGAAAAAAAAAAAAAAAGAGAACAATCAGTTAGGGATATGTGAAGCAGGAAAGTCCAGAACTCGCCTACTGTGGAAACAAGGAGACCCAAAACAGAGACTGGAAACTCTAAAGGTACAAGGCAGAAGAGAGATTAGAGTGAAAAGAAGAAGAAAAAGCATAGAAACCGAGAAGGGCATTTTAATGTGTGACCACAGACATAAACTGAAGGCTGACATTAACAAACCACATTATCTTGTGCTCATCTGCTTATGACTTCCCACTCTATCCCATTTTTCCTTCTCAATAAATGCAAAGCAAGGGAAGAAGGAAAACAATGCCACTTGAATCTTTTTTAGAACATGGAACCCTTGCATACAGTACTATTGCAATCATATTCAAGAAACGTACCAAGCCACGCTTGTTTGCAATTCAGATACCAAACTGGATTTTAATACAATCATTTACGCTGTTATATTCCATCCAAACATGTTTTTCTAAATTAATTTTCTTCACTTCAACAAATGAAACATTTCTGGAAAAAAATCAAGAGGAATTTGCTCAAAATAAAACTTTGCAAATCTGCTCCTAGACATGTATCACAGAAGGAATAGAATGCCTTTCTTTTTTGCATTTAGAAAATGTATCTGACATACTGAATTCTGTAAAACAGACTGGAGTGACTTCACTGACAAGTATCCCAGTCTACCCGAAGTTAGAGATCAAACCTTTAGAAATAATAGATATTAAAAAAACAAATAAGCAAAAAAAAAACCAAAACCAAAACAAGAAAAACACCAAGAATTTCATTTGGAATACATAAAGAATGTACAATCTTGTCACATTAATATCTGTTTTTCTTATGAGCAGTTGTTGCTGAAAATATATTTTTACTGCTTACCATTTGCAATGACAGAAACACTTATGATTAGCCTAATCACAGACAGCATCACCGTTGGGCACTGTTTACTCTCAACACTGAGTGTTAAGAAGCATCCAAGCCAGAGAAGACAGCTATAAAGGAGACAAGCTTTCAACTTTATTACTTTACAAAGGATCACTTTGTGTCATACTCATCTGTCTTTGCTTTTGCCTAAGCTCTATCTTTGTTCTGGTTAAATTTATCTTCTATTCAAATGAATCACTACACTGGTAGAATTCCTGTCCGTGCACATGAACTGAGAGAGTTGCTATTTTTTTTTTTTTGTTTGTTTGTTTTGGGCTGAGCCCCACCAAGATCACCTCTGATTTCCCACTTCTTTCATCCTCCTTAATTCAAGGCCTCGGGACCCACCATCAAGAAGTGACATGGTGTTACAGTTACTCTCAAGTGTCTCAACTCTAGACTTTGTGCAGGAAGAGAGCTTACTGAACGCCTAAATGCTTCTGCTAGCAAAAACTCTTAATCACCAATCAGCAAAACACTTGAACCTCAAACAAAAAGCTCAAGATGACTTGAATGGAAGCTTGCTAAGAGTATTTTTGGTCAAATACATCTAAAGATTAAATTTCACCTGCCAGTGGTACACTGTACCACAGCTGTCACCAAAATTCTCTTTGACATTTCACAGGACATAGATCCTAAGTCAACATTTCTTGAAAAGACAGTGCTGTGACACAACTCCATCATTTTCAGAATGGTTGGTTGAGAGCTTGTTCATAACTAGATCCTTTCATCTTTTTCTTTTGCCTCTAGACAGCTGCCAATGGCTTGGAATTCACTACTTGTGGATGACTAGGTAATAGCAATGATACCATCTATCCCATTGATGATGTCACAGGTAATCTCTCCCATTGCAGTGGTGGGATATGCCAAAAGAAATCTTTTCACAGATAACTGAGTTGTTCCTAGTTTCAGCTCACCTGTGCAGCCATCTCAGTGTAGGAAAATTCTTCTCTTTACAGACAAAGTAAGTGCAGAACCACAGAGTTTCTCTCCATGAATGCAATTACTGAAGTAAGTCATTTTGCTTGAGAACTGAAACTGATATTAGCATCAAAGACAATGATAGAAGGCTGACATAGTCTCTGCATGATGTTCCAACAGACCATGTACCATAGAGGAGGGCATACATACAAAACACTGTGAGATTTTAAAATGTTCACACTTGTCCAAGAAATTACTACGTCAAATATGCCCTAGAAAGCTGACTAGCAATTAGAAATTGCAAGTATCGCTATTCAACACACTACTAGTTCTAAAATTTTCATTTTATCTGCAGACAGAATGCAGAGAACTCAGTGGAAGCCCTAAATCACCAGGTGAGCAAAGTTGCTTTTCTGAACTCCACTGATATAAAAGCACAATATAAGGAAAATGTAACATCAAGTACTTTGTAATTAAAGCAAACCAATCAAGTTTTAGACGTTAACCTACAAACTGAAGCACAAAGAAGGCCAACAAACCACACACTATTAAACCATTAAAATAGCTGGATTTCCTGAAACCCCAAGCACTAGAAGAGTTCTTTACGTAAAGCTGCTATTTTCATTTTCTTTGTTACTGGTTTGCAAAGACTCTCTGGAAGAAACACCACCTTGGTGCTAACAGTAAGGGGTATGAGAAGCAACTCCTGAATGAGTTGTGATGCTCCTGTAGCCAGAAAGCTTACAATCAAAACTAGGTAATGATTTAATTTTAACACTATTTAGCAACAGTCGAAGCATTAGAATTTAATTTCTTTTTACAGAACAGTTTTCCATTAGATGCTTCAGGCAGGTCTATCTTTGAACCTGGCCCTATACACTAAGGATGCAAGTGAGACGTCCAGATGGCAGAGCCAAACACACAGCCCATGCCTACCCTCTCACCCAATAGGTTACCTGGCATAAAGCCCTGCTGTGAACAGACCCAGAGATGTTACCAACCAGGCTGACCTGAAGATTTGTACACCCACCCCGAACCCCAGGTACCCCAAGTACTCACGGGAAAGTTGTATCAATGCCTGAAGTGACAAGCAGACATCTTCTTTTGAGTATCACTGCAATAGGTATTAGTGCCATGCAGTGCTGCCATCACAGACAGATACAGACAACCGAGTCCAAACCTCTGTCAGCAAAAGAGATCGCAGGAATCCTCCTCAGGGTGCCTCAGGCAGTATTAGTACAGTTCATCCAGCTGCTCGCTTATCCAACATCAACTCAAGAGCTGTGGGGGCGGTAACTCTGGCAGAGGAAAGGCAGCAAATCGCTGGGGGAGAGTTGCATCTTCAGCCAGCACAGCTGCTTGCAAAATGAGTTATCTTGCTACACTCCTATCCCTGAGGGGCCTGGTGCCTGCTGACACACAGAGACCAGCCATCACAGCCACTTCTATGCAGCAGACCACCAGCTAAAGCCCTTGCCTAGGCTGTAAGAACATTAACTTTTCTCCTGGATCTAAACGGATCCGAAAATACCATTGCCTACCTCCTGGGAGATGGCTGCAGCTAAGCCTACTGAGGCACACATTGTATAGCATAGTAGTATTATAAACATAGGAATACATGGCCTATGTTTATAATAACCAGCTAAAACACACACAAATTCCCCGTAACCCTGCCCAGGATCTCAGAACAGAGAGAGAGAACAGCAGCACTGAAGTTACTGCTTCTGCTGTGTACTGCCATCTCGGCTGCACATGGACTCAGGCCGACTGCAGAGCAACTCCTGAATTACAAACTCACAGCCAGCACTTGGGCACATAACGATTTGTGTGTCTACGAAGACATGCTAAGAATATTGCTGCTGTTCAGCCTGGAGGAGAGAAGGCTGTGTTTGTGGAGACCCCATTGCAACCTTCCAGTACCTGAAGTGGGCCTACGTGGAAGCCAGAGAAGAAATTTTTATTTTAAGTAGTAATGTGTTCAGACTGAAAAAATGAGAATTTTGAGTTATACATATGAAACTAATTCTTTACTATGAGGTTGTAAGAAACTGAAACAAGCTGCCCAGGGCAGATATGGATGCCCCATCCACGGCCATGCTCAAGGCCAGGTTGGATGTGGCATTCAGCGGCTTGGTCTGGTGGGAGAGGTGGCACGGCAGGCGGCTTCACACTGGTTAATCTTTTAGGTGCCTTCCAACCCCTTTAACATTTTTTTTTTATGACGCTAAACAGTGAACAGGCTGTGAACTGCCACCCCTCAGGGCCCGTTACGCCACTGGGCGAAAGGGGGAGGCAGAGACAGCAGCACCTGCTGCCCGAGGACAGTACGGCCCTCACAGAGGAGGGATCTGCCAGCCCGGGGGCGGGCCTGTCCACACGCAGCCCAGAGCCCCTCAAGGGAGCGAGGCCGCCGAGGCCGGCGGCTCCCGCGGGAAGCGACACAGGGAGCAGCAGCGGCAGCGCGCGCGCCACTGGCACCGGCCGCCGGAAGGTTATTTATAGCTTGGCCCGGATACGCGCTGACGTCACGGAGCGGACCGCCCCCGTGCGTCAGCGTAAGGCGCACGTAATGGGAACGTGACACACGCACGCCGCGCAGGAGCTATTTATAGTCGGGAGAAGGCGGAGAGGGGAAAGGGGAAAAAAAATTTAAAAAAAAAAAAAAAGGAAAGAAAGGAAAGGGCCGTTTGTTCGCCGTCCGCAGGCGCTGGTGGGGGGGCGTGGGTGCCGTCAGGTGACAGGGCCGGGAGCAGGGGGGAACCGCGCGTGGCGGGAGCGGGGAGGCGGCGGGCGAGAGCTGGCAGCGCGCGGGGGGATTCCCCCGCCCCCCCGGGGAAACCCCCCATGGAAAATAAAAAGTGTAAAAGTGGCGGTGCTCGGGTTTCCGGGAAGCAAAGCTGCTCCCGCCCGGGTCTGGCGGTGCCGCTCCTCCCGCCGCCTGCGTGGGACGAGCGGTTTCCAAACGCCTTTCTCCCACCGCCATGTCCCGGCGTGGCGGGAGCGGGGCTCCCCCGCGGGGTCAGCGAGCTCCCTGCGGGAAGGGACCCGAGCAGATCCTGTGCTGGGGATGTGCCGTTCCCCGGAGCCGTTCTGGGAGTTTTTCCCCGCTCCGAGAACAGACCCGAAAGGGATCTGGAGTTCCTGTCTTAGGAGGAGAGCCTGCGGGAGCTGGACCCTGTTTAGTCTGGAGGAGAGAGGACTGAAGAGGGGCTCTTGTTAATCCATGTAAATATCTCCAGGGCGGGTGCCAAGAGGATGGTGCCAGACTGTTTACAGCAGTGCCCAGTTACAGGACAAGAAGCAATGGCCATGCACTAAATCACAAGAAGTTTCACCTCAACATGAGGAATAACTTCACATTGAGGGTGGCAGAGCAGTGGAACAGGCTGCCAGGAGAGACCGTGGAGTCTCCTTTGGAGACATTCCAAACACACCTGGAAGCGTTCCAGTGTAACCTCCTCTAGGTGACCCTGCCGTGGCAGAGGGGTTGGACTCCATGCGGTGCCTTCCAGCCCGGGGGCGCCCCGGGTGTCCCGAGAAGTGGCGCGGGGACACCTGTTGGCGCCGCCGTCACGCGGCGCTCAGCCGGGCGCGCGCGTCACGGGACCGGGCGCGCGTGCCACCGCTGTCATCTGCCCACGCGCCGCGGGGGACAGGGCGGGAGGGAGAGCCCCGGGGAAATGGAAGGTTCCCCCCTCCCCCATCCCAAACCCCATCCGAGGCGGCCCCCGCTGAACGGTGGGGAATAAAGGGGTTAAAGCAAACAGTCCCAGCCGGCGTCCTGCGGCCGCTTTTCCTGGGAACAACCGCTTAACTTCATCTTTGGCTGGGTTCCACCCCCCGGCCGTGGCAAATGGCAGAAAACTCCTCGGTTTAAAAACAGACCCGAAAGCAGCGCGTGAGGAGAAATGAGGGATTAAGGGACTTTAGTGGAGCGTGCTGGCGCGACACAAATCCTGCAGGTAACGTGGGAATGTCACCCCCGGAAATGTTTGTAACGCGGCAAAGCGATTTAAAGAGCCAATTGGACAGCTAGAAAGAAACGAACCGTGAAATGGTACAATTTTTAATACAAGCCTATTTATGAAACACAGAAATATCAAGGTTGGAAACTACCTCCGGTATTCTAGTCCAACCCTCGACCAAGAAAGACTTTTCTCGGGCGTCGAGAGATACGTGCATATAGACAGCGGAAGATCCATTAACGCCTAGCTTGAAAAGTAGCAAATAGTCAAGGAGTTTGTTGGTGAGACAATCTGGTTACTAGGTTGATGATGCTATAGGAGATGGAGAAGAGGAAATCCAAAGACCTCCACAGTTAGAAAGGACCCAACTGGGGGTTTCAGGTTCTTTTCATTATTTAAATCCCCTGCTAGGAACAGGTATAATGAATGATAAAATTGTAAAGCTCAGTGATGTTACCTCTCTGTTGAAAGCGTGATACTATGGCTTAATGTAAGAGCATCATGGAAAATAAAGGGAATTGCCTAAACTCTTAAGGGCAGAAATACTGAAAATTTAACTTACTACTTCATCAGCAACAAAAACAATAAAATTGGATCTAATAGAGAACAGATGGCGGGAAGCTTTTTCCCCCCCTTGCATGGAACCACAACTGCACAGAATGATCAGTGGGGAATTTTGGTAGGGTGAAAACACCATGGCAGTTCTCACACTCAGCACATGAAAGCTTCGGCAAAGGGAAAATGGAAATGAAATTTGCTTTCTAAATTGCCCAGAACTTCTAATTAGTTTCTATTGCAAATTTTAAATGCAACACGACAAAGCTTTTGCCTCATCATCTAGAGCAATTTTTTTCTAAAAGTACAAAATATATCCTAGTAAAAAATAGGAGACTGTTCAAACATTACTTCTCTTGCGGTGCAACATTCTGCTCTCTTTCTGGAAGGCAGAGTATTGAGATCGGCCCAAACTATGCAGAACAAAGCCTTCACAAAGACATTTGCTGGTCTTCTTGCTTTGGAAAATGCAAAGGTTCTTTTAGTAGAGGAGTGCATAGAATCACAGAATGTTTTGGGTTGGAAGGGACCTTAAACATCAGCTTAGTTTCAACCCCTCCTGCCATGATCAGGGACAACTTCCACTAGATCAGATTTATCAGGGTCCTATCCAACCCAGCTTTGAACACTGCTCAGGGATGGCACATCTGTGCTTCAGTGAGCACCTCCACTAATTTTCAGTCCCACTTGGTGCTTCCTGTTTGCCTTTGTGAAGCTCAAACACTCAGAGGAGGATTTCTTAAGCAAGTAGAAGACAAGGCATGGAATTTCTTCGCTGCCATTCTCCCCCTCATCTCTGTCATTGAGACACATAGGCTTTCTGTAACTGGATCTCTGCTCTATGTGCCCCAGATGCAGTGATGATTGTTCTCTAACACTATTTAGATGGGTTTGACTTTCACTTCTTGTTGTGGCATTTCAAATCTTTTGCCATTTGAACCACACCATAATCTCATACAGCACTCCATCTGTAAGTTTTTATGTAGTTTTTTGGTAACACACACACTGATGTTTTGCTTGTTGCTGAGCAGGGCTTACACTAAGTTAAGGACTTTTCAGTTTCTCCCATCAACCCACCAGTGAGTGGACTGGGCATGTAGAAGTTGTGAGGGGACATAGCCAGGACTGCTGGTCCTAACTGACCCAAGGGACATTCCATATCATATGGCATCATGCTGAGCACATAAAGCTGGGGGAAAGCTTGGGAACAGGCTAGGCGTTGGTCAGCAGGTGGTGAGCAGTTGCACTGTGCATTGCTTGTTTTGTATAGTGGTGGTAGTGGTAGTAGTAGGAGGAATAAGACTTTCCCTTCCATTTCTGTTGTATGAAACTGTCTTTATGCCAACCCATTGATTTTGCCTTTTTTTTCTCCAATTCTCTCCTCCATTCTGCTGTGGGGGACATGTCAGTGAGTGGCTGTATGGTGCTTAGCTACCCGCCAGGTTAAACCAGGACATCTAAGCAGCACACCTGCACTCAGTGCACTTTGCTCCTTTTGTTCCTAAGTTTGTTTTGGCACTCCTCACTCCCACTGTCTCCAGAGGGCCATACAGAGGAGCACTCGTAACACAGCTCCAGGCATGGCATTCCCAGTCCACTATGGGCTGCAGCAGCCCTGACTTACCAATTTCATTCAAGTTTGGAATTCAAGATGATTTTCATAGCACCCAAGACTGGACTCTGAGCTCATCACCCTACTCCTGGAGCTGGGTCTGTAAATTCTGGTGCATACACCACAATTTGTATATATATAATCTATGCATACACAAATTTCATATACAGCACAGGGGATGGAAATTGAACTGGTTTCATTAGCTCATTCTAGCAGCATATTTCAGCTGATCGAGAGATGCCAGAAGGTTTAGACACAATTGAAGAAAACTGATGCTTAAACTCTCTTAACCTGTGACATGATACTAGTGTCCACTTCTGATCTTTAAGATATGAAAAGCTTGAAAGAAATAGTTCAGATCCTATGATTCATTTCTTTGTGTAAGAGGGGAAAAAAGAATTACTGCCATTGAGGTGTTTGAGGCCTTATGCATTAGTAAGAAATAAGCAATAATAGTAATTAGTTTTCATTTCTGTGCTTTTATTTCCTAAACACTCTGTTGTTATTTTACAGATGGGAAACAGAGCAGGCAGAGGTAAATGAGATTGTGCCAAGGCACCAAGCCAGGACAGACATGAAGCAAAAAGCAAACCTGGACAGGCAGTTGCCCTGGCAGCTGGGATTTCTCACTTCTCTCCTCAAACCCCTCATCCTACCACAGCTGAAGAACTGCTACCCCTTGGGTCTATGGAATGGGCAGTCAGATAGCACAGTAGTGAGAAGATAAAGAAACAGACAGGGAAATAGTAGGAAATGCAGTACAAGAAGAGGTAAGAGAGATAGTAAATGAAATGCAATGCTCAATAACATAGGAAGATCCATAGGTTTGGAAATCATTAGGAGCAACACAAACAGGGTAACCAGAAAGACAATGTAATAAAAAGAAGATGAAATTTAAAAGATATTAGAAAAAGTAAATAAGTAACAGGTTGTTGCTCTTGAGGAGCTATCCTTTATCAACACAAATAGAAAGTCTGCCAAAAAGGCAGTGCCTGCTGGACATGCCTAAGTTATTATCTGGTATAAACTATTATATATTTTACAATGACACAGTTGCTTTTGTTTGGTACTTCATGTGGTAAGTAAAGAGATTCCATTTTAGGAATAAAGACTGACAATCCAGTCAAGAATTAAATGTAGAAATGAAAGGCCCAAAAGGAAGCCATAAAATAACATAAAGAATAATTATAATTGCTGTAATTGTATTAATTATGAGATAGACAGAAAAAAATATTAAATTTTGGGGTTTGTAAACCAGTCCCATGGCCTTGATCCTTTATTAAAATCCATCTCTCTGTAATAAACATTACAGTTTGTGAGATCTTTGTCTAGGATAAGATGAACTTAAGCCTTTTTCTTTTCTTCCCTGCTCTCTCATTTTCTTTAAGTGAGCACAATCAAGTAAGATTGTCCTTTTGAAAGTATCAAGGCCAATGTAGTTCTTTTGTATCCATTATAAATCCAGTTTAAAGCTGTTTCATTATTACATAGTTAATGTACTTAATTGAAGATCCCTATGAATGCCCCTTCATCTCCTTATTTAATAATCTGCTGTGCTTGCATGTCTGAACCTTGTCTGGTCCTGGCTTCTCCTATTCCTAATCAGCTCCTAAGTTGGCAGTAGGAATTATACTCTCAACAGCCCCTCTGCTAAATATGATCACAGTTCAGTCTGTGGGCTTGTCTAAAAGGCAGTCATTCAATTTGTTAATATGTGACCTCCTTTACTTTTAATGTTGGATCTCCACAACCAAGGAAGAATCGGCTATTGTCTTGCAAGCCAGGCAAAGTGAACAGGCTGAGTCAGTCCAGGAATATTCAAGCCTCCCCATCTGTGGTATTGCAGAATTCCAGGGCAATTCCACCAGTTGGTGGAGCTTCTGTCTGGGAAAACAGAGCTATTGTGAACAAAGCATACTGTGCATATTTCTAACATTCATAAAAGACTGGGTTTGAATCATTTGAATCTTTCTCAAAATTTCTTCCTTTGGGGCAAAAATTTCTAATGCATGGCCACGATCCAATTATAGTCCTTTGGAAAGTCTGAGCATAAACTATGCAACCGTGTCTTTAACTAGTTGTGAAAAGAAAAGATAAATGTTTGACTGTAAAAGTATAACAGTAGGCTGGATTATATTGGGACTTCATTTACTCAAGACTAGGACTCGGTTTTATCAGGGCATGGCCTGCCAAATACACCACCAAAGACTAAGATAGGCCTTCCCCTCTTCCCCATCATGACCTCTCTATGACACAGGCTGCTTTCAAGCAAAGGAGGCAGGATGAGTTCCTCTTCCAGTTTGGAAACACAGCAGTGATAAACTGTGTGTCCTTACAACCTTTTGTAGCATGCTGCCCCTCAACTAGAAATGTGCTGGCCTAATATTATAAGGCAGCTGAGGCAGAGATGCTGTTCTAGGATATCAAACTCTGCTAAGTGTCATTTTGACCTGGATCGGTATATTTTCAAGACCTTAGTCACCTTGAGCAGCACCAGAAGGTGTTACATTTATTTTCTGAACAACAGAATACCTCTGAAGGGCAGGATTCTGACTCAGACTATGTTTTAGATGATGAGATTAAAAACTGCAGTGTTTTTTCTAGTACCCCATGCCCACAAACTAAGAAATCTAAATTAATCATCTAACACTTCACATGTTTGCAGGGTGAGGAAAGGGTACAAAACAAACCAACTTCAACATGATGATAAAGGCCATATCCCAAATCTCACCCCTCCAGAGCAAGGAGATGTAGCTTGGGACAGCAGGAAGTCTTAGGCTAGTAGAACCCTACCTCACCTATGAGATTTTTCAAAGACACAAAGCTGGAAGGAGACAGGTGCTACTTTCTGTTGACTCTGTAGCTCTAACAATTACAGCAGTAGAAAACATTACTCTAGAAAACAGAAGACCTGTGATCCAGCTCCTTTCTTATCTTAAGAAGACTCAAATCCACACTGAACTTTATCTGAAAGACTGGCCTCATGAACAGGTTGTTGGCTGTCTAGGAAGGCATGGAGGGAAAAAGGAACTTTTACATAGAAATCATGCTCAGTCAGTCAAGAAAGTTCTCTTAAGGCCATGGCAGTATTTTTATACTATAGGTCTGCAATATAAAATAACACAAGCTATCCTGGGAGCAGGAATGGATAGGATAGGCAGGTCTCCATCCTAGCAGACAGCCTGAAGCACTAGACTACAGTGCTTGCACACAAACCTGAAAGTGGTTTCACCACTTCAAACAGGTCGTTGAGATACCACCCAGAATGATGCAGGGATTACAGCAATCTCCTGGGAGGTGGGGAATGTAGGTTGAGTTTCCCCATTCCCACCCTTGCCTCCCTGCCCCAGACAAACTAGGTGAATCTGAATGTCCTGTTTTCTGTGGATGTGCTGAAACTACTAAGCTATTGTGTATTTTAGGTGCACCAGACAACTCCTCTTTGGGGTTTGCCTAGAATCCGGCATTTAGGCAGATGAACAGTTGTTTTCTGTATCCTGGAGGAAGATAGGAAATATTATTTTAAAAAAAGCCGAAGGATAGTCTTTCCATAGGAGGCCAGACTAGATGCCATTTCTGTGGTACTACTGAATCTATCATAGAATGCCCTGGGTTGGAATGGATCCTAAAGATCATCTGGTTCTAAACCCCCCTGTCATAGGCAGAGAACCTTCCAATGGACCAGGTTGCTCAAAGCCCTATCCATCATAATCTTAAACACCTTCAGGGATGGGGAATTCATAACGTCTCTGGGCAACCTATTCCAGTGCCTCAGCATCCTCCCAGTAAATAATTTCTTATTTCTAATATCTAATCTAAACCTACCCTCCTTCAGGTTAAGGCCACTCCCCCTCGTTTTATCACTGTCCGATTTAGAGGCCTCTGGATAAATGGCAGCTAGTCAGGATATTAGGACTTTGGGTATCTTAACCCTAAAGACAGTGACATTTCATTGCCTTGGCTCCAGAAATCTGCAGCCTAAAGATTGGCTCTGGTCTTGGAGAAGCCAACCAAATTCTGATAAGGAGTCGTCATCAAGTTATCTGGCCATAAAAGCAAATGCGTGGGTGGGCAATGGAAGTGAACCCCTCAGCCTCTCCACACCGTCTGCTCCCAGTCTTCAGTCTCCCCAACTCTGGCAGCACCCAGCAAACATCGCTCAACACCCTTCCCCATTTCCTGGAGCTTTATTTCACCCAAGGCCTCATTTATACTGCTGCAGGCTTTCTCCTGTTGTTGCAGTGCCTGTTTTTATTATTCTGAATTATCCAGTAAGACCTGGGAATGACATCCTTCTGGCCCTCACTCCTGCACCGCCGCCTCCAGCTAAACAAGCTTTGTACACATCACTCAGACAATTTGCCTGCTGTTGTTCCTGTCCCCTTATCTCTCCCCCCCCCGCCCCGCCCCGGTGTTAATGCTTAATGGATTGTGAGTTCCTTGCACGAAGAACTTCCTTTTCGCCTCATGGGAAGCACGCAGCGTGTAGTGAGTGACCTCTCATATCATAAATAACTGCAGGACAGCAGACCGTGCTCTCCCTAAGACCGGACCGCTGCAACACCGCATCTGCCCGAGGCACATAGCGCACTCAGTGCCACTTTCTAATCATTTTCTCCAAACATCCCATTTCCTGTTCTTTAAATAGTACCTCAAAGATTATTTTAAAGGCTTTAAAAACACTCTTGCCGCCGGTTTTGGGTTTGGAGTGGGTTTTGTTGGTTGGGGTTTTTTTTTTAGCATTCTTGCATGACGATATTTTCACGTCGTGGGAGACAGGAACAGCTCGAGGAAGCTGCGAAGTTGCACGGAGTACCCGGGGGAGGAAAGGCGGGGGGGGGGGCAATACGGTTTCTAGGACAGTCCACCTGGCACCGACGTTTTGTTCTCGCTCACACTTTCGATGCAGAGCTTCGATCTTCGGGATGACTCTGGAACTTTATACCCCTCTCGGCGGTAGCCCTCCCGGAGCGGGGCGGGGGGCACGGAGGGCGGCGGCGCTCAGCGGAGTCCCTTTCCCAGCAGAAAGGCCGAGATGCAAAAGAGAAATGACAGCATGGAAAGCGGAGTATTTTTATCGGGGCCAGTGCCCCGATGCGAAGGGTGGGCGGAAAGTGCCACCCTTTCTCTGTCTCTCCTCCCTTGCCCTCAGCCGCCCACGCCGGCAGCGGCATCAAAGGGAATCTCCCTTGTCGCGCCGTGTCAGCACCGGGGATGAGCGCACCGGCCCGTCATGGCATTTTCGCTTCTCCCGGCGCTTACTCAACAGGCGGGAGGGGAGGAAGGGCTGGTTTGCGGGGGGGGGTGGGGCGGGGGGGAGGACTCCCAACCAGCGCCGCTTCTGCCATGAGGTCACCGCGGCGCTATGCGCCGTGCCCGCCGCCGCCCCTGCTCCGCTCCGTTGCGTCAGGCAGGGGGTATCCCCGCCGCGGCCGCCCGAGCGGGGCATCCCCGCCGCGGAAACACCCCGCGCTGCCACGCGTGTCTGTCCTTCGCCGGCGGGGCGGGGAGGGGTGGGTGATCCTGCCTCCGCCGCCTCCGCACCACCAGCCCCCCGCGCAGCGGGCGCTGGGCCGTCGCTCGGGAATGTCAACAGTGGTTCGCCGGGGGCCGTGCAGGGATCACATTGCGACGGGAAGGGAGAGCGGCGCACTGCACCGAGGGAATCGCACCGAGCCGGCCACGCGGAGGGGAACTCCAGCCACAGCCACCAAGAGACTTTTTAATTTTTTTTTTTTTTTTGAGGGAGCCGAGTCTGGCACCTCCCGCCGGCACGGTCCGGCTGCGGCTTTCCCCCCCGCTGGGGGGGGCTGCCGGGAGGATGGGTGTGCGCGCCGGGGTCCCCGTGCGCTGCCCCGCACTCCACCCCCTGCGCAGAGGAAGCCGGGCGGGGGCGTGGCCCCACGACAATGGGACTCGCCGGAGCTATAAATACCCGCCCGCATCTATATTTGGTTTGGCCGGATAACGACGGGGGGGGGGGGGGGGGGGGTGTCCCAAAAATAGCCCCGCGCGCCCGCCCGCCGCCGCCGCCGCCGCCACTCAATGGGCTCCGGCCCCGCCCCCTCCCTCGCGCGCGATCCCGAGCGCCTCGCGCGGGCCCCGGCGGGGCTAAATTTAGCAACGCCGCTTGCGTCAATGACGCGGCCGCCGTGCGTCAGCCCCGCCGCGCCCCGCCCCTCGGAACGGGGCCCGCCGCGTCCTGTGCGTGGATTGGCCGCGGCGGCGGCACGAGGGCGGTGACGTGGGGGCGCGGGCTGGCCCCCGCCGGGGGCAGGCGGCGTCCGGAGGGGAAGCGCGGCCGCGCGGGGAGCCCGCCGGGTTCCCCCGCGGGGGGAGCGGGGTCTGGCAGAGACGCGGCCCCGCAGGGAGGGAGGGAGGGAGGGAGGGAGCGAGGGACGCCCCGGCGCCCGCGGGAAGACGGCGCGCACCGCCTCGGGAAGGGGATCCCGGGGTCGGACGTTGCAGCCGCTCCGCCGGTCTACGGCGTCCGCCGAGACCTGCGCCTGCCCCGGCTTTGCCTCCCGGGGAGGGAGCACGCTCCGCGGCGGTGCCGGCGGCGGGATGGTGGAGCGAGAGGCAAAGCGAAAGTGCCGCCGATGCCGCCGGTCCCTCCTCGTCGAGGAGGCAGGCGCTTCGTCTCCCCCGTCTCCCGTCCGTCGGGAGATGTCTTTGGCGGAGCCCCTCTGTGCGAAGCAAAAGCGCAGCACAGGCCGTCAGGGCTGCGGTGACAGTCGCGAACATCCCGGCTGCCGGCGGTGGATGTAAACACGGCACCGGGCACGGCGGCGGGCGGCTGCTGCCAGCGGAGACAGCGGGGGAGTCGTCCGCCGCCAGCCCGGTGCCCCGGACACACGGACACCGAAAGACACACGGACACAAGCAGTCAAAAGCAGGCGGCAGCCCGGACGCTTCTCGGGGCCGCTCGCACTAGTGCCCGCTCTGTGAGCGGCACCTCTCGCAACCTGTTCCTGCGCACTGGAAAGTTTCGAAAGAAAAGAAAAAGACAGTGAAAAAAGAAAAAAAAAAAAAGAAAAAGAAAATAAAAGAAAGAAAAAGTGGGAGAAGAGAAAATAATGTGGAAAAAAAATTAAAAGGCAAAAAGGAAAAAGGTTTTTAAAAATGAAAAATTAAAAAGTGAAAGAAACCTTTATTAATTCATCCTAAAAGTTCTACTAAGTAGCCAAGCGAAGCTCTTTTCATTTGAGCCACTTCAGTAAAGATAAAATAATTGTATTATTATATTATATATGTTATTATCACAATCTTAATAAAAACTATTATTATTGACATTATTATTATTATTATCAGACTTGGGAACGACTCGCCGGGCTGCGGCGGGCAGGCAGCCCCGAGGCGGGCGGCCGGCCGTGCCGTCCCGCTGCCGGCGGCTCGGCAGGGCTCAGCCGGAGCTCCGCACCGCTCCGCATCTCTCGGCTGTGCGCGGCTCTGCGCGGTTGTGCTCGGCTCGGCGCGGCGCGGTGCGGCGGGAGCGCGGCGCACACACTGGGGCGGGGGGGGGGGGGGGGGGTCAGTAGCGTCAGGCTCCCATGGCGTCACTATTGACGTTTCGCATTCCAGCCGCTCTATGGAGAGGCCGCTAGGGCTCCTCTCACATAAATGACGTTCAGAGAGAGGGAGCGGGAGAGCAGCGCAGAGAGGCGCCTCCGTCCCCTCTCTCCGGCGCAGGCACACGCGCACCCCGGGGCACTCGCACCGGGACGCGGGCACAGGTCCCGGCCCGGCTCCCGCCGCACACACACAAAGGCACATCGCGGCGGCGGCGGCCGCTCGGCATCCCTCGTCCGCCCGCCTGCTCACTCCCTCCCTTCGCCCGGGGACGGGCTCCTGGCTCCTCAGGCTTTTTCAATCCTTTTCCATGCCTCGGGATAACGCACCCTCTGGACCTGCAGCTACCCGGAGTCTGACGGATTTTGTGTCTCGGATCCTGCCGCTGGACAGCGCCTACACACGCCTTTAAGGAAGCGGGCACCTACAAACTAGATGTAAAGACGGAACCTCCACAGCAACCGAGTACGTATGCGAGTGAACGGGAGCGGCTGAGGGAGAGGGACAGCGTGGCGTGTCCCCACTCCGTGAAAGTTACGCCACCGGGGTAGAGATGCTGGGGAAATGCCGGCGGCGAGCGATGAGGCTCAGCCGACGCGCTGCCGTGCCGGCCTCTCGCTGAAACTTTTCTCTCACGTTGCCCCCCTCCTCCCCCATCCTCCCCCATCCTCCCCGTGGATGCTCAATTGCCGCTCGTCTTCCGAGCTGCCTTGTCGGCAACTCCTGCCGTGCGCGGGGCACTGCTGCCCCTCGCAAACGGGTGGGCTGTGGTTGAGAGGAGCGGGAGCCGGAGCCGGTGGTACTAAGGTATTTCTGCTAGTTGTTGTCATGGAAATGATGCTGCCGGCGGCGGCGGGGAGTTTACAGCGCCGGTGATGAATGGCAGCAATTTGTCTCCTTCCTTTAGCCGCGCTTGGGGAATAGGTGGCTCTGTTTGCACAAGTTCAGCTGTCTAATAGGGACGGCGAGGCAGGTTGAGCTCATCTCACTTTGGGAGACAGCAGCTCCCCTCGGCAGCCCAAAGAGCTCGCCCAAGAGGTAATTGCTGGAATGTTATATATTGTATTGAAATGAGACGGGATGTTTGCACGGCACGTCTGCCCGGCATCTGCTCCTCGGAAATGTGCACTTTTCCCTTCGGAGGTCAGAAGTGGTAACGAGGGGGCCGCGGTGCCTCGGCACGGGCGGTACCGTGCGGGGACGCTGGGTTGCGCCGCCGCTGCCCCGCTCCCTGCTCCCGCGGCGCCTCTCGCCTTTGCCTTCTCGCCTTAATAGCTGCGAAAGAAGTTTCAGTCTTGGAAAGAGGCAAGAAAGCGCGGGCGTTGGGCTGGATATTATGTAGAGGGACAGTTATCGGGGCAGCATTATCGCGATAGTCTGTCCCGGACGGAGATGCCGCTCACCTTAGCGCGGCTAGTTAAGAACGCTGTTACTTAACTTGCAAATTTTGGATACGAGTGAATCCGTGCAAGGGTATTTCCCAGAGAAAGGGCGTAAAACACTGTTTTATGTAGGGGAATTGGTGTGTTGGGATAGGATTTTTTTTCTCCAGTAAAAAAAAAAAAAAGTTTGGGAATGAATCGCTAACTTTTATCCAAGCCGCTTCACTCGATTACATTCTTCGCCCTATTTTTCTCTCCTCCGTGGAGACCGTTGTATGCTGGAGTCAAGTCCCGGTAAAAAACAATGGACTAAACCAGACCAGACGGTTTCTTCGGAGGTGAATCTCACGCGATCTCGTGGATATTTGCTGGAGTGACCGTGCGGCTCGGGGCGATCCCTGCCACCCCACCCCCCCCCCCCCAAAAAAAAAAAAAATCGCCAGCTAACCGGCGGTGGAAATCCAGCACGAAACTTTTTAATTGAATGGAGCTTCCCCCTCCACAGTCCCTCCCGGGTAAATGAAGGTTTCGAAACTGGCCTGAAGAAGTCACAGTCACAATGGAGTATTTCACGGTTTCCTCCTCGTATTACAGGGTGGGGAGGGGTGTCACTCGGGGCTGAATGTAAAGTGCACGGAGGAAGAAAAGAGCTTTGACAAGGGTAGTTATTTCCTCCTAATTTACAGCCCTTACGGCCCTGCGCTCCTGGCTCGGGCGGCGGCAGCCCGGAGGGGTGCTGCGTGGTTAAAAGCGCAGCGAGTGTCTCTAGGTAACCGGCGGCTCGGGGGGGCAGAGAGGAACCCTAGGGCGCTCCGCGTCGAGCGGGAAACCGCCTCGCAGGAGCTCGTGAGGGAACAAAACCCTCGGGAGAGAAAGGGATGAGCTGACAGGCACTTAACACCCCGGGAGCTGGCGGGGGTTCAAAGGCGAGGGGCGCGGGGAAGGCGAAAGAAAGACAAGGAGCGGGAGAAAGTCTCCGGGGAGCGGCTCCCGTGGGCAGGGGCCGGCGCGGCCGCGCATCCCCCGCGCTGCCGCGGAGCCCGGCTGGCAGCGCCCAGAGGGTCGAGGGTCGGTAGGGAGCGCTGGCGATGATGGGCCCGGAGACACCGCACGGGGTTAGCCGGGCCGGCAGGACACCCCTCAAGTCTGGCCGGTACCTTACACAGAAACTCCCAACCGGCTTTTCCCCGGTCTCTGCATCCCAAAAAGAGAAAGTTCTCACGGGGAAGTGGACGCTCGGGGATGCTGTCCCGGTTGTCGTAGTCACCCCGCCCGGGGTTCTCCTCTTGCTTTCCCCAAGCCCCTCTCTTGGAGAAAAAACCGGCGGCTCGGTTGTCCCAGCCCGGTGCTGTCCGCCTTTTGTGTGATGAGGGAGCGGGAGCCGGCAGGAATGCGCTCCCCGGCCGAATCCCCCTTCCCACCCGCGGGGCGAGGCGGGGAACTGCCGTGCGAGCGCGGGGGACGGTGCCTCCACGTCCCCCCTAGGCGCCGCGCCGGGGGGGAGGCGGGGGGCTCCTCTCTGCCCCGCCGGGCACCGCCGTCCCTGACTGTGCCTTGTCTCTCCGCCGGCGGACAGAGCCCGGGTCGGAAGAGCGCCCCCCGCCCAGGCCAGGCCCCGGGCCCGCCTCCGCAGAGAGGTCCCAGCCGGCACCCACCCCACCGCCGCCGCCGCCGCCGCCCGCCGCCGCCTCCGTCCGCACCTCCAGCCCCACCATTCAGCGCGCAAGATACCCACCAGGTAAGCTACCGCTCCGGGAGAAGGGCAGGAGGAGGAGGAGGACAGGGTGCGGGAACTCCTGGCGCGGCCCCTACCCTTCCCAAATCCCTCTGGCATCATCGGACCCCGACGTCCCGTGGAGTTTAAATCCCAAAACGATCAGAGCAGCGCATGCCTTTTCTCAGCGCTTTTGGCGCTGCCGTGACTGGGCACGCGAGGTTGCGAGCCCCTCGCCAAAGATGTACCAGGTTTAAGGGGAAGCTGGTTGGGGGTGCTAGTGTCCCTGTTAGGAGCACAGCTTGCCTGGCGTTAAGCTGGGCATCCTTTACCTCAAGTTCTCGCAAAGAAAGAAGAACGCCATGGTAATAGCTCTTAATGTCCTTGCTCTGATGCTTTTACCCATTCATTTGGGTTTTGATGACAGGCTGCTCTTCAATGCACCTCCTGTGGGGCCTTTTCTTTTCTTGTTTTAATATTGTTGGATAAAGAAAAAAATCCCAGGTTATTTATTTTGCAGGGGAATTAATACTGGTGCCCTAAGTGGAAAAGTAGGGGTCAGACACAGACAAGTGCACTGGCCAAAGGTGAGGTAGGAGGAATCCCACAGAGCCAGGAGAGACCAGACCTTTAGGTTAGGAATATTTTTTCAGTCCTCCGGTCAGAGTTATTTTAGACTTCTGTTTTTCTCCTCCACCTTGCACAGAATCCAGTGGCATAACTCTGTTATGCTCAGGAAAAAAAGGCATAATGATCTGCTCCCTTGAACTCCTGCTCATTTTCTGAGCTAGCAAAAAAGCCTTTTTCCTTCATAGAGCTGTGTACCAACATGTCAACTTGTGACATTAGCTGTGAAGTCACTCTGTTGTGTCCCTCCTTCATTTCTCAGTGGAGGTGTGTGGAAAGAATTCCTTTTCCTTTTAATTTGATTAAACACTGATCACTATGTTTTAACAGCCCGTCCTTAAACTAATAAATGATAGTGGTATGACTTGCCAGGAAATGTGAGTGCGTGGAATGGCATGGACAGAAATTGACAGGAAAAAAAAAAAGAGAGAGAACAGTAGAATAATACATAAATAACATTGGGAGGCAAGGCTTCAGGGAGGGTTGTCCTGCCTTCTTCTTCAAGCTTTTGGATTTAAGGCAAGGAAGGTCTTAATTTCAGGAAACAGCACAGACTTTTTTTCTCAGATTTTAGTGTTTTCTTGAGATGAAGAAAGATGTGAATGGTTTGTGACAGCATGATAATTCAAATTTGGTGCTTAGTTTAAATATGTTTATCTGCAAAACGGGCAGGAAAGAATTAAAAGTTGCTTTAACACAAATTACTTGGATTCCTGGATGCCAGGACTGAATATTTTAAAATTGTAAGTGAAGAGTTCTTAAAATAATGAGGAAAGCCTCATTATTTTCAAGGCAAGTTTGTTGGTTTTGGTTTTTTTTTTAACATTAATTATTCCTCAAGTGTTTCTGGAATATAATTACCATGATTAAGAAGAGATGACCTGCACTTAATTTTGATATACATTTTATCCATATTTACTTTTCTCTTTATGAGAAGATTTCTACTAATTGGTGCATTTTATTCCTCAGCTGTGCAACCAAAATACACCACACACTTTTAGTTTGAGTTGCAAATATTGGTCTAGAATCTCACAGTGTTTAGTCAGGCAAACCTCAGCAAATTGCAGAATCTGGCCTATTACTTCCTCTGACCAGCAAATTACATGGAAGACTAGTAGGAAATGTAAAAGAAAATAACAATCAGATCTTTTTAGCCAGGCACTGTGTTGCTTCAGCCATCCCAGATATCAGTGAACTGCATTAAGTTTCATGACTAATGAATAAAACCAGCTGTATTACTGGCCTCAAGCTTGCTTTCCCATGAAAACAGAAATACCTTTTATCCTACATTTTTGCAAATTGAAAGGGATGTTGTACCCTCCACTTTTTAAAGGAGAACATTCTACCAGAGATAAGCCTTAAAACTAATAATGAGACAGCAACCTTAAATTATTAGCTGACCAGAAATATTCTTCAAAGGTCCAGAGCTGAGTAAGCAAAATTGATGTTTGCAAGTCCTGAGTAGCAAATCAAACCTTGTGATTTGAGTAATTCCTCTGACATGCACTGCAGATGCTGCTTCTTTTAAAATAAATACGATTTTTAATATTATGCATTTGACAATCTTGTTTACCCTTCATGAAAATTTTACAGCATGATTGCATGCACACAGAGATAGATTTAGAGTCATAAACCGTTCTCATTCTGCTTATCTAATTCTCATTGACACCTATGTATATTAAGCAGCAGATGTAGGGTAGCTTGAGACGGATTCTTCTCTCACTGACACCGGTATAAATGCGAGTTTCTCCCTTGACTTGATGAGAGCAGGCTCCATAGTACCAAATGCTTAGTCGGTCCCTGGTGGATATTTCTTTTTGAAAGGAAAAGGCTCGAGGCTAATTTAAATGTCCAAACAGGAGCTGGGTTCGTATCTGAGCTCTGGGAAAGCTTCTAGGAAAGAAGTTTGTGAGGGGCTGGGCCGCGGCCTGGTGCGCTGGGCTTGTTGTTCACGTGTCCTTTGCCCTTGCAGATATGCCCTGTGTGCAAGCGCAGTATAGTCCTTCACCGCCCGGTTCGAATTATGCATCCCAGACCTACGCGTATGGCTCGGACTACAGCTCAGACATCATGAACCCTGACTATGCCAAGCTGACCATGGACCTGAGCAGCACCGAAATCACTGCCACTGCCACCACCTCCCTTCCCAGCTTCAGCACCTTTATGGAGGGTTACTCCGGCAGCTATGAGCTCAAGCCTTCCTGCCTCTACCAAATGCAAACTGCCTCCTCTGGCCAGAGGCCCGTCATAAAGATGGAAGACACCCGGCTGTCCCCATACCAGCCCTCGCTGCCCCCATCTACAGACGAGGGCATGCCCAGCACTTCCATGTACTTCAAGCAATCTCCACCCTCCACGCCCACCACACCCGGCTTCCCTGCTCACCAGGGCCTGTGGGACGAGCCCCCGCTGCAGCCCACGCAGACCTGCCTGCCTCCCGGCCACCTGATGGACGCGGCCCCCATGAAGACCGTGCCTCCGCGCTTCCCTCTCTTCCACTTCAAGCACTCTCCTCCGCACACGCCGTCCGCGGCCGCCCACATGTGCTACGACCCTGCCTCCCTGAGCCTGCCCCTGGGCCCCGACAGGCCCGCCGCCAGCCAGGCTCCCATGGAGGGCCATTCCTACGGGCTTCACCTGGCCAAAAGACCAGCCACCTTAGCCTTCTCACCACTCGGCCTCAACGCAGCCACCTCCGGCCTGATGGGGGAGAGCAGCGGGAGCGGCAGCAGCGGCCTCCCGTCTCCGCCCAGCAGGAGCTCCTCGTCCGGGGAAGGCACCTGCGCCGTCTGTGGAGATAATGCCGCCTGCCAGCACTACGGGGTGCGGACCTGCGAGGGCTGCAAGGGCTTTTTCAAGGTGAGAGCTCCGCGCTTTGCTCCCCTCCCTGCTTGCTCCCACCTCACTTCCCACCCGCTCTGTCCCCACATGCTCCTGGTCCTGACCCGGGGCTTCAGGGACATCGTGTGTTAAAACTCAGCCCCCCGCTCCCAGCCCCCCCCCCCCCCCCCCCGCCCCCAGCAGCAGGGTGGAAGGGGCACCCAAAGTTTTTGAAGAAGGTCAAGGAAGGCCCTCTGTAGGATGAAAGGATCAGCCAGTCAGTCTCTGCTGAGAAGAGGCCGTGGTAGTGATCTGGAGAACCGCATCTCTGGTTTGCCAGCATTCCTCAATGAAACATAGGTCATCCCAGTTTAAGCGATACACTGCATTTATCCTGTAGTGAAACTCATCTGGAGTCCATTCAGCCTGGGTTTTACTCAGTCTCCAATTCCAATTATACTTTCTTTTCAGATGAGAAAAGAAACCCTGAAATCATAAAGGCCACTTAGTATTTGAGGCGGTGGCAGCGGTGCCGCTTGTTGTCCGGGGTGGTTGGTGTGAGGAGGAACGCAGGGTGGTCAGCACCAGGAAGAAACTGGTGGGACAAACCCAAGTACTTGTAGCTGCTTTTGGCTGCTGCCTTGTCATTACCCTTCAGCTCAGGAGCCCGGGGAGTCCTCACCAGGGGAAAGCTGCCTGCAGAGCAGTGACTAAGCACTGCACAGGGTCCTGGTGCCTGCTCTGCAATGAAGGCAGCTTTGCAGCTGAATAGCAACACAAATAACTTACACACAGCAGTTTCTCAGTGGAAGCTTTACCCTTATATTTCCAAGAGTTGAATATTCTCTTTTGATCTTATGTTTGGGTGCTTTGTAATTTCCTTTCAGCAGACTGAGTCCAGATTCCAGTATTAATTTCAGAAATAGCTTGTATAAGTGAAGAGCTTGTGATTGACTTTTGGTAGGATGGTTCTGGACAGCAAGTTTAAGATTTGAAATGTTTGGGGTTGATTTTGTATATTTATTCTTGCTAAGATAGCAGTTATGTTGCTGTTCTGGTAAAAGATACAATGGGAACAGAAACAGTCCCAAAATATTTGTGGGGAGGGCTTACAACGTTTTTTTATTGTAGGTGGAGCTGTCACTGTTACTTATTAATAATCCTTTGACCACATGGTAACATACACGTCTCCTGTGAAACTAATTTGTTCTTTAAATACAACCGGAAAAGGGAACACAAATAACATGGAAATAGCAGCTCTTATTATCCCAAACCTGTCCCTGTAAAAATGTGTAGCATATCCTTGAGTTGTAACAGTACCTTATTCTGCAAAACCAAAGTGCTTTCAGCTCCAAATCATAATGAACAATATTTGCTGTATCTCTTATATTTAGTACATTGAGGCTGTTATTTGATAACAAATACAAATTATGGAATAAAATTTATCCATTAATTTAATTTCAGGTAAAGATTTAATATTGAATGTTGCGTTGATAAATTTGTTCCTGGTGTCTTTTCTAGTAATACCTTTTTAGATGTTATTTATTGAAGTATCTCTGATTTTAAGTATGGCAGCATGATACCTTTTTGCATTAATATTTGTTACATTCTTCCAAAGCTTGCCAGGTTTCTACAAATTTTAATTTTGCTTTATTTTATTCAACATGACTTTAGAGTAATTAAATTTACATAGCTATGTCATTATTCTGTCTTTTTTCCTCAGGTCAGGTTAACTTTCCCAGAGTATTTAGCCAAACATATTTTGTAGGGGTTTCTGGTATTTTTTATTTTTCTCCCTGATGATTTTAATGGCTAACCAAACCAGTTATTGTGGTATTTGACTAACAATAGTGATAGCAAGAGAAGTACATTGCGGATCATTTTGATTTTATTTTAATAAGGTCAGCAATAATCAAGGGAATGAACCAAGTAGAAAATTGTTCCCAAAGGGATATTAAAAGCGGAGATAATCTAATCCCCAAAGGTAGATGTGATGACCTGGTAATTTCAGATATGATTTTATCATTCAAAGTTGCCTGTCTCCAGAGACTTGCTTCAGAACAATCCTAGATGATTTTCATTGTCAGCAGCTAGCACTAATAAAATTGTTTTTCCTGCAGGCTAGTGTGTTAGGAAATTAATTTTATCTAATTATATGAATTGCACTGTCACTTTTCATGTTGTAATTAAAACGCATTTTGTCAGGTTCTAAGTTGCTCAAGAAATGATCAGTTTACTATTTTTGTGTTGCATTTTTGTAGAGAACAGTTCAGAAAAATGCAAAATATGTTTGTCTGGCAAATAAAAACTGCCCAGTGGACAAGAGACGTCGTAACAGATGCCAATACTGCCGGTTCCAGAAGTGTCTCAGTGTCGGCATGGTTAAAGAAGGTAAGGACTCTGGCTGTTTATGTTCCCAGAGAACAAAAATACTATGTTTAATGAATCTCTGTGTGTGTGTGTGTGTATGTGTATGTGAATATGGATGTCTCTAGAATAAATTTGACAGTGACGAGATTTGTAATTTACCCCAAAATATGTGCATTTATGTAATAATGTATTGATTTTGTGCTTTTCACCCCTATTATCATATTTAGACTATAGACCCCAGAGTTCAAGAACAGCAAGGTCACAAGAGGATAATTTGACAGTGGCCAAAATGTCTCCTTTATTAACTTTGAACATTGCTCGATAATGCTGTTGGCTTCCCCTTGTTATCTCACTGGGGGCTGCACTGGATTGTGTGCATTTTGACATAGGATCTTGTTTCATTCCCATAAGCTGATTGTAAATTTGCAATTAATTCAAATGGAAACAAGATCAACTCATTAGTCCCAATTCTGCAAATATTTAAGCATGTGAGTAATATTGTGTGAGCAGTCCCATTGCAAATACTGACATGGGTAATATAACCTACATACTGTGATCGTATTTTTTCAAATGGTTCAAGAAAGCTAAAATTACTTTGAATGAATGTCTCTGCCATGTGAAAGGGACACTGGTAGTAGAAACACTAAAATCTGTGTTTCAGATTCAGCTTTTTTTCAGCAATAGAGTGTCACGGGCACACATACACGGGCACAGTGACATGCTGCAAACAAAGCATGGACACAAGGAACACAGCTGGGCTCTCACTAAGCAGCTACATTGCTGCTTAGGATCATAGGTCTGACACAGTTCTGGTGCCATTTGTGTTCCTTTGTAATCAAAGGCATCAAAAGCATGTGCTGAAACTGGAGAACACTCTTGTTTTTGCTGGTCTGGCCACTGTAAGGAAAGCAAGCAGGGTGTTCGTTCTGATCCATCGTTTACTGGTACCTTCAGAACTGATTCTCTTGGGATTTTTTTCACCTAGTTGTCCGTACCGACAGCCTGAAAGGGAGAAGAGGTCGGCTGCCTTCCAAACCAAAGAGCCCCTTACAGCAAGAACCCTCTCAGCCCTCCCCGCCCTCTCCTCCCATCAGCATGATGAATGCCCTCGTTCGAGCTTTAACCGACTCCACGCCCAGGGAGCTGGACTATTCAAGAGTATGTCTCACTTTTCTTTCCCTATTTGCTTTCTGCGCAGAAATGATTTGCGAGCTGCATTTCTCCTTACCAGCTGGTTTGCCAAAATGAAATTAAGTGTGAAATTTGGATGAGGGTAGAGATCGGTCCAGCCAGCCATTGTCTTTTTGTGACAGGTGGACAATGAGAGGAAAGGAAGTGCAGTAGATATTAGTGCTAGTAACTATTCATTGTGAGGATCTCGATCACAAAATAATCTAATAATCTGCAGTATATTCAGTGGCTGAGTGAAAGCAAAAATGCATGGATAAATAGAGCATTCTTCTTGCAAAAACGCTGTGCCAGAACATGATCAATTATGATGTCATTGATCAACCAGGAGCAGTACTTGTATGTCTGATATCTTAACTTCCATTTTCTGAAGGCTAAAATTTAATAGCACTTCCCTAATGTTCAGATAGAAGGGTTGCAGAGTGTGACACTGGATGGATAGGACTATTCTCGTTCAAATCAGTAGGAATTTTGCCATTATTTAAATGAGAACAGGGTTGGCTTTGGATACCCCATCATAAATATCCCTTCAGTAAAACTCACATTTTTAAAACAACTTTTAAAATTAAAATTCTGAAAAATCAGCAAAGATTATATATTTTGTAACCTTGTTCTTTAATGCATCATAGTCACAATTTAAATATTCATGGAATATTCTGAAAGCTCTAAAAAAAGTTCTGTAGTTATTAAAATGCAGCATTGAAATGGCTTGTTAAATACAATTTTTAGGCAGGTTGATATAGGGTAAGAAAAAAACTACAGCTATGGAAAAACAAGATCAAATTCTTCCCCCTTGAAGAAATACAATTAAATTTGAGATTGTAAAAAAAAATAGCAGCTGTTCTCACAATAAGTCCTTTGGCCATTTATCACTTGTTGCTAAGTAATATTTAATACTAAAGCATATTTACTTCAATTATATAAAAATTATATTATGCTATTTTAGACTACACTTACATATATAATTTAGCAATTTAAAGCATGTTGTAACATATTTTCTTCAAACTAATCTGTAAGTATTAAATAATATAATTTTTCAAGGTATTATCAAGAATCTAGCTGTTCAGTTTCTGACAACCTACTATGGGGAGAATGCATTAGCCATACCTACATGTGCCTTAACTTACCCAGAATGTCTCAGGGATCATTCTGCAAATACTAAGGTGTGTAACGAGCTGTGCTCTTTGATAGAAAAATACTGGGTTTCACAGAATTACAGGAGTCCAGGGGCCATAGTTTGTATTTATTTATTGATATAAAGTTATTTTGCATTTACAGAAAACTGAACAAAAATTATGTACTTCTATGTGACTTTTTTTTTCTTTGTTCTACAGTAATTATTTCTCTTTTAATGAAAACAACCCATAGATTTAATTACTGAACAATTCTGTTGGACATTAAGGGAGCATATGATTGACAGTAAATTAATTTAGTCTTTGTAGCTAAAAGATTAAGTATGATTATCCGTTAGAACATATTAATATCTAAGTTTTTATTTACACTAAAATATATACTAGTCTGTTATGCCCAGCAGTACTGAAATGACAAAAATATTCTGCAAGAAATTAGTAGATTCTTATGTTTTTTGTAGAACCTTATTTTGAAAAGTTAGGGGAGGTCAGAAATGCTGTGTAAAGAGCAAGATTAACTGAATTTAATGAAACATGCCATAAACACACTGCAGTGCTAAAATATTCCTATCAGTATTTTACCTGTAAAAACTGACTTATGTACATTCAGCTAGGCTGTGTTCCTGCTGAGCACCACAAATGGGCAGATCTGGAAACCTGGCTTTGAAGTCAGCCCTGACACTTCTGCAGATACGGCCTTAATGTTTACCATGGTCTTCATGTTTACAAGCTGTAATATCTTGACCGTCTTAAAAATACTGATAAAAGTTTCAGAGAGAAGTGTGTATCCCTTCCATCCAGAAAACCCTGTAAACACACACACACACACACATACACAGCAACCCAGGAAAAAAACAAATCCAGAAATAAATTACATAAGCTACAAACTTTACACCAAAACACTGGAAACAGTTCTCTCCAGAACATGGCTGCTTTTCACCTCAGCACTGGTTTTAACTTACCAGTCCACAGCAGTGGTATATTTAGGTACTTGGTTTCAAAAGGCAATTGCCAAGTGCCAGTAGTCTGGTCTCACACCTGTTTACTGGTACAATTCCCTGAGTTTACACTTTTAAGGGAGTGAGATAAGAAACCAGTCCCTGTATCTTGCCATTCTTATTCATGCAGAGCAGGCACAAACCTAAATCAAAACGTTGCCTTTTCAGAGGAAAAGTGCAGTGTTTAGGCAATAATCCCCCCTTCCTGGGCCACAAAATAAAGCATATATCGTGGCTTTTGGAAAAATGAGCATAGACTTTCGTCTGTGCAGAGAAGTTATTGTTAGGCTTTTGCAGCTGGAGCCGTCGATGAAGGACTGATGAAAGCAGGCAAAGGGCAGAGCTAAGTTGTGCTATCGGGCTTCCCAACCTTAGGCTTTCCAAATCTCTTCAGATATAATATACCAGTTAATGTTGCTTGCTATACATGCAACCCCCTCCTTAAGTAACAGTCATATTTCATTTATTCCCAAAGGAGCTCCAAGGAAGGGAGGAGGGCAGAGTTTTGTCTTTTGTCTTTCTCCCGGTTTGCCTCCAGTTTGCATAGGGCAGGTTTAGAAATGCAGATCGGAGGGAGACCTTCCGTCCTCCAGCCTCCTGACCAAGGGCAGGATTGCCAGCTGTCTTGGTCACAAATTAGGTCAAATATCACTTCTCCTCCATGAAATAATAATCGAAAAAACGCACAATTGTGGTGCATGAAACAGAAACATACACGTTGTTTATGGTTACTTGTATCCTCCTAAGTCTGTTACAAGTAAATAATATTTTATTTTAACAACTCTTTGGAAATGCTAATACTTTATACTGAGTAGTGATGTATTGCAGCAGCTGAAAATTACACCATTCCATATAATATTTTACCTTCCTTCTCAAATTGCTCTCATGGGATAGGCTATAATAAAAAATACAGGTTATATTTTTTTTTGGATGCATTTAATTTGATTTAGTGCCCAGCGTGGGGTAAACCACACTGTAGCATTCACACTTACACAACATAATGCAGCATTCAGCTTCATTAGAAAATGTTAAAACTTGGCCTTACTTTTGCCAAAGGAATGTTTTATAAATATTGGGAACAAATTAACACCTGGCATAATTACACTGAGTTGTGATGAGTTATATTTAGAATGAACCCATTCAGAATGGGTAGTATCTTTTTTCTTTTCCTTTTCTTTCTTTACTCGAAGGATCAAGAATATGTCTTGGCATAGCAATACCTGTTGTGAGGTAGGAGTTTCCATCAGCCTGTTTAGTTTCCCTGTGTAGTAAGAAAGAGTCATAGGTCAGCCCCTGTGTAGCAAAGCACATCTCCCAGAGCCAAAATGCACATTTGTTGTGGCGTGCTCTGCAGCTTTTCTAGAGGGTCCAGAACATGTATATGATCTCTGAAAAAATAATTTTTTTCTACCCATTAATGACCTGTGTACATCTTGCTGCAGTCCAGGGCCAGGAGCAGTTGATTCATGCTGCTTGAGCATCCTCAACAGCTCCATTCACATAGGGGTCTGAACACATAAATGATGCAGCATACAGATTTTTCTACTGCTGCTCCCCATCTTCTCTGTATTGTGGCCTCTACCTGCTTCAGTGTCACAAGATCTTTTGGAGCAGCTGAGGCAAAATTTGTCTCCGTATGAACTTTATAAGAAGGACTACACGTGTTTCACCAGCTGATTAGGGATATGAGCTGGAACTTATAGTGAGAAACTCATGCAGTTAGGTTGGGTAAGCAGAACAGAATCACTAAGAGCTAGTACCAGGACCCAGATGCAGACAGAGGTCTCTAGGATTGCTGTGGTTCTCCCATCAGTCAGCAACTCTGACATGGCGTCCTTCATCCCTTACCTGCCAACAGCAACCACCTCCAGCTAGGAGAGGCAGAGTACAGGGCAGCTACCTGAGAAGTTCTGCTTGCTGCCCCATCTCTCTGTCCTGAACAGAGCTGACTTTTGGATTGCAGTTAGCAACTTGGGTGATATCTGCAGCCCACGGTTGTAATATGGTCCTCCCAGGCTGCCAGGCCACTCTTACTGATGGGGAAAGAGATTTTTTTCTGCTTCTGCTCTGGCTTGGAGAGTTGCTAGAGTGCCTTCAGGCTGATGGACTCAAGCCTAAGTGCATGTGGGCAGTTATTTCCAAAGGGTATGCAGGCTTATTTTAGCCATGGAGACTACCTCAGCCTTTCTTTGGTTGAACCCTTAAAAGAGTGGCTGTGAAGTCTCTCCCAGAAACAACCCAGCAGGTGTCTGATGATGAGGATGTTACTACAGTAAATGCCACATTATTTAGTACCTGCTCAGAAAACCAGCAGCACTTTCCAAGCACAGAATTGGACTAAGCCACAAAAGCTCCTGTTGTATTTTCTGCCAAGAGAGAGAGAGCAGTGTCAAAGGAGTGACAGGGATCCACTGGTGATGAAGTAGGAGATAGTGGGGAGGGAGCTGTCAGAAGGTCACAGGGAAGCTGAGCAAGCTGAGACTGTCAAATGGTTGCCTGGAAGAGTTATGGCCACATAAGCAGGATAATAGGTTCTGCTGAACCTCAAATGCTTCAATTTGAAGGATTAGAGGTGATATGGGGCAGCTGGTTTACTTTGAACCAATTCTGTATTCAGAAGCAATGAAGCAATGCTGCATGTGTCAGATAAAACATGATTTATCTTATGTGTCTCTATCACTGTCAGATAAAATGCACTTTGTGAGGTTTTGGAAGAAATCTGCATTTCCGACATACTGAGATAAATTCATCAATGGGAAAAGTGTTTCATTGTAGTAAGCCAAATAATGTTCCTCTTCTAGTGTGATGCAAATTATCCTGGCCACCAGGTTTCTATTTCTGTTTAATAATAGCATGTAGGTACTTGTAAAATGTGATATTATATTTTAGTTATAAATTTGAAATTACTTCTATACATATGGAAATATTTTTGTAGTATGTATCTGAATAGTAAAATGCCCGTAGGTAACCAAATAAGTAGGTAGATGTAGACCTATTTTTTTATGTCTTTATAAATAATACCAGCTCTGCCACTGAAGGAAATGTTGTTGGGCAAATAATGCTGTATGTTTCACAGAATGCCCTTAAATGCATATAACCTTGCTTTCTGTGGCTTTCATTTTAGTACTGTTCCACTGATCAGGCTGCTGCAGGCACAGATGCAGAACATGTACAACAGTTCTATAATCTTCTGACTGCCTCCATTGACATAACTAGAGGCTGGGCAGAAAAAATTCCAGGATTTACTGACCTCCCAAAAGAAGATCAGACATTACTCATAGAATCAGCTTTTTTGGAGCTGTTTGTACTAAGACTCTCCATCAGGTAACAATTTAATTTCCTCTTAAGATAATGTGAAAAATCATCCACCTGAATATCTTTAAGGAATAAATATGGCACTATATTTTAACATTGTCATTTGTACCAAAAAGAAGCACAAAAAATCCAGCAATGTCTGCATACAAAGGATATGGTGTTTAATTTGTTTTACATAGCAGGAAAAATCAAGAAGGTGATTTAAAAAGAAATGATAGGTGTCACTAATATGGCTCTATTATTTGATCTGTCCCATCTTCTTCCTACATAGTAATCACAATTGACCCTCAGGTACTATTAGAGCAAGTCTGCTTCGTACTCATAAGTATGAAATATCGAAACCCACTTCAAGTATGAAAGTTTTTTTCTTTTCCCTTTGTCATCTGTTTTTGAAAGGGATGAAGAGGATTTAAAATCTTGTTCAGATTGGTTTTCTCCTTAATACCCAGTCATTTAATAGAGTGAGATGCTGTTTGTCAGTCTAGCACTAGTCAAGACACTTTACCAAAACCACTTTCAGGAGCAGGCAAAATTGCAGACTGGTGATTTCAGTTATGCCCTTGTTTATTTAGGTTGAAAATTACCTTTGCATGTATCTTTTTAAAACAAAAATAATGGTATTTGAGAGGGAAGAAGGGGAGATCTTGGCTGTAATTTCTCTCTTGCACATAGGTTTTCATTTAGAAGAGTTTATGCAGTTATGTGTATTGTCCTGAATTACTGCATGTGTTCCCCTTTGCTTTTTTCCTTGCCAATTTTTGTAATCTGAAGAATGCAGATGATGCTAAGTAAATGCTGAGAGTTGAAGAACCTATCTTTTTATTAGTTTTGTATGTCAAAATGCACTCAGTATTCCTTTGGTTCAAACATACAGTATTTAATGCAAAATGTCTTCTCTGTTTATGCCTTTGGGCAGGACCAAAATCTTAACTAATTAGACAGTCTACACCACATGCTACAGCTAACCTCAGGCTTATAACTCTACCAAGTAAGCAATCACAGAAGCTTGTTTGCTGTACTTTGGCCCCAAGGGAGAAACATATTGTCAAACCTGAATGCCCACATATGTCTCAGGATAATATGCCTTGGATTTTAAATGACAGACGCTTCAATACTGGTTATGCATTTTTCTGTAAAGTAGAAGATGCATTTATAATTTTTTCAATTGTTTTTATTTGAGGTCTGATACTGCTGAAGATAAGTTTGTATTCTGCAATGGACTTGTGCTTCATAGACTTCAGTGCCTTCGTGGATTTGGGGAGTGGCTCGACTCTATTAAAGACTTTTCCTTAAACTTAAAGAGCCTTAACCTTGATATCCCAGCCTTAGCAAGTCTATCAGCTCTAACTATGATTACAGGTAAGTGCTCCTTTGTTGATAGTAAGCTTTAGACTCTAGAGCTTTTCTTTATTGTAGATTCAAGCAATTTCAGTTAATTTGGCTATATTCAGAGTGAAGTGATAATAATTTTTAAGCACTAGCATGACCATATTGAAATTGTGGAATAACATTAGGTTATTAGACATCCCTCTTAAAATGTAATCTACCTGTTTCTTTGCAGCTTCATTGTTTTCTTGGAGTAGTCTCTAAAAAGCAAACTGCTTCCAAGCAAATTGTGTAGCTCCTACAAAAATATTCCAGATACTTGCTGAAGTCCCAGAAAATCTTAATGAAATTACCAGAGCTAGGTCTTCTAGGTAGGAATAGTAATATCAAGGCACCTTGAGACCTTGAAGCTGTACAGGTAGCATAGCTCATCTCGCAGCAAGGTAGCTAGACCAGCAAGTGTGCTTCATGAGGGCAGGCAGCCTGCTTTTGGTAGCCAGGCTAGCCTAGGTATTCCATGTACTGCTTTTCTGAGAGAGGAAAATCAGAATAATGAGAAAAAAAGTCACATTCTGCAGCTGTACAACAGCTTTTGGGTGTGCATGTGACCGTACGACCCTTTCTGACTGCTGGGGTGAACAGCAGGAAACTAATGTTAGAATTTGCCAAATCTGTCCAGTAAGTACAAAATAGGGGAACATAACATTTTAAGTGTAATTTTTGCATTCCTGAAGAAATAAAGCCACTGCATACCTTGGGCATCTTGCAATAGAAGAGTCATGGCAGCAGCAGGAGTTGGGAGAAAGAGTGTCTGACAGCCACACAGCAGAATTTGGAGCAGAAGTCATCTCCACAAAGAGCCTCACACTCATATCAGAAAAACTGGTAGTTTAACAGTGTAATTGTGTAATCAGTGTGAGACAGGGCTTCAGTGTGCCCTGAGCTGAATCTTCCCAGGGATGCTTATAAGCTCCCTTGATTTCCTTCTGCATTTCAGGCATGCACTACTTTGCAGGCAATGGCCTCAACAACACCAGCTGTAGTCTTAATTTTACCCAGGATGAGATGGTGTCAGGGCAACCCTGAGATAGAGTACTCAATGACAGATATGACAAAAATAAAATTGGCCAATTCCTGCTGACATTTGTGGGGACAAGATTTTGGTTTCAGAGTTTGCACGGTACGCTGCCTTCCTGCATTTTGGTGAAGGGTTAGTGTACGTATGTAGCTCTTTGTTTCCTAAGCTTTGTCAGTTTTTTTATTAATTTCTGTTGATTTCTTCTGCAGTTGGAAAGGGTACTTTAAGATCCAGATTCTGATTCCTTTGATAAAATATTTGAGACCAGAATAATTCATTGGAGCTGCTTTACTCTGTATAAAAAAAAAATTCCTGAGATAAGTAGTATGTTAAAATCAGAAAGAACATTCCCAATTTATTTTTTTCTCCTGCTTATATGCATCCACTGGCATACATTCACACCTACTTACATACATGTACTATAAACACCTACATATACGTGTACATATATGTGTATATGTATACATACTTTTATACATACATCATGTATTTATGTATGTATATGCATTTAGATATCTCTAAATCAAGGATAGGTGCTGCCCCTCTATATATTTACATACAGGCAAATATGCTCATATATATAGCACATATTAATGATTTAGATTATTCACCATATATGAGATATGTGGTTTTTAGGTAGGCATAGGTAGTGTGTTCTTGATTATGCTCCTGGAAACTGAGAATGTGCAGGTTGATGAGCAGGATTCCCAGCAAGCTAAGTGAATGTAGCAAAAAACAAATGTATAGGAGGAAAAATTACTCCCCTTAAAAACCCATGTTCTGCTTTCACATGGCTCTTACATAAGGAGTCAAAGTTGTCTAGTGGCTGGCTCAGTTTACCCTAGGATAATTAGAAATAGGTTTTAACTGGATACATTCTACCCTTCTTCCTGTCCTTGATCACAACACTTCCAGGAGTTTGCTATATTATGCTGGTGTTCCCAAAGTTTCTAAACAAATGGAAGCAGTTGTTGCCTTTAAAACAAGACAATTTCTGTACACAGAAGCTTTAAGATTTTCTGTTTGTCAAGCTTTTCTTGATTTTCTTTCCTGTGTGAGATGATGTTTAAAATTAATGTTGTTTTCTGCTTATTCTTTTATTTTGTTAGGCTGGTATACCTCTGCTGATTTGGTATAAGGACAGCATGTATTTTCATGTGATCTAAATTAGACCAAAGCTCTAGTGACTTATATTCACAGGTTTCAGATGTCCAAGGGCAGTTAGCTAACTCAGGGACTCAGCCAGAAACTTGGTCACCTGAAAACAGATAGCATTGTATAATGATGAACAATATTTAAAAAAAAACCAACAAACATGTAAGAGGAAATCAGATGATTTTAGCTAGTGTATTGATATTTTTATTCAGGAAAACCTTGAGATTTGGCTCTGGTATGGCATCCCACAAGAAATGTCTTCTTGTTTCCTCCCTGTAGTTTGAGTATGACAAGCCATGTGTTGGTTTTTCAGCTAGTCACACCAAAAGAGAAAAAAATAACAAAGAGAAAGTTTGGAGAGATGAAACCTGAAGAAGTCTGAAATATTGAACATTTTTAAACATTGTTTTGAGGTTTGGCTTAGATTTAGGTGATTGGTTTAGGTGCCATTCTTTATCTCCGGGGAAGGCTCCCTTTTCTCCTGTAATGGATTGCTGGAAGCAATGGGTAGTTAGCAAACTCTTCAAGCCCTTTCTGTGAGTCAGACCGAGGAAGAGCAACCTTTCCCAGGAACACAGGATATCCAACTATTGAGTACCACTGTCTTTTGTCTTTAGACAACTTGATATATTTCACAGACCACAGAGTGGCTGTTGTATCTGATGGTGGTCAGAGGGACACCCAAGGCCCTATCTCTGGTCTTATTCCAACAGGAGGGGAATCTGACTGTGGTTCTCCCATGTTACAGGTGGATATCCATGTCGTTAGGTTTCAAAATAAGGAGTGGGAAAGCTTTCTTTCATGAATCTAGTTGTTTGCCTTTAGTAACAACACTGCAAAACCAGAATGTTGCCTTGAGCAAAATTTTCTTGATTACCATGCAAATTGCTTATGACTTGATGGCTTAACCTAAAAAAGGAAAAGACAAACAGATATGTAGTAGTCACAACCTGTTTTAATACTGTACAGCATCTTAGGTGCTGTACAGTATTAGCATACAATTCAAGAATTGTCTTTCCTGATAAAGAAAAATTTCTTCTGGGAATAATGATTTGTTCATTCTTCTTGATTTCACAAGTGCTGTCCTTAGCCCAAACAAAGATGTGTCCTTAGAAAGCAAACCCTCATGTATGCTACTAATCTTTGGCAGTTTTGCTGAGGGGGAAGAGTAAGAGGAGTCACTACTCTCACGTATTCTGTGTTCTTCAAGGGTGACAGGGAGAGCTTAACATCTGTCTCCCAGTGAAGGAAGAAGGAATTAATGTAAAATTTAGTGTTGGAGTCTAAAAGACATTCCACTGGTCCCAGTGTCCTAAGATACACTAAAGGCTGTTCCTTCATTTTGAGATGTCAAAATGTCTCCTGAGTAACAGCTCCAGTAGTTCCAGAAACCTTCAATTAACCCTGCTGACTTGTTTGGAGCAACAAAGCTCCATGTCCTATCCCAACCACAGCTGCAGATGACAGCATAGGATGTATGATTATAGGCATATAGGGTCATTTGTTCTTTTCAATGTAGCTCAGTACATTGCTTGCTTTGAGTAAAATTAAAGGTCTGTATGATATTTTGCATTGTATATTTCATTAGAATGTCCATGTATTTTTGCTTTTTCTATCTATTTTTTGTGTCCTGGAAATCTGTGGTATGTTGCCTAGAAGGAAAAGCTTTATGTCAGGTTGCGGATGAATTTTCAGGTCCTCTCAGATAAGACATCAACTTAAAAGAGCACCCAGAATGAAAGAAGTGGCATCTGGTTTACTGTGGAGGCTTGCAAACAGTTAACTTAGAACTCCGTTGTGCCAAAACATGTTTTTTTTTTACTTTTAAGATCCTTTAGGATCTTCCTCTCTCTCTCTCTCTTCTCTTTTTTTACTTCCTTTAGTTGGTTTAGAAAGGCTGGACACAACTTCCTCCACAGAATATAAGTGTTGCTCTAAGCATCACCCAGAAGAAAGTACATAGGAAGCAACACATGACACTCATCTCACATGCCTAAGAAAATAAAAAAAAATAGGTCTGTCATGTTCTTCTCCTTCTCTAAAGAAGAGTGCCAACATGGAAAGGAAATGTAGGTCATTTTGGGCCAAGTTCTGTTGTTAATTCCACACGGACAATCTCTATGAGTTTAATGTATTGATGGATCACAAGTGTTCCTGCACAGTCACTCCATGATGGACTGAGTCGTGTTGAAGATGAAGCTTTGCAGAGTAGACTAGATACTAACTCAGCCTATGCTTGAAAATGCTTCCTAAACTTCCCAAATGACCATTTGTTAGGTTTTTTTAACAGTGTGAAAGTAGAAAGACTGAGTCCAGTCCATATCATCTCAGGGGCACATTCTAATTTAGCCTCAAATTTCTGCCTGCTCTGAAAACTGCTAGTGTTTTCTCTCTCCCTCTCTCTCTCTCTCTCTCTCTCTCTCCCATTCTCCTCGTTGATTAGGTTTTCCTCTCTGCCCCTTCCTTTCGCTATCCGCATCAAACCATTATTATTTTGCACACTTGACACTCTCAGTGGGATGCTGCTGAGTACAGAGCATGCTAGCCCTCATTCAGCCAAGCTCTTTCAGCATATGTTTTATTTTAAGTGTTTTACAGACCAGCCCAGAACCACTGTATATATTGGGCTTATTCACACTCCTAAGGCTTTGTTAGACTGGCACCAGACCATTGAAGAACATTGTGAGGTTTCAATTAATTAGGAGTTTGTGTTTGTCTTCCTGCTGTTGGGCTTTCCGTTCCAGTTTACAAACACAATTTTTAGCACCATCAGTCATACCAAGAAACAGTAATGAGACCAGTCTGGCTAAAAAGAGTATGACTGCTGCAGTTCCTTCTGCACATGAGTTTGTCCAAGCTCACAATGGAATTGAAACTTACCTACTCTTCAGCAGCAGATATCCTTCAGTCCTCTTGCCAGGATATCCTTTGGAGTGTATGCTTCATGTGCTGGGTCTACATACAAGCAGGTGGCAGACTGGAGGAGTGTAGGAGAGCTAGTTATATAAAAAAAATTCCCTCCAGATTGCATTGTCTGCTTTCCCCCTACCACATAGCTGAGGGAAATACTGTCAGCGTCAAAGTGAAGTACTCACTCCTCCTTTTTCACTCCCACCTCTTTGTTGAGGCAAGAACTCTTTGCTTCCAGAGCAGCCAGCAGTCTGCGTGTTACATTGTGGTTTTCTTAAAAGAGGGAGCAAACTATGGCGTTCTGTGCGGCCACTCATCTCACTTGACTTGAGGTACTTTGCACAACTGATGTAGAATACAGGGCACCTCCAGAAGATGATTCATCCACCTAAAATTGTAATAATCTTCTAAAAATGCTCAGCCTTACACTGATGTTTGGAGGAGTTTGAGAGGTCTGTGCATCAATTTCAGGGACCCTTGTGAAGTGTCTGAGATATAGGCAGGATAAATATTGGCCAGACCGCAACAGGAAAGGAGACTCTTGGATCTGCCAAATTGCAATGCTCCTGTGTAACAGTGTGTGCATGAGAAAGCTGTAGGCAACTGAGCCTTGTGCTTATTTGAATTATAGAAAGGGAAGAGGAATGTGAAGGGGGAAGAGAAAATCACATAACTACCCTGAAACCAAGACAATCAAGAGGCTATTTTAAGTCTGCAGTGTTCATCCGTTGCGTTCTGGACACCTCAGAATTAACTGAGACCGAAAGTGATACCCCATGACACAGAGTGCAGAGCCCAGGGTCTTTGAGGTACTCATGCTCTCTGAGAGGCATTTTCTGTAAAGGTAGTGCTCAGTCTGCCTGACCCTGGCATTATCTACCTTGGGTCAGAGGTTAGGGAAAGAGGGACTAGCACAGCTCATGATGGATTTCTTTGCTTTCTTCCTGTTGAATTTTGCTGAAAGCGTAAAAAACTTGCTATGTTCAGTTTACCAGGATTAACTAAGTTTGCAGAGCTTTAGAGGCAGGACTTTTGATGAGTCATTTTGACAGCATCTTTGCCATAAATCACCATTTTTCTCACAAAAATTAGTGATATCCTGAAACACAGTCTTGATTTGTTACAGGCTGAGAAATCCTATATTTACTTTACATGTGCTTTGTCATTATAAGAAAGTCAGACTACAATAATATTTACACATCTCCTCAATCAGTTACAGAAAATCTATCTATTTTGACCAGCTGTACTTCTTGGGCTAAATATTGGCCTTATCATTCCCATGTGGCTAAGAACATGCTGTGGAAGACAGTGAATGATTAGAGGCCCTCATCTTCAGTGCCTCTGCACACCCTTACCCCAGGGGCCTTGTGCTGCTTCCTCCAGGTTGTATAAGAAAGACTGTGGGTCTTTGTCCAAACAGAACTGAGTGTGTGAAAAAGGCAAGAAAATATGTTTCCTGTTATTTGAACCCTGTTGAATCTAAATCTTTGAGCAAATTAGGCCCTGGACACCTCAAGTCTACCAAGGAGAGGAGCCTATTCTTAGATGAGTGTGTTCTTCAGAAAACAGTTGTGTTCTAGCACCAGAGACTTCAGTGGCGGTTCTGGTGCATGTGGTGTCCTTCCCTAGCAGAAGGGCTTCCATATAGATGGTTTTGACTTTCTATGGATGCCTTAGGAATTTAAGAATGAAACCCCAAAGGAAGTTCCTGGCATGAGGAATTAACCCTTATATAGATTTGTAAGTAGAGAAGGCCGTTGTATGGCACTTCACTCACGGGAGGACAATTCCAGGGACTGTTTTAATATTGTAGCATCAGAGTTTAAGGACAGAGTATCTCTTAATTCTGAATTCCCACGAGTTTGTTATGTAAAGTAAGGCTACTGATATGATAATCTTTGCACACACAGTGTTTTGCCTTGGTACATTTCATGGTTATTCACGAAAGACATTATTTTTTCATGAAACCTTCTGAACTTGTCAGTGGGAGACAAGCTGTTTAATTCTGTCTGGAAATGCTAACAAAGTTGCTGCATGCTCCAGAGCCAGAGATACTTTTCCATATTCTGCAGCAAGGTACTCACCTACTGAGGCAGTGGTTTGAAAATATGCTCAGCTAATTTGTAGTCAGGTTTTGGACCCATTCTGTATTCCAGCTCCCTACATCTATAAAAATATCTTCACTTACACAGCTAGGAAACAAAACAGATTAAAAGATGGGAACTCTTGAAAGATTGCAAGATTAATTTAATGTCCTGCAGATTTTCTCAGTAGGCTAGCGGTAAAAAGAAAAAAAAAAAAAAAGACCTACAGCTTTTCCAACCTGTATAAAATATTTATCTGCCAAGATTTTTAATGGCAGAATCTGCCTAAGTATTTACTCTCAGTGACCTGTATAGTTAAAGCTTACATAATTACACTATACACCATTTACTGGAAAGGCTTTAAATATTCATTGACTTCTCATGTTTTAATGTAAACAAGGCACTTAGAATACCTAGGGTTTTTAATTCCTGCAAGGTGAAAACGATGTCTGAAGCAGATGTCACTGGTCGGATAAGCAGATTGATGGTACATAAATGATGGAGCACAGGAGTTTCTGGACAGAGATGTCCATGTCTGCATATCCCTGATTCTGATCCCAAACCAGTATTATTCAGGAGCTAACTCTGCCTAAGTAAATATACATGGGGGAAAAAAAAAGTGTAAAATGGTTGAATATCTGTGGAAAACCAGACCTTTGCATTTCTGACTGCCCTCATTGAATCCCGTCAGTTTCATTGGTTTGTAAAGAGTACCTAAGCCAAAACAGGTGGTGAGCAAGGAGTTTATATACACTGTGCCTGGTGCAGGCATTACTCCTGCTTCTGGAAGTAAACAGAACTGTACTCTTTTCACTGTACATTAGGGGAGAGACAAGAGGACATGTCTATTGCTTGCTCCTCCTGGCATGAAGGAACAAGACTTGGGGACAATGGGTACAAAGTGGCTGCTGGCTGCCAGGGATGGGAGACAGGCCCAGGGAAGGAGATGACTTCAAAAGCCTTGAACACAAGAACTGCCACAATTTCTTCTTATCCACTGCTGTCATTGTTTTATATGTCTAATTGACTTAATATAACCTGCATTTTCTTTGATTACGTATCTAGCACAATTCTATTTCACATGTAAATTATTATGACTTTGCTGTGAAGCCATTTCTTACTTACCTGTGTATTTCAAAGTCAGGGGCAAATGAATACACAAATCACAAATTTGAGATTTTTATGTTGAATTTTCTTTTGTTCTGTTATGTTAGTTCATCTACTAAGCCTTGATAGCAAACAACACAGAATTCTTTCCCCTGTAAAAAGCCTGCTTTTAATGAATCACGAGTCTGATTCATTCTCCTTATGCTTAAAGAACTGTGAATGCATTTAACATCATTGTAGTATTTTTAAAAGATATTTGAAGGGGAACAAACCCCAGCTCCCCTTCCTTTTAGGAGTGCTGAGGATTTTGTGATGGATAACATAGCAGCTGCTCAGGCATTGCTCACTCAAAGCAAAATAGTTAACTTCCAGGCTTCTTTTATCTTAGAGCTTTTAAAGATGAATAAAACTAAAACGCAGCAGCTGATCAAAATAACAAAGGGTAGCAAGGTGCCTTTAGTTTCTTATAAGAGTGTCTGCAAATTCCTGGTGGAATTCTAGGCTGGGCTCTGATGGAGCTAGCTAAGGATATTGATCGCCACTTGAATTCACTGAATAAGTAATGGTTGCCATAGTTATTGAGCATTCACAACTGGTGGGGAAGCACAGAAATCTCCAAAACACCTCCTGTGATAGTTTTGCTGGAAAATCACCCAATTAATTCTGTCTCACATAATGAAAATTATGTCAGATACACAGGATGTTTGGAGTCCTTGTACCAGAATTTCAATCATAACTGAGCATCCCTGTCGCCTGTTTCAGTAGATAAAGAGAAAAGGGCACTTGCCCTCTCTTATTTTGTGTGGCAAAAAGGTTAACTGACACCATGTAACCCCAGGTGCTCTTGAGAAATCTACACTTTCAGAGCACTTTTTGCTCTGAGTTCCAGAGTATGCACCTGGGTTATGCCTAAGAAAATGCATTCTCTCCATTTGTGCTGGGGATGGTAATGTGGCTTTTTCCTTTGGCTTTGCAGAACGACATGGATTAAAAGAACCAAAGAAAGTGGAAGAGCTATGCAACAAGATCACAAGCAGTTTGAAAGATCACTTAACTTTCAGTTGCCAAAACAAAGGACAACCACTCGAGTCTGCAGAGCCGAAGGTACTGGGTGTTCTGGCTGACTTGCGTTCTCTCTGCACACTGGGACTGCAGCGCATCTTTTACCTGAAACTGGAAGATTTGGTGCCAGCCCCTTCCATCATCGACAGGCTGTTTCTGGACACCTTACCCTTCTGAGTCAAACCACCCTCTTGAGAGGCAAACGCCCACCAGAGCAGGCAAACAGATCGTGACTTACAGCTAACATTTCTGCCCTCACTTAACAGAAAAGCTGCTCCGAGTCTAACATGAGGTCTTTTCTGGCGCTTTGTCCTTACAACCTGAGGCCTGAAACTTACTGGCTTACTGGTTTGGGGTTGTGTTCTTTGTTTTCTTTTGTGTGATTTGGGTTTTTTAAATGGCTAATATGGCACTTTTGGACAATGCTATCCCAGCAGCAGTAAAAGGTTAACATGACTGTTTTAAATCTGTTGTTTAACACCTCATGGTCCATGAGGAGTAAAATTGTAGAAGCTGTGTTTGAAAGAACAGCAAATTGTTGTTTGCCAGGGTAGTATGTGTTTTGTGAGGATACCTTTAGCATACTTCCTGCATCAAGGGCACATACATCAGCACAATCTAAACAAAAATTCACTTTTTTAGCAAAGTACATTCAATTAAACATTTCATACAAATCAAATATAGCAAAATGACAATGGCTGTTAGCTCCCATGTTCAAGTGCAATTTTTTAAAGTGCTGTCTTACTAAGTCTCATTTATTAACTAATTTATTTTACTAGGAATACAAACAGAAGAAATCAAGGGAGAAAATTACATGCACTAACTTACCTGACAGAGTTTTCCAAACTTGATTCCATGTAGCGTGACTTATTGACAAATGTATGTGGAAGACACGGGAGCAATTGTGGCTCAGTTGTTCCTTAGCTAAGGAAACCCGAGTAAGTAGTGATTGGAGCATACAGGGTCAGTATCAGGGATAGTTCAGTTCTAGACTTCTAACACAAGCGACTCGTTAGTAAACAGACAGAAGATGGTTTTCAAGAACAAGCAAGTCTTGTAAAATAGTATGAATGTAAGTGCTAGGAAGGATATAGTGGGCTGCGTTTAAACATTCCGTGTTCGTACTCCTTTTTGTATGTTTATACTGTTGATGCCATATTAATATGAGATAATTTGTTGCATAGTGTCTTTATTTGTATAAATGTTTGTATGCATGGTATATTGTAATGGCTTTGCCTGTATTTATTGCAATGACTGCCAGCTCATGGGAACCCTGTTACACATGATAACTAAATGGGGTGTTCACACTGACTCAGATACACCAATTGGAAAACTATATACATATATATAATGTGTATGTATATATATGTATATACCTATATTTGTGTGCGTGTGTGTGTGTGCGCGTGTCTTTTTATTAACCATTTGTATATAAAATATCTGTCAAATCACAAGCAGAGTTATTTTACAGTTTATTTGCAGTGACTTCTAAGGCAGTACTGTTTAGCACTTTGATATTAAAATCTTGCTCATGTTTTGCTAAATTCAAATAATATTTAAAAAGTTCAGTTCTAAAAAACTTTATATGCACTGTACTAAGTCAAAATTTTGTTGGTCATTTTGCTAAAGAAATTTTTGAATGTCAACCTGATGTCACTGTATCTTTTGTTAGCTTTAAACATTCTAGCTTTTGTCTTTTTTTAAACTATGCTGTTTATATGGAAATTAAATTATACAATCAAACAGATGCCAAATGAATTGCCTAATTGCTGCAAAGGATAACCCAGATATCGAGTCACTGTATGGTTTTCAAAAAGTAATCTGGTATTTTATCACTTACTATGTTTGGATGTGCTTTTATGAAAAAATTATTCTTATATCAAGATTTATAGTAGTGTCAATAGGGAAACAGACTTCTAATCACTATAGTTAATATTTCTGGTTTACCTGCAGATAATATTTGGAAAAGTATTGCTTTTTGTATTGACTTTTAAGCTTATGTGCAAACATAATAGCATAATTAAATATCAGAGAAGCTAATGTTTCTTGTAGGTTGCTGTAACAAGCCTGACCAGCAAGACAAATATATTTTGACTGAATTTGCTTTTGTATATACTAAATATATATATATACATACATATATATATATATATACACTCACACACATGTGCGCATACAAAAACATACAGACATAAAATCCAAAAAAAAGAATATTTGCTTTTGTCTCCTTGTGTAAGACACAAGGTCCCTTGAGAAATTGCTTTTATCTAGGGACAAATCCTGCCAGGTGCTGAGCACCAGCCAGACAAGGGCTTGCAGGAGCTTTTTGTGAGCAGGCCCTTATCAAGTATTTTCAAGCAAATCAGCATAGTACAGTAAAATTGCTTTTTTGTTGAGCAAGGTTTATTTATTAAGTGGAATGTGAGTGGGAGGAAGCAGGTTGAGAGCCCTGTGTGAGATTTCACGTAGTCTGTGTCCTCCAGTCTTCCATAGATAGTCTTAGCTGTGATACTCTCCCAAATCCCATCATCTGTGGAATTGTCCTTCATGTCAACTTCAATACACTGATTCATGCTAGAGTACAGCAGGTGACCTGTCACAGTGGTAAGAGTTAATGCAGAATAAATCTACTACTATTCTTAGAGCTCTCTCAGTGTGAACATGCCTTTGTCTAGGCAGAATTCAGGAATATATCAGGTGTTAAGGGAGAGTGCCTTGCTTTTATTTCAGACAACAGTGTCTCAAGAGTTTCTTCACTCAGCTAACCACAGTACTTTTCTTTTCTTTTTTTAGTTCTTTTTTTTTTTTTGTGGTGTTAACCTGTGGGTTGAAAGAAATGCTCATGTACATATACAATGTAAATTAAAATTATTAAATTGAATAACTTTTTTTTCAGAGGCCCCATGTGTGTTGAATAAGTATGCTTAATTCTGTTAAAATCTGATGTGAATTTTTTATCATTTATAAAACATTTAAAAAATTGTCTACTTGAGTCTTAAAAGTGGAAAAATTGGTGAAGCATGCTTAAGAACACTGGCAATTTAATGGCTAGTCTTTTGATTAAAATAGCTTTTATATAAATACATGCCTGCAGTATCTGGTTATGCAATCTCAATTAGATATTGAGAGCTGGACCATGGTTGTCCCAGAGGTTGAACCACATGTAGACCAGAGCAGAGAGGCTATTCACCTCTCACTATTTCTTCTCCATGACAAGGAGGGATTGTAGTTAACGCAGAGCTGATGAGGCCACAGAGAAGGGAGTGGATAGCTACAAGGCTCATAGAACCTATGTCTGGCCAGAGCAAGGCCAGAGCTCCCACCCCATATTCAGCCCCTTTGCATCAGTAAATCCTGCTAAGGCATCACTCCAACAGGCACCTACATCATTTTCTTCAAATGTACATCCAGCCTCTTTCCTTCCTGTGCTGCTGCTTTGCAGGAGGGATTGCTTACCTCCTGCCAGACAAAACTGCTTGGCTACAAATGCATTTCAACAAATGCAGTTTTGAGAGGCAGCTGCCACTGTTCCGGGCATCACCATGAGTACCGATGGCTCCGGCACACCTCTGCGAGGGCGGTTCTGCAGGAGCTGCTCAGCTGGAGGTTACATCAAATGATGTGCTGGGCTGGGCTGCAGCACTGGCAGCCCCTTCCTTGGAAATGTGACAAAACAAAAGATTGTGCTAACTATTCCAGATTATTTTCTGTTTGCTTTGGTTTTCTGTTTTGCTTTTTTTTTTTTCCTATGCTGTATTTTAAAACTCTAAACAACAAATCTCGAGATTTTTAATGATAATGACAAGGAGTTGTGCACATTAGCCCCCTGTTGAGCAAAATATGCAGATCTTGAGGTCAAGCCACACCAGGGTCTGAACTTTCACCCTACAAGACAAAGTGAATCTTTACTAAACTTACAAGTAATTCTTTTAGGTCCTCGTGTCCTTAGACGTGAGAACAGGTCTATGTCCTGATCTAACCTGCACTTGTGTCTTTATGTGTGCCTTGTGTACTTATACCCCTAAACCACATCAGCGACAGAGGCCTTGCTAAGGGATGTGATGCCCAGTGGTTGATTTTGGCAGTGGAAGGTTGGGCTGAGCCAGGAATATAATAACTGGTTCCTCTAGTAGGAACCGCCCTTTCACAAGAGACTGTCACAAAGGCACCCAAAAAATTAGGAACTTTGACTAGAGGTGAGTCAAATCTCTACAGTTTTCCTACTTTTACTTTTCATATTCAGGTTCATTTGTCCAATATACAAAGCTAAAATTTCAGTTATGCAGTAAAGAGGAGGGAGAGAGGGGGGTTTAACTGTATAAAATTAAGCATTGTTCTGGGAAAAATTGGCAACACCCTCTGTGGACACTGAAACATGTCTTTTGATTAATTATTTGTATTATAGCAACACCTAGAGGCCACAACAGAGATCAGGACCCCATTTTGCTACCTACTCTAATTAGCACCTCCAGTACCCACCCAGGAGAAGCTCCAGTCCAAACAGACAAAATCAAAAGACATAGAGAAGAATGCCAACCCAAGGGCATACAACATCTCAGTCACAGAGTTGGGAATAAAACCTTCCGTTTGCTGAGCTCATGTCCAGTGAATGCGCTTATTTCGTTTTCCTTTTCTTTCCATTATGCTGCCACTGTATTGAATTATAAAAACATGATTAAAGCATTGACAAATTCAAAATTACCCAGGTATTCAAACTGACCCTTCTTAGCCTACTTATGAAGTCATCCTCAAGACTATTTAAAGTCATGGTCAATCACATGTTTTGTCAACCAATCTAGATAGTATTTAGAAAATAAATACTTATCTGTCCTTTATTAAATTAATGAAGCCAACCATTAGGAATATTGCAAGACATGGATTAAACAATAATTACTAATGGACAAAAAGGATTAACTTTAAAAAATGCCAAACCATTGATGCAGTAATTGAATAAATGGGGTGCCAGTTAATCAAATTCTTAGCAGCAGAGGACATATTTGAGAATTGTATTCCAGACCTGCTTTTGTGAGTATTACCAATGCAGTGATTTGTCAAATAAAAGTAAAAGAAACTTGCTAACCAAACAGAAACACTTCTAGCAAATTTTATTCTGTTTTCTTTTTTAACATTAGTCACCTTTGGGTTTATATTCATAATATGGGATATTCTGGCTGCATTTGATTACAGAAGGATACTTAAATACTTGGAATTGTTATATGGCTGTGAAAGTCAAATGAGACAAAGACTCTGACCTAACCTCACAAAACCAAGGGTTTTCTTTATAAAGAAGCATGGGATTCCACCTTATGCTGGTTTTGGTTGTGATAGAGTTAATTTTGTCACAGCAGCTGGTCTGGGGCTGTGTTTTGGATTTGTGCTGGAAGCAATGTTGGTAACAAAGGGGTGTTTTCGTTTTTGCTGAGCAGTGCTCACACAGAGCCAAGGCTCTTTTCCCTCCCCACCCTGCCAGTGATAAAAGCTGGGGGTACATAAGGAGTTGGGAGGGGACACAGCCAGGACAGTTGTCTCCAACTGACCCAAGGGATTTTCCAATGCGCATCACGCTCAGCAATAAAAACTGGGGAAAGAAGGCAGGTGGGGACATTCAGAGTGGTGGCATTTGTCTTCTCAAGTCCCAAGCATGATAGAGGCCTGCTCTCCTGGGGATGGCTGAACACCTGCGTGCCATGGGAAGGGATGAATGAATCCCTTGTTTTGCTTTGCTTGCATGTGCAGCTTTTGCTTTCTCTATTAACCCGTCTTTATCTCAACCCAAGAGTTTTCTCCTTTTTACTCCTCTGATTCTGTCTCTCAGCCCACCAGTAGGGAATGAGCCAGTGGCTGTGTGGGGCGGAGTTGCCTGCTGGGGTTATACCATGGCACAGATGTAAATGATATTCTGTATATGGCAAGATCCTTATGTATGAATAATGAAACTACTCAAGTAGTGCAATGTTCTGAAGTCATACCAAAGACAAGACCATGGGACAAAAAGGTGCTTTTTTCACCTTGTTTAATATTTTCATAGAATCATTGAAACATTTAGATTGTAAAAGGCCTCTAAGATCAAGCCCAATGGTTAACCTAGTACTGCCAAGTCCATGAAAAAGCCATGTTCTCAAGTGCCACATCTGTATGTCTTTTAAATTACCCAGAGATGGTGTCCATAACTTGGACAGCCCATTGAAGTGCTTGACATCCTTCCAGTGAATAAATTTTTCCTACTATCCAATCTATACCTTCCCTGGCACAACCTGAGGCCATTTCCTCTTGTCCTGTCACTTGTTATCTGGGAGAAGAGACCGATTCCCGCCTGGCTACACCCTCCTTTCAGGCAGTTGTAGAGAGTGATAAGGTCACCCCTGAACCTCCTTTTCTCCCCATACAGTCCCAGCTCACTCAGCCACTGCTTGAAGCACTTTCCATCCAGACCCTTCACCAGCTCCACTGCTCTCCTCTTGGACTCACTCCAGCACTTCAATGTCATTCTTGTTCTGAGGAACCCAAAAGCGAACTCGGAATTTGAGGTGCAGCCTCACCAGTGCCAAGTACAGGGGGATGATCCCTCCTCTGGTCCTGCTGGCCACACTGTTCCCCATACAGGCCAGGAAGCCATTGGCCTCCTTGGCCACCTGGGCACACACTGGCTCATGTTCAGCCACTGTCCATCAGCACCCCCAGCTCCTTTTCCACCAGCAGCTTTCCAGCCACTCTGCCCCCAGCCTGCAGCACTGCCTGGGGCTGTTGTGACTCAAGAGCAGGACTCAGAACTTGACCTTGTTAGACCTCACCCAACTGGTCCCAACCCATTGATCCAGCCTGTCCAGATCCCTTTGTAGGGCCTTTCCATAGATCTATATTCCCACCCAGTAGATCAATATTCCCCCCCAGTTTGGTGAGAGTCTGCAAACTTATTGAAGGTGCACTTGATCTCCTCATCCAGATCATTGACACAAATATTAAAGAGAACTGGCTCCAACAGTGAGCCCTGGGAAACACCACTTACGACCAGCCATCAGCTGGATGTTATTCACTGCTACTCTCTGGGCCTGGCAATACAGACAGCTTTTTATCCAGCTGTTAATACACCCATCCAAGACATGGGAAGGCAGTTTCTCCAGGAGAATGTTGTGGGAAATGGTGTCAAAGGCTGAAGTGAAGTTTAGGTAGACGACATCCACAGCCTTTCTTTAAACCACTAAGTGAGTCACCTTGTCATAGAAGATCAGGTTGGTAAAGCAGGACATACCTTTCATAAACCCACGTTGCCTGGACTGATCCTGCAGTTGTTCCATATATGACACTTGCTGGCACTCAGGATTATCTTCTCCATTTTAGATTGTTTATCAGTTTTTCTAAAAGCAACAGAGAACTCGGGGCTTATTTAGGTGGAATTTTATCTCAAAGAAACAAATGAATGAACATGCTAAGTGACGTTTAAAGTAAGAAATGGTTTTAAGTAGCTGAAATAGCTCAAATAACGTAATTTATATCATAACGTATTGAAAATATAACATATAAAATAAATAATGTATTGAAATAACGTATTGAAAAACCCTCTTCATGACAACTTCCACAGTGGTCTGCGATAAAATATAACCATAGAATGAAAGTGAACTACAGAAATGCTTAATACTGGGGAAACTTTCAAATATAGCAAGCAGAAAACAGAAATTAATTTACCTTTTATGGGTTCTTATTCTTTATCTTGCTGTGTTTCCTAATTAATTGACGATATTGATGTTTACATAGGGATTTGCTCCTTTCCAACTTTGCTTGATCCTGTGAAGAAGTCAGAATGCTGCATTTGTAATATCACATTTATTGCCATGGCAACAGGCAGGGATTTCACAAACATTAATTAGGGTTGGCAACTTGGAATGTTTTCAGTGCAATCCCATATAATTTTCCCTCTTTTATCCATTTCTCATTTCACCTTATTTTAACGACTGACTTCTTCAGTTTGTGTGCAGGTTTTTCCTGCATGACCTCAGGATTCAGTTAATACCTCCTCTGATTTGCAGACACCTTTCTTGTATGTTCTCACACATTCAGTTAAGAAGCAACCGCAGTCCTACCTGCATTTGTGTTAAGCTCCATTTCTTCCACTTCAAATTAGTCCAAGTTTCAGTACAACCAGCTGGCTTCTACACCAGCATGTCCAAAAGTAGTAAGGAAAGGTATAGGAGCTTAGCTGTGTCTTCCAAGCTACTTTCAAAGGTAGATGCTAAATCTTGCTCAAGGCGGACTACATGCTTTCTGTTTACAGAAGCCCGAGTTCTGTGACTGTCCAAAAAATCATATTAAATATTTTAATTCAAGCATATCAGAAGTATTTATGGACAATTTATTATGCAGTAATATAGAGAGCTGCGCCTACATGAGCCTCATGAAGTTTAACAGGGCCAAGTGCAAACTCTTGCGCCTGGGTAAAGCCCAAACATGGATACAGGCTGGGTGACCAACTGAGAGCAGCCCTGTGGAAAAGGATCCAGCAGGACTGGTGGATGAAAAACTGAATATGAGCCTTCAGAAAGACAGTTGTACCCTGGGTTGCATTAAAAGAAGAATGGCCAGCAGGTTAAGAAGAATGGCCAGCAGGTTAAGAGAGGTGATCCTTACACTACCCTCTAGCGAGACCTCACCTGGAATATTACGTTCAGGTTAGAGCCCCCAGCATAAGAAGGACATGGCCCTGCTCAAGTGCATTTAGAAGAGGCCCAGAAAGATGACTGGGGGCTGGAACACTCCCCCAGGAGTACTGGCTGAGAGAATTGGGTTGTTCACATGGAAGACAGAAGGCCTCAGGAGACCTTGTTGTGGCCTTCCCATACTTTATGGAGGCCTAGAGACAAGATGAGGAGGGACTCCTTGTCAGAGAATGTAGTGGTAGGACAAAGGACAATGGTTTTAGACTGACAGAGGATGATTTTATATTGTACATTAGGAAGAAATTCCTTATTCTGATGTTTGTGTGACTAGAATAGGTTACCCAGAGAAGCTGAGGATGTCCCATCCCTGGAACTATTCAAGGCCAGGTTGGATGGGTTTTGAGCAATTTGGCCAAGTGCAAGGTGTCTCTGTCCATTGCAGGGGGTTTTGTACTGGATGATCTTTAAGGGCCCTTCCAACCCCAACCATTCTATGGCTCTATGACTAATTATGTACTATGGTTATCCAACTGAGTTAGTACCTAAAAATCTTATCTCAAAGGTCTTACCAAGCCCTGTCTTGGTAGTGAACTTTGGACCCTCTCAAAAAGCAAAATATATTCATTTGTTAACAAAGGAAGAAGGTAAATTCATGATGGCATCACCAGCAAGAGGGGAGGTTTTATTTCATTGTGCATGCTCAGGGTAAGAAAGAGAAGTGTCTACCATTCAAAGTAAAAGATTCCCATTCTGCAGCTCACTTGAGGACAAGTCCTAGCTGGTTGTCAAACTGGCTTCCCAATAATAAAGACATCCAAACAAAACCAAGGAGATAAAATCTAATTTGGAAAGGAATATGATAAATCAAACTGAATAGAATATACTTATACTCCAAGACACTACACATTACTAGACAGAAAGAGAAAAATAATGGAACCACCTGAATCATCTTTGTTACAGATGAAATCATATCATTTGTTTATAATACAGAAAGAATTTTGCACTTTATTAATGGAAAATGGGTATTTTGAAGAATAAATTCTGAGTCTGATCACCATCTTCTTTCCCTATGTGATGGGGAGGTAAAAACCCTTTAAATTCTAGGGAAATGTCTCATAAGGTATGAAAGAATTGAAAGTTGGTCTTGATTGTAAATCACTGAATCTTTTTAGGAGATTATAGTTGAAACCAGGAATTACTATTCTTTGTAAGGAGATCTTCTTGAAATAAACAGTATGATGAATTTAAAACAGACAAACAAAAAATATTTAGATTGGATATTCTAGTCAAAAGCATACCATTGGAAGAAGCTCTGTAGTCCCACAGACACTGAGAAAGCTGACGTTAACATCTAAAGCAAGACTTTAACTGAAAAAAAGTCTGTTGCCTCAGAAGTTTATGTTTGCCTCCCTGTTTTTGAGGAAAGACTGGACTGTGCCAGCTTGCCCAGTTTTTGACAATGCCTCCTGCTGCAGTTCACTGGAAAGATCAGTTTTAAAACCTAGTCCTAATGCTTTTGAGAAATTTGAACCCAGAGCCCTTCAGCTTTTGGGACCTTATTTTCATGTTAACTTTGTTCCCCCTATCCTTAATTTCAAAGAGCATGGTCAAACTCATGACAGGGCTTTTTGCAAGCTTTGTGAACTGGGCCACAGTCAAGAATTTCCACACTGAGTAATTTTATTACATGATGTTTCCTGCCTGCTGTACAGAGCTGTGCAATATTCAGCATGAACATCTGCTTTTTGTCTGATTGCTAAAGGAAACTCTGGTAGACTGCTGCCCCTTTGAAATTAGGGAGTTGGGGAACAAATTTAAAACATGAAAATAAAATGCCAAAGCTGGAGGGCTCTGGGTTCAAATTTTACAGAAGTAACAACGTTCTGTTTTAAACTGATCTCTTGAGGGAAGCACAGTGGAAAGTATTTCCATCCGCTGGGCAGGCTGGCACATTTCAGTCTTTTGGAAAGAGAACCAGGATCCATTGCACGTTCAGTTGCAGAATTCCACCCACTTTGGACCTAAGTTATAGCTTTCAGTGAAAGACTCTTCAAGCTAAGTTAACAAGGCTGGCTGAACATGAGAAAAAAAAATCATAGATAAATATAGATAATATGTAAATAAAAATATATGCTGTGAACTTCAATGAAATCTTCAAATTCTCTTATGAAACATGAGAGCTTTTAAAAAGAGCTTGTTTTACTCCAAGCTTCCAAATCAGCCTCTCTTCCCATGAGATGGAGTTGTTAATGCAACATTAAAAGGCTTCAGAATCATGCTCCTGGACTGTCTCAGAGGCAGGAAAAATCCCCCGAATCTAATAAATATGACGCAAAATACAATTTGGAGTTGACACTTTTCACTTTTCCATACTGCGTTACACTTGCAGCTCAAGTAAAGGCCTGTTTCTGTCTGGGCTATTGCATCATTTAGGCTGCAGCATTGCAGGTGTGACCAGCACACTGCAGAACTGCCAGCAGCAACACACCAACAATTGTTGGGACACCAACACACCACAATCACTTCTTCCCTCTGCAATGCCTTCCCTTCCTTGGGCTGGGACAGTGACCATGTCAATGGGAGGATAAACAGCAAGAAATTAATCTAGCTTAAAACTAACCTGATTTTCCCAGATTGGGGTGTTGTCTGTGCTCCTCCTGTCCAGTTACGGTGTCCCTGGTGTAAGAAGGACACAGACCAAGGAGAGGGTTAAATGAAACCCATGAAAATGATCAAAGGGATGGAGCACCTCTACTGTGAAGAGAGGCTGAGAGAGCTGGGGTTGTTCAGCCTGGAGAAGACTCCACAGAGACCTGATTGTAGATTTTCAATGTAGAAAGAAGGCTAAGAAGAAAGACCACTTCCCATCCTTGGAAGTGTTCAAGGCCAGGGTGTGACTTTGAGCAACCTGGTCTAGTGGAAGGTGTTCCTGCCCATTACAGGGATGTGGAACTGGATGATCTTTAAAGGTCCCATCCAGCTTCAAGACATTCTGTGGTTCTGTGATCCCTGTCCTTTCCTTACAGGTCTTCAATGCTATTAACAGACACTTATTTACCCATTTTCTGTCAGGATACTTGGGCCAATTTTTTACATCTGCTGCATACCCATAGCATCAAATAGAACAAGTATAGACATGGGTACTTTCTGGAATCTTATTGCTATATATTATTTGCATGGGATTAGCCTGCAGAACTCCCTGTTGAAATAAGGGGCCCATTGTGCCAAGTTCTCCTCACTTACATAATTGGAGACATCCATAGACACCTCCAAGTTTGAAGACATTTACAGTAAATGAAAAGAGACAGAGGGGAAAAAAATCATAACTGCTGTATGGAGAGAACTTTTATGGACAGAGACATTTAGAGATTGGTTCTGTTGCATGGCAACTTTGGGAAAGTTAAGAACTTAATCCAGATCCTACCAAGTTTGCCCATTGCTTTAAAAAAGAAATGCTTCCCCTTTCATGCCATGAGTCAGCATACTTTTCCAAAGCATTGCTTTTGGATGAACAATCGTCAAATTGCTTGGGGAGACTCTAACTTGACATATTTAGTACGTTCTTCCCACATCCCTCACAGAAGCCCACAGATGTCAGCTTCGATCAGACTCAGCCAGGACAGCAAAACCCATCAGGTTTGCAGGGCTAGAAGGCATGTTAAGATGGCCTAAAAAGTAAATCCTCCCAAAATTACTGTGTTTTCTGCACTTAAAGAGAGAGAGAGAGAGAGAGAGAGAGAGAGAGAGAGAGAGAGAGAGAGAGAGTTGAAGCTGCAATGGGCAGCATTTCTAATAGTCTGCCCTAAAATAAGAGTCGAATGATTGGTTCTGTGTGGATTTTAAACCTACAAAATTCTAGACCATAGGAACTTTTTGGAAGTGGACAACTGATTTGAATCTCAAATTGTATCCCCCGTATTTTGAAGAGTTGTCACCATCAGTCAGTGGAATCTAAACCAGTCACAGAAACCTGCATGTCACAACATATAAAACCAAAGGATGTCACTGTAACTGTCTGTGTATTTGTTACAATCAGACTAGGCTGTAAAAAAAAAAAAATCTCATAGAACAGGTTTGTTTTCAATACTGATTATTAGAAGGGTGATTTATGACTGGACCATTTAAAAGACAGTAATTCAGTAGGGAGGGAAGAGGGAGAAAAGAAGTTTAAATCAAAACCCATATATTGTCAGAAAGCTGCAGATGATCCACAATTGCAGAAGGTTGTAATTTTATGGATTAAGACTACATAAGGAGTCATGATAGTTCCAAGGGAAGGTCCATCTAGCCCAGCATCCTGCCAGTGGCCAGTACAATCCAGAAATGGGCTGTGCAGGCTGATCATAACTTTAGGATCACTGAAACCTAACAGTGTGCTTACTCACCAAGCACTGGTCTAAACAAAAGCTTAGACCTTTGTTTTTGTGAGCCCTTATGACTCAAAACTTTTTGAGCATGCAACCCCAATATACACATATTTATGTATAGACTACATATATATATTTATTTATTTAGAAACTACATACCTATATGAGTGGAGTTCTGTACTTTTCCTGCATCCCACTGGACCATTGCCTTTGCAGGCATTTTGCAGACAATACAGACACTTTAAGATGGTAAAGACCTGCCTATTTGGCCACCTGTAATCACAACCCTCTCTCATCTGCTTCATGCACATTGAATGAGATGCCACTCAGAAACAGAAAGGGACAATTTGTCCAAGCTTAAGAAACCCTGCTGTTTTAACGGGCTAGGAACATCAATTTAATGTGGGAAATATTAATAGGAACTGGAAATTGTTCAAGAACATTCTACTGGGTATTAAAAAAAACACCAAAACGCAAATTTGCAAGTAGAAAATAATTCATGCTGGGGAAGAAAAATTTCTGAAATATAGATGATGCAGAAGTTCTAGACAAACATTAGCAATACAAATATAGAGAATGCACAAAAAGGGTCATAGCAGTAAATGGCGAATTTAAAAACAAAGTACCCTGCTAAAACACCTATATCAGAAAAGATCAATGGGCAACATAGAAGGAACATACAAGAAACAGAGTAAAAAACTTCTGCACCAAATATTGGTCCATTGCTAGAAACAGGTATTACAATTTTGAACAGAGTTCAGAAAAGACAGATGTGTTCACTACTATTCCTCTTCTGATTTCAGAAGAAAGCAGGAGGATAAATCTTCCCAATAGAGCACTGTAGATGGTCCAGAAAACTTGGCATCTAGAATGAATAAAAATATGATGCAGAGTCAGCTGCAACTACAGATGTTCAAATAGAGGGAAACACAGCATGAAAAACAGGAAAAACCTCAAAGACCTCTGAATTGCCAGTGTATTCCAAATATTTTAAAACAGCAGAGAGACAATACAGGACAATATAGATGTGTTACTCAGATGCTGAACCTGGACACATAATGAGAAGTTTCATTTAGAAGCCCACAACATAGAACTGAACACTTCAGGTGCATTTAACAATAATCAATATGATTACGTGGAATCCAGGTCTTGTAAAACAAACCTTCTTTGTTTTATCTTCTACAACTTTCTTTTGGTTCACAGCTATTGCTCTGGTTGACAATGACAACTGTCCTGATACAGTATATTCACATTCCTGTACTTCAAATCATTTATCCATGGATTTTAAACATCACATTATATGGAACTAAAAGGATGTAACTCAGGAATTGGTTCCTGTCCATCTATTAGTGAATTATTTTGTCATTGCTACAGTTTCCACTGATTAAATTTGCATAATAATTCATGCATCCCATCATGGAGCATAAAAACTGCATTCCAATGGAAGTGACAAATTATACATCACAAGCAGCAACTAGTCACAGTTAACAACTCACAAGCACCAACAATATTTTCCTTCTAAATTTTCAGGTGAGGTCCTTGAAAAATGAATCTATCCTGAGGAATGAAGATCAGTCAGTGAAAGATTTGTGAATAACAACAAAAAGACTAAATGGTCCATCCAGTCCATGCTGACACTGCATGACTGACACAGCCAGTTACTCTACTTTTAGGAAACAGCAGAGCAATCTCATCACACACCACCTTTGACAAAGGTTCCATGCAAACAGACAGGACCCGATTTTCCTGCTGGTGCAAGCTGCTGTCTCTATTAATTTTGACAGCTGTTCCAGTTTCACCAGTTCCAAATCTAGAGTTGAGGAATAACACTGTTAGCCACAATAGCAATAAATATTATGGATTGCCTGTTTTCTGAAGGACACAGAGTATATTAGCTTTTAATAGGTTTAATGGTCTTTGTGTACAGCTTTTGTATACAGTTATACACCTAACTGTACATATTTATGCTCCAATTTCTGTGCTGTTTCCCCCTTGTTGCTCCAAGTTTTTCTTTTGTTCCCATAAGGTTCTCTTCAGCATTTTTTCCCTGCGCTCCTTTGTCTTTCCAGCAGTTTCCCATCTAGTTAAGCCCTCAACATTTTGCTTTATTTCACTGCCAGTGGTCTGCACCAGTTAGCACACACTGACATTTCTCTCCCCTGGGGTGATGTCACGATAGCCTGCACCCTGTGTTTTGTAGTGTTTCCCTTCATGTCTGTCACCTGTACCTTAGACACGTGTAACCTTTTAACCTGCTATGCTAGTCCATCCTATATCCAACTGTGGCAATCAATCTAGTCTTCTTCCCTGTTCTGGGACTGGGGGACATCCATGGATCAGCTATGGCTTCTGTGAGGACCAGCACCACCGTGCTTCAGAAGCACTTGGTAAAACTGCATTAGCTGAACTCCAGTTAGAGCCCATGAAGACCCAGCTATCCAGTCTCCATGTAAGCCTTTCTATTTTTAGTTTGGTGCCTCCTACATTTTACCTCTTGCAGATTTTCTGACATTTTATTTCATTTCCTTAGTGAAAACATATGGCAAACAGATGCCTAAGCAGGGCCCCAGGCACCCATTTCTTTTTCCAGACTTTTCAGAATATCTGGGAAAATTCTGAGGCTTACCCTGATATGCATCACACTTGCAATTTATTTCAAGCGCTACCTTTTCAGCAACGGGCATCCTAAAAACCATCAATTTTTGAGATATGTAATTTTAAAATCAAATTTCTGTCTCTATTTTCTTTTTCCAGAGGCAACCTTAGAAACATAAACTAACCACTGGGTTTCAAAATGGTAGTGGTTGGTTATCAGTCAGGGAAAGCAAGGATTATCAAAAGAGTTTGTTTCTCCTTGTCACATGCACATTTCAAAATTTAGAATCATTCCTTTACAAACATCAGTTTACCAGTCCCTCCCTAAACATTAAGTAACATTTTTCACACAATGGCTTGACCACAGCCCTGCCTGAGATAAAAGGGAAATGATTTGAAGACTTGAAAATACTAAATCTATCTCTGGTTAAAAATTGCAGATACCCTCTGAGGCTGGGATTTAGCTGTTTTGCATAGACTATGGATGTATTGAGCCTGGGCAGCAGCTTCCCACTTGCTGTGGCCATGGGAGAGAGTGTCCTCCAATCCACCAAGAAAATGGGCAAGTCTTCAATAGAGCAATCAATCTCTGTCATGCACTTCTATCCCTGGTATTTCTCCCTTTCCCATGCCTCACCCTCTATTATACTATCCTAGGGCAATGCATTTAAAATTAATATTTCAATATTAAATTATTTCTGAATTTTAATGGTGTATGTGCATTCTGGAGAAAGTTTATTTTGGTAAGGGGGCTATACATGGATATTGGCATTCTTTCTTAAGGTTGCTTTGCAATTAATAGCTCACACAGAAGCCAAGAAATAGCATATCTGTTTTCCCTCTGCTGTGTCTCCTTCCCAGGATTCATTCATTCCAGAAACATGAACTCCTAAGTGTAGAATTTATGATGCAATCGTGTTGAGAAGAGAGTACTGAGAGCCAAACCTGTGTAAGGTGGCAGATTTACCCTTAAAACTGGATCTATCTCCCAAACATGAAGATACCCAAGGTGTGTCAATATTTGCTCCAGATATCAGACATCAGGATGTAGATTTATTCACAAATTTATTCAGATTCAAAAATTCATTTAGAAGCTGTTTAAATGAACAGCCTCTTGAATTTATTGTCATACTTTCTTCTTTCCTTTCTCATTAATAATGCTGCTTTTTTTTCACAAAGGATGAGAATGTTGCAATGCAGTGTTTTCTGTATTGATATGCAGCAATCAAATAATGCTGAATTAGATGATTTTAACATTTCTAAGACATTCGGTGGAAGCTGATACAAAGGCTGGATGAAATTGCTCTAACAAGCACAGTACACAGAAAGAATATAAGCTCTGAGGCCACAGGGTCTTTCAGAAGTGGTTTACTGGAATCATGTTTCATATTTTATATCAAAATCACATAGGTGGGAAAAAAAAGGAAGCACAACTTAATCAATGCCACCTTGATTGTTGTATGTTGTGATGTTTCTTTTTCTTCCAGATAATCTATATCAACCTAAAATGTTCCTGATGAATGAAAGGCCCCTTTTTGTTGCCAAAGGAAGGGCTAGAGAAAATAATGGAACAGCAGCCACCACAGGTAATTCCCAAGGGATGCTTACTTTTCTATATCAACACATAATGTCCCTTACAGATAAAGGAGCCATTTTTGCTGGTTTTACCTAGGAAGTGCTAAAGAACACAGAGAATTTCATCACACCAGGTCACGAATGGGGCTGCTTGAAAGAAGCTCTGTAGTCCTCCCAGGAGATGACTTTTGAGCAACTAGGGAGCATCATGCTCCCCAAACTCCAGCTGGTTAGCTGCTTAGTTGTGGCTGCTGGTTAGCTAGGCAACAGGAACAGCAGCTGCCTGTACTGAACCAAGACCTCCCAGCTGGAAGGACTGAGAGGTGCTTTTGGACTGTCCATCTTTTTGCATGGGAATGGGGCAGAAGACTCCTGTGTGCAACCTCAGACATCTCTGCAGGTCTCCTTCTGTTCTGTGCCTGAGCCTCCCTGCTGCAGACTGTTGGACCATTTCCACAGCATTCTCTAGATAACGTGCTTCTTAATTTCCCTCAGTGCTCCTCGTCATCATTTCACTGTTAATTACCAAATGTGTGTGAGTAAAGTGTTTGGTAGTCTGTCTTTGGTAGCTGCACGGGGCAGCTGCAGAGCAAAGGTGCCGGACCCCAGTGGGTGCAGGAGAACCCGAGTGCTGCCCTGTCAGCGAGCACCCACTCTGCTGGAAGTCCTTTCAGCCTGTGCCAGCTCCTGTTCCATCACTTCCTACAGCACCACAGGGGCCACGGGAGAAATCTGACTGCAAAATAATGTGATTTCTGCTTTAATTAAATGAAACACTTGTATTCGTTTCAGAAAGGTACAGACATTTCTCCCCCCACCCCCAGATTCACGGTTTTCAAAGGAAACTGATTGCCATCACATGCATTAAAAATGGTATTTAACAGTGGCTTTATCAAATGTACTGAAATATCTATGTTACGTGCATAAATGTAACATGTTTCACCTTCTCTATCTAATCCAAAAGCTTCTTATTTTCTATCCACCCACTCAGGCACACAGTTATTCATTAGGTACAAAAATGAACTGCACACCTGAAATATATTCAGATTATTGTAAAACTGCCTCCACCTTGCTACCAGAATTGCCAAGGTAAAAATATATATCTCTTTTTCAAAAGATAGATGGTGATAATATAGAAATGTTTCTACTTCCATAGCACCTATACTAATACAAGGAGTCAATTCTATTTAAAAATAAATTCACACTTGAACAGTTGCTGTACTCTATACATGTATTTCACACACTCAGAAAAAAATTGTTAAAAAAGTTATGTAGCTGTAGTCAAGCATTTAGAAGTTAGGAAGTAAGAGTGAAGAAGAATCTTCTGCGCCTGAAGAAACTTTTTTCTCCCCATTCCTGTATAAGCATTATGATATAGTCCACAATTACATGAAAATATGCTGCTTTGCCTCAGGAATCCATCTTGTTTAAGCCCAAGAACATATTTTTCTCTTCAAATTGTTCTACTTCAGCCACCTGTGTCACAGACATCTGTAATATTATTTCATGTCCCCTCTAGCCAGCTTTTCTGGGCAAAGAAATCTTATGCTATGATTTGTCCCCCAGACCCCACTGTGCAGGCTCAACCAAATACAATGGAAAAGTGGAGGTTTTAAAGAAGAAAATCCTTTCCAAGTTTCAGGACAAACAGGGAAAAGTGGAAGCCCTATCAATGCCTTCATCGAAGCAAAGGCTGAAGGTAAGCCCTGCTCTGCTGCTGGAATTCAGGTGGCACAGCCCTGAGGTCCTGCACCTCAGGACACCTGCCCTCACCTGTCTTGCTGCACCAGGGCCACCCATATCCCTGCTGCACCCCTCACTTGGCCTCTCTTTTCTCAGCATCTGCCTCTTTTAAAAATATCCTCTTTTTTTTTTTAATTGGAGCATTTTTTGATCCAAAAATCCTCCAAGTGCATTACCTTATAGTCTGGGACAATGGGGATTACACTACAACCAGATTTACATCCAGAAATCTGGTTTCACTGTTTTCTTCCTTCCCTTGGTACTCCCATTGGCCTCAGCCTCTTGCTTTTGTCTGGCTGATCTTATTTTGGTTTTACAGTTCTCCCTCACCTTGCACACTCAGTTTGTTATCAAAACTCCCCCATTGAGCTGAACATTTGAACTGTGCTATTTAGATTTGCAGCCTGGAAGCCTGTGGTAAAAATTCTACACACAAGGAGTGTCAGGGGAATTTCAGTATTAGATAAAATTACCCTGCTTTCTAGTCACCTTTCAGTCAATGTTTCCAACAACTGCCCAATCTCCCAAAACCTTCAGTGTAGCTAAAATGGAGCTGGGTTACAGACCATAGCAAAAATGCCTATGTCAGAGAAAAAAAGATATAATTACATATAAATAATCAGCACACTACCTGAGGGTTCATCAGCCATCTCTGCCAAACACAGATCCTGGACAACATATTGCAATTTTGCTAAAGATTGTCAATGGAGATGTCTGCACATTGGCAGGAAATTGATTGATTCCCACTGTTCTTTCTATTCCGACTCTGCTTCCATTTTCTCTTGTAAGACAGAAGTGTAGCAGTAGCTGGTGGATAACCTCTGGTGTATTCATGGATGTCGCACAATACATATATACACATTATCACATTGATTTTCCAGTATGTGCCTTTACTGTCACTCCTCATTGCTGCAAATGATTAAATGAAGTAGCAGGCAGTGAAAAACTACAAAAGCTTTCCATTTGGCACTGTCTGTAACAGCAGATATTTGCTTGTGTCCATGAATATCCAACTCATCTTCTAGGAATTACCATTTCCCCATTTTGTAAAGGTCCCAGTGTTAATTGTCTTGTACAGAGCAGTCACCTTTGTTTCCTCTCTTTCTCTTGCTTTTTAAAGTCCTGATTTGGTGATTCAGTTTGTATCTTAGTGACAAATAACACTCTGCCTTAGGAGAAAATGTCTGTTGAAGGGTTGCTGAGAGACTGGACATCAATCTAGGGAAGAAACACTATAAAAACTACAGAGCCCACCCGCAGTATGAAGCAAAAAAACCCCAATCCAACCTAAATTCTAAAGTACACATCTTTGCTGTATAACCATGGTAAGATATTTTGCTTCAGTTCCAATATGTCAACACTGAAATAGGATACATTTTACTCCTAAATGAGTCAAATATTGGTGACTGAAATTAATGGTAAGATTCCCTACTTACTGTGATAAAATGTGACCATTATGTGAGAAATTTAAATTGAAAAATATGAGTTTTAAAGCATGACATCTGCATTCTTCATGCCTCATGCTAATGAAATTATATATTGTTAAAGAGTCAGTTTTACATAGTTTGAATTTCTGTTGTTTCCAGTTTGCTTTATAACATACAAACCGACAAAAGAATAAAACAAATGGAAAAAACAAATACATTTCTATAATTACATCAATCTAACATTTGTTAGATTATTAGACAACAAAATTTTAACTTTTCATACCATTTTCTTCTGAAATGTCACTATATCTTGCAGCTTGCCTGGTCTTTGGAAATTGCTTCAAAAACTGAAGTGGATAGAACAATACTGAAGACTCCACCCTGCTAAGAGTGGTGATGAAAGTGTATCTTTGACACCTCTTCCTGCCCTTACAATCCTTGTTATGTACTGTTATGAATGCTTTCAGCACTGCTGTAGTGCAGTACAGACCCAGGGCATAGGGACAGTGGAAAAGAAGGAAAAGCTTTTGGGATGAGTCATCCATAGGGTAACAGAGCTGGAGAAGGAACAAGAAGGACAGAGAGAAAAGACTAGTGGCAGAGTATTCTGAGGGTGGCAATGTAAAGAACAAGGCTATTAATAACAAGAAACACATGTAGGGTGTGGGCTGGAAGATGGCAGATCCCAGCATTCCAATCAGCAAGCTCATCCTACTGCTCCCTGAAAAACTCCTTCCTTATCCAAAGGATGCAGAGCCAAACTACCATCCCACTTATGTTCTTTCTTTGCAGAACTACCTGTGAAGACAGACTTCCACAGGAAACACAAGTCACTTCACTGCTCCTCCACTTGTATCTGCATGCAGCCTTTTCCCTAGGAGCCACCACTGGTAGAGTGCTGGGTGTTGCATGAAGAGCATCAATTGGTGGGACAGGTTTTCATTCTTCATGCTTGCAATCCTGGAAAGAAATTCATAGAGGACAGAGGATTACAGTGAGGGAGTTGATGAAAGACTAACATATTGTCCTGAAAGGTATGCCTGAAACAGCAGAAATGTATGTGTTAACATAAATATTACAGAGTAATTGGAGCCTAAAGCAGGAATTCCTACAGGAATCTTGTTTATTGCATCTGAACATCAAGTTCTGCTGTGAGTCTAATAACCTGAACACTAAAACCAAGGTTCAACTAGTCCCAGGAAATTTCTTTAGTGATCAGCTCTGAAAAAGTCCTGAGAATCATAAGGCTCTTCTAAATTCCTGGCAAACTTACATTTGATTCACTAAAGAGCTAAGAATCATCTTTAGGGGAGCCAAACTCTAATTTGACAAAGCCCTGAGTCACAGTCCTAAACCAGAAGTTCAACCCACATAACATTAGTTTAAAAACACACCAGTGCAAAATTTTAATGCTCACTCTAGCTTGGGTCTTGAACTACTTTCCTTCCATAAGTCTTCTAGACTTCCCAGACAAATAAATTGAATCTAAATTCATTCCTACCTTCACTGTAGTCCTTTTGCCATGCAGATCAGATTCCTCCTCTTGTCCAGGAACTGCATCACTTCTGGCTTGCTTCTTGCAGCCCCCATACCTAGACACCCTCCACATCAAGTTTGTCCTGGCCTCACCTCTAAATTTTTCTATACTAGAAGTGAAAGTGTTGGCAGATTCCCCATTTGCTTCCAAGGCCTGATAATGACTAGTGAAGAGAACCTGATTGTTTTTCACAAGAGAAATCAATAATAACAGTGAAGATCTCTTGAGGTACTGGCTCCTCTATCCCCCTCAAAATTTTTGGTGTATTTCTTGGGAAAATGATGATGACTATTTCTGCTGAACCACAATTCTGTTCTAGACATAGCAAGAGACTGGAAAAGTCAGTAATAAGTATAGCAGTGAAGCAGTAAAACTCGCAGTGAAATCCTAAGATAATCAGAGTCACATTAAAAATTACAGTTGAGAGGATCAACTAAGAAACCCAAGAAAATACCTGCAAAAGAATGATAACTAGCCCTTGTCTTGATAGAAGTGTTGTCTTGGTTTATTTTAAAGCCTGGGTCTCATAAAAGCTGTTTTGTGTACATCACCTCCTTCCTGTTCACTTTGGGACTGCTGTCCAGCTCTAACATGACCCTCAGCAGAAAGCAATCAAACTGAAAATAAGATCCAATCATGTTCCTCAAACTGTGCAATCAATGTGCAATATTGCCAACACAGTCACACAACAATTAGAGTTCTTTTGTTTTCCCAGTATTTTACTTGTCTGCAGCTGATGTAGAAGACAACCATTCATAAATGATTGAAATCCATCCTGTGGACAGTATTTGCCACCAGATATAAAGCTGCTAATAGAACTCACTCTCTGTACCACCCAGCCTTAAGCTATTGCCTCTCTTAAGCTTCTCTGAAACTCGGAGCTTTTGCACACAAAGAATTAATCTACATTCACAGTGCCCACAGAAGTTTAATCTACCATTTCTGAGATATGAAATGAAGCCATTTTAGTCACAATTTAGGGATTAATTCAAACTATAGTTATACTATCTTTTAAACAGAATTGAACATATTTAACTAAAAATGGTCATTATTGCATGTTTACGTTTTTCCTTTTAGTATTACAGAAAACTGCAGCAGAGAGAAAGCAAAGTTATCATGGCTCATCTAAATACTAACCAAAGATGTAAATATTCAGTACGATTTGCAGGGAATAGTAGTAGCTTTAGCACTGATGGGACTTGCACTGCTAATTCTCCACATAGCTAGCTGAACATGTATCCCAAAATACTTATCAAGAAAACTAAACTTTCAACCACAGTTCAAAGCAAAATAGGCTTCAGAGGCTTTCTTTCTCTGAGACAGAACTTAAAAGTAGGTTTATCTCTACAAGACTGAATTTCAGTACTTCATACTGTAACTGCTATCCTAAAGGAAAATAGAATAAGATTCAAAGGTTACTTATAAAAATTCTTCTTACTATGGAATCAAGTCTCTTTACTTATCTGTTTATGTAGTATCTTCAGTCTGTACTCTCACAAAAGTTGAGCACTTCACAGCTTTAGTGCACACATGGCACTGCCTATGAAGTGATGAAAGAATCTGCCTGACTTCACAACTGATACTCTTCAGTTTTGCATCTTGGATGCTAGACCATCGATCTTCTTTTTCAATAAGTGCTTTTCTTTTTTTCTTTTTCAATAAGAGCACTTCTGCACTAAAACTGTCTATCAGGGAAGAAAGAAACAAGTTTGAAATGTGAACTTAAGCCATTTTTAAGTCTTATGCCAGCATCCCTCTTCATGGCTTAGATACATCTATGACCTATGTGGAAGCAGGAGACAGTGAAGGAGTTAATTGTATGTACCTTCTCATTTTGTGTCTTTCAGAGAAAAGGGTCTGACTTCTGCTAGAAGCAAATTAAACTTTTCAAGATAATACCAGCAAGCATCACTGTAAAGATCCAGGTCATGAGGGGCTCCTTTGTTACAAAGAATTCTATGATCCTGGACAATGTGTAAGACAGAAATAATCAAAGCAGCACTGGGCCAAAGAAGTTTCTCATTTGAGAAAGTATGACATATTTTTATCTTGCTAAGATAATTTCTCAGTTACATTTAAAATTGTATACCACTTGCCATGTATTAGAAATGACAGATACTTTCTAGCAACAGAGTTTGAACTGTACCTCAGCCGTTCCTTCTTTTCACTTCTGACTCATCCTGACTTTCTTGTGAGCAGAAGTATTCCTCTGTACAATTGCTTTGTTCATTATGGTGCCTTCAATAATTTTCAGTGCAACTAGGTGGACCATTCCTAAGGTAAGGAGGCAACCATTTTGCTGGCCATAACCACTCAAAGTAAGACTTTGAGGTTAGAATGAAGACTTGCAGTAAAACTTCTCACACATGGTTTAAAAAAAAAAAAGGAAAAGAGACAGACATATCAAATGCTAGGAATTGTCAGTAGAGAACAGGCAACAAAATAGAAAATACAGTTATGACCTTGAACAAATACGTATTAGCCCACAAAATGAATACTGTGTGCAGCTCTCATCTCTTCACCTCAATTAAAAAAAAAAAAGAAAAAAGGAAAAAAAAAAGAAAAAAATCGGAAAACACTCAGAGAAAAACTACAAGTATGATCAAAGTTATTGAATACATTGACCACAAGGAGCGATTGAGACTAACAAAAGGCAATGCAAAGCAGAAATGAGGTCACTGGAGCAATGAGTAGCAAGAGGAAGTTGGACAGCAGCAAACTGTCAGAAGAATCAGCTTCTTTATACAGACAGCAGCAGACCTGTGCAAATCTTTGCCAAAGGACCTTTCTGCCCAAAACAGCCTTACTTTCTAGTGGAGATTGGCTGAGCATTTGGAAGAGAGATCCACTGAGATTACTGATAATCCAAACCAACTCTAGTTCAGGAAGCTGCCCCCCCTTCAAAAGAGGTGAAGGCTGGGAGAATAAGAAGGAGAGACCAGCACATATGATTTCTTACTCTGAGGTCACTGTGCACTTGTGGTGACTTGCTGGAGACAATCCAAGACTCTATGGAACACAAGGCCTTTGAATCAGCGCTGTGATTAATAGGTCATTGTACTGACAGGTAAATTCCTGATCAATGTGATGTCAGCTCGATGGCCTTAAACTGTGGGAGGGTTGATTTAGGTTAGATATTAGGAAGAAATTCTTTTCTGTGAGGGTTGTGAAGCACCCAAACAGGTGGTCCAGATAAGTTGTTGATGCCCCATCCCTGAAGTGTTCAAGATCATACTGGATGGAGCTCTAAGCAACCTGCAGTAGTGAAAGGTTCCCTGTCCCCTTGTTTTTTATTCACCTCTCAGCACAAGGAATCTCTTTGGCAGAGCTAAACAATATTTTTCTGGTTATCCCATGAGGGAGAAGAGAGAAGACAAAGAGAACTCTAAAAATCTTGGAAGTAAATATGTAACATCAGGTCAGTGGAAAAGGACCCTAAATGAATATAAGTACTCTAAAAGTTAATTTTTTTCTCAAATTCCATGAAAGTTTTATTGAATAGGCAGTTGCTACTGATCTGAACATGTTAGAGAAACAGCAGAATTAGAAGCACATTCCTAACAAAGAAAGAAAAATTAAAAATGGCTTATAAAAAGACTTTAATATAAATTGATTATGAACATAAAATAATGATATGATACCTCTGGTTCTGCAATTAGAAGACATCCTGAATCCTTCATTCATGGTTGAATGGTTTTAGAAAATGAATGTTTTCTGGTAAATATCATGGATGAACTGGAGGGATGAATGAATGCTTGCTCCATTCATTTACCATTTTCTAATTTTTATCCCTGAATATAGTTACCCTTCTTTTTTTTTTTTTTTTTCTCTTTTGTCTCAGGAAGCACTGGAACCTTGACAAGGAATTAAATCCTCACCATGCTGATTTTAATGGAAATGTTATCACTGTCTTGGTTGGCACTAAGATATGATAGAGAATTTCTAAGATTTTGAATAAAAACCCCAAGGAAATGGACCAACTTCCTTTAGTTGGTAAAACTGCCTTGTGTGGAAACTCCTTTTTTTAGTTGGAGTGATTTGTCGGTATTTAGCTTAAGGTGATGTCAATACAATCTGGTGTAACAAGGGACAAATGTGCACATAAGACATTCCTACTGAAAGCTTTTCATCCGCCTGAGCTCAACCTTATTCTGAAACAAAAGTGCCTAGGTGACCCAAAAAACAAAACTGGAAATATCTCATAAACCATTGCTACTGCACATGCTGAAAGCTGATCAGTAGTTCTGAGTGGGAGAAATCCTCTTCAGTGGGAGCAAAAGGACATTGGGAAGAAAACATCAAACATGAATTTTAATGAAATTCTAGTCATGAGTGAGTTCCCAGGTATGGCCACAACCTCGGCAGCACATTTTTTAATGTTTTACCTCCATTGGTTATGCCAGCAGCAGGTAGCTAAGGCACCCCAGGCAAAATGCCACAGGTGTGCATTCCCCAAGTGTCAGCAACACGAGCTCTCACCAGCTAGTGATGCTTGTTTCACCCTGCTCTTGTCTGAAGGGAGATCCTACTGCAGACCAGGTGTTGTAGACAGTCTCTGCACCCACCCTCTCTGTACAGGCTTTCCTCTGTGACCCTCACAGGGGTAGATCAGTGGCAGGTACTATAAATGTTTCCTGCATCCGGGTCACACTGTGAGACCTGTTAGCATGCTGGAAAAGACCCAAATAACCAGTGCAACCAGTGAGGAAGTGCTTCTACCAAAATAGAATCAGCTTTGCCCTAATTTCTTTCTATCCTACTTTTACACCCTATGCAGTATTACTGCTACTGCAAATATGTTAATGTATGATAAACCTCTTCTGTTTCACTCCCATTTGAGAGCCCTACTTTCTGTAATACTATACACATGATCCTCAACCAAATCTGAGACGGTTTTGCCATAGAGTACACAGAAAGAACTTTGGATCAGAATTCTAGCAACTGTCAAAAACTACAGCATAACTTTTGCCAGCAGGAGGGAACAGTTGACCCCCAAATTAACCCCTAGTATTTTGCTTACATAAAGCTTACATATGGTTTTATAAAACACTGCTACATATTCCGGACAACATCCCTCAATCAAGAATTATGGAAAGAGTTTTATTTTTTTTCCAGGGATGTATGTTAAAAGGGGGCCTCATTTCAAAGAAGCTTGTGCTCCCGAAAGACTGAGAGAGAGCAATGTTCACTGTAACACAGTAAGGGCTGTTTTCCATGACACAGTGGAAACTTTATGAATGGTTCTTGCCAGCTCAAGCCATTTGACAGTGAAATCAGTGTATCTGTAGTAATAATGCATTGAAAAAGGCAACAGAACTTTGAAATGCTGTACTGGAAAAAGATACATCTTTGGGAACATAATGTAAGCATCTTGGAAGTTCTGTGTCTATTGAGCAACAGTCACTGAAATATCCCCAGCATGAGTTATCTGAGAGTCTCTGTGCAAGGAAAGATTGCCGGGAATAGAGCTAAACATGTTAAATTAATTGCACATTCTGAATCCATGTATCTGAAAACTATGAATGATCTCATGTGGAAAAAGGAAAAAAACTGCTGTAATCTCTTCCTTAGACAGACAGACATACAACAAAGTTCTGTGCCATTCTAGGATTCTCCATTATTTTCTCCTACATATTTACTGGTAACACACAATAATTTGGTAACTATATAGGGATGCACACAGTCATCAGATCTGTAAGAGACCACTCAGAATTGATCACTGACTTGCAATAAAAGTCTGAGTTTGTAATTCAGGAAGTCCAACTCCATCTACACTTTTTTTTCTTCTGAGATATCTTTTGCCATCAGAGGTAGTATTTTCCCAGACCTGAAGGTGGAACTCTTGTTCCTTTGATGATCTTTACATGAGTGACAGCATTTTGCATTGTCTTTTTTAGCTCGAGGAGATCTGGACTTCTCTGAAGTCACTGCTGGGCTGTCTGGAAAACTACATTAGCCCTGGTAGAACTGGATAGTCAGGCATGAACATCATGTTCACAATGGAATGTGCCAGACGTTCTTCAGGCATTGCCTGTTAGAACTCACACACACAAAAAATCTTTCCTTTTGGAAATACTATGATTGTATTCCTTCTTTTGCTGCTGTACAAGTGGACTTCTTGTTTTTTTCTGAAGTCATCATGTGGAAGGAAAGGATTGGCTGAGTATAATTTGTGGTTGTGCCACCTTCATATTGGACCAATGTATTCTGCTGTTTATGCTTGAACTACAGTGTATCTTTGAAAAAAATCTCCATATTTTTACAGACAATTTTGCATTGTTTCAAAACAGTTTCACAGACATTTTGATCCTATAGCAAACTAAAATATGTCACGTTTCTAGTCTAATTTTTATTCTAGTTTTGCTTTCAGAGTTTTGTAATTTTCTGTAAACCAACACTTCTCAAATATCTCTAAGTAATATTTAGACAAGTACTACCATGCTTATGACAAAAGTACCTCCTCACCTGCATTGGATTATATTTTTAAAATACCTCATGTTAATGCACATATTCCACACCTTTCATAACTTTCTTGTGGACCCCTTTCAGTGTTTAATATCCCTCTGAAGTGTTAATGCTTAAACTGAACACATTATTTTGATAATGGTTTCATCAGTTCTATAAAAAGGGGGAATATCCATTACAGCTGTATTTGATGTTCCTCTGGTTTTTTTTCAGAGTATTAGCTATCAAAAGCTTTATTTTGAGACCTCATGTTTATCTGCTTATGTCCAGGTCCTCTTTAGCACTGTCTCATGCCAGTCATTCTCCCAGATTCCAGGTGTGCCTTTAAGGCTTTATCTTGAATGCATGACCACCAATTTGACTGGCTTCAGAGGAGTATTATTGCAGAAAAGCTTAAAAAGTAACTCAAAGGAGTTTATCTAGGCTACTTGCTCTTATGTCTATTTGTAAAAGCAAAGTAGTAATTTGGTACTTTTATTTCAGTGATTTATAATAGCAACAGGTCAAGAATTAACACCAAGACAACCTAATGACAAATATTCATTTAGAATCACCCCTCCTCAAGAACTGTCACAGGAATCGCTTATGATCTTATTATCACTTATTATGAGGAAAGGCTGAGGGAACATGTCCTGTTCAGCCTTGAAAAGGGACAACTGTGAGGGGACCTCATCAATTTCTACAAGTATCTGAAGGGAGGGTGTCAAGAGGATGGAGCCTGGCTCTGTTTGGTGGTGCCAAGCAACAGGACAAGAGGCAACAGGAAGAAACCGATACACAGGGAGAGCCACCTGAACAGAAAGGAAAACTTCTTTTCTGTGTGGGTGACCCAGCACTGGAACATGTTGCTCAAAGATGTTGTGGAGTCTCCCTCACTGGAGGCACTCAAGAACTGTCTGGACACAATCCTATGCCATGTGCTTTGGGATGATCCTGCCGGAGCAGGGAGGTTTCACCTGATGACCCACTGTGGTCCCTACCTGCCTGACACATTCTGTAATTCTATGATCCCGTGGACCACACAGAATTTGCACTCCTCACTGTATTTATGAGAACAGCATACTGCTTCACATCAGATGGAAGATAGTAGTTCAACATTACCACATTTATCTACCAAAGTTAAATTCAAACACATTTAACCAAATATTTTTCATAAAAATATATTGACTGGCATTTAATTATTGGCATTTAATGACTGTATCCAAGGTCAAGAGTTCCATGATTCTGTTCCTAATCCGGGTCAAAGTGTGAAACTGCTAGCCTGTGTCATCCTCCTTAACCTTTTTAAAATATATGTTCAATATAGGATTTATTTTTAATTACCCTGGCATTCCCCAGTATTCCATTGCCACTCCAGAGGCTGTACTGTGAACAACAGAACTAATGAAGCCATGGGATTCTGTTCATTTCAATTCTTGAGCCCTTAAATAGGCTTAATTACAACTAAAATTTATTGTCCATTAGCCCTCTGAAAATCCTATCAAGGAGTTTGGAACTATGTCTGCATAAAGTGGATGGCTAATATATACACACTGATTCACTGTTTGTTGCTACAAGAATGTGTAAGAGCTGAGCTTTTTGCTTACTATTCCTTCACTGAGGAAACAAATTTAGGTTTATTTCCTTGGTGACATATCAATCTCCACAAAATTTATAGGACCATAATGACTTCCTCCAAATTAGATTGGAACTGGCCAAAAAGTCATGGAACAGCAGATGAACAGACAACATAAATCTTGTTTAGAGCATCACAATCAACATACATTCATATTTGTTACTCTGGAGATCTTTCTTAACTTTGTTTTATTCATGTTTAGCTAAAAAATGGTCTAATATGGACATAACGTAGTTGCTCCACAGACATTACCAGGTAGCCAGACAGTTTTACACTTCTATTCAGATGTGATAAATTGATCAGCAGTGATACCAAGCTGGCCTCGGAGGTTCTGCTCCACCTGCCCCACAGGTGCGGGCACACCTCCAGGGGCCAGATGCTCTGCCAGCCAGGGGATGTGGTGTCAGGGTAGGATCCCATAACCAGTGTGTCAGGCACAAACAGGTTACACTTACTTTCAGATTTATTCTTCAGAACGTGTTAGTGGAATGGGCTGAAGTCGCGTCAGCGGAGGTTTAAGCTGCATATGGGGAAAAGGTTCTTCACCCAGAGGGTGTTTGGGCCCTGGAGCAGGTTCCCCAGGGAAGGGTCACAGCACCAGCCTGGCAGAGCTCAGCAGGAGTCTGGACATCGCTCTCGGGCACAAGGGGTGTCCTGTGCGCGGCCGGGAGCTGCACTCGATGACCCTTGTGGGCCCCTTCTAGCTAAGAATACTTCATGATTCTACGAAGAGCTCTTAAAACTTCGTCAGGAATCTCTGGGTCTCTTTTGGAAGACTAAATTTAACTTTTCCCTCCCGACAAGCCCTTATCCCAGACTCCCGGTACCGCTCCGTGGCCAGGACAGCTTCTCCGCCTCCTTATCTTCTTCTTCCTCCTCTTCCTCTCCGTCCCCTTCCCGCCCCCGACCGGTGGTTCCCGAAGGGAAGCAAACACGCGGAGGATGGCCGGGGGCGGTGTGCGTGTGGCGGGCGGGGGCTGGGCCGCGCCCCGCGGCGGAGGGGGAGCCCAGAGCCGGCTCCCGCCCAGCGTCCCGGGGCCGCCGCCGGCCGCGCTCAGCGCCTGTCACACGGCCGCCCCATGGTGAGGGACCGAGGGACCGAGAGCGGGAGGGAGGGGGAGAGAGAGGGGGCGGAGGGAGGGGGAGAGAGAGGGGGTGGAGGGAGCGGGGCCCAGCGGGCAGAGGGGCCGTGGCGGCTCCGCTTTCGCTTTCGCTCGCCGCGCCAGCGAGGCGAAGGGAAAGGCCGAGCCGGGGCCTGGCGGGCGCGCGGTGAGCCCCGGTGAACTGCTGGGCCGCTGCGGACGGGGCCGGTGGGAGCCAGGGCGCGGAGCGAGCGCCGGGTTCCCCCCGCGACTCCCGGTTCTGGGCCCTCGGCGAGGCCGCGGTGGCCGCCGCTCCCCGGGCCGGGCCCGGGCCCATGGCAGAGCGGCCGGGGCTCGTCCCGCTCCCGGCCCGGCCCGGCCCGGCGGAGGGGCTGGGGACGCCCAGCCGGGAATGCCCCCAGCAGCGGCTGGGCCCGAGGGGCCCCGAGGTCGGGCTGTGGGGCGCTCATCGGGACAAAACTTGGCACACCTGCTTGGATTGTCTTACTTATTTCCTTACTTACTTATTCTTTGCGGCATGACAAATTGTTAAGTCTAGCATCGCTTAAGCTTTTAAAACTGTCAGGGAAAAAAAAAACCAAACTAGTTTAGTCTGCTTGAAGCCTTTATATAAGACTTAAAGCCTGTCTTTATTTTTTATGTTTCTGCTTTCTTCTCATTTGCCTTGCCTTTCCAGGGCATGGTACAGGCAGGGTAGGCCTCCAGAACTTGGTCTTAAGCTGCACTAGGGGAGGTTTAGGTTGGACATCAAGAAGAATTTCTTCACAAAAAGCAAGTTAATTAGACATTGGAATGGGCTGTCCAGTGAGGTGGTGGAGTCACTGTCCCTGGAGGGGCTTGAGGAAAGACAGGCTGTCGCACTTAGTGCCCTGGTCTAGTTAACAGGGAGGTGTTGATAGTTGGAGTTGTTGATCCCAAAGGTCTTTCCCAGCCTAACTGATTCTGTGGTTCTGAGGTGTGACCAGAGGTGTAGTTCTGTTTAGTACCAAGAATTCAGTGTTAGGGCTCTGAATGCAGGTTGAACTGTTGTGGCCTCTTATGGCAAGCGTCAGCCCACTACAGACTTGCTCCACCGGTTCAGCTTTGGTCTAAAGGTGTTCATGTGTGAGTCATTAGGTATTTTCTGCCTTTCTGCGGCTGGCTTAAACACATAAATCCAAGACAAAATGCCTGTTGTCTGCTCTGATTTCTCAAAATGCAGTCATGTGCCCTTGCCTTGGCTGGATCATGTCTGTGTTGCCAGATAATCCACAAGAGCACACATCTACTGGGAGCCACAGTCTGACATGTACACCTGCTGATCCTGGGTGTTCTGTGGGAGATCCTACACGTGTGGCTGTTTATCCCACTAAGCAGTTTCATGTTACTTTGTGAGCATGCTGGGGCTGGTGACTGTGCCTTATTCCAGCCTGACAAAGTTATTTTGATTCAAAGAAAAAGCTGTAATTTACTCCTGAAGTGGAGTTTGGCTGTAGCCTACCACAGGAGCATGTTCCTCACTAACTGCAGGCCTCAGCCAAGTGAGCAATAGCGTCACTGCAATTTTGGGGCCACTCTAGGAAATGTTTCAGGTCACCCTAGGGAGAATGATGTTGTATGTCCTTATATTCAAGTTAATTTTATTTACAGGGAAAAACATTTTCAACCCTTGTCAACAAGACCTTTATGCTGGAGGTACTTTTTCTAGTGGCAGTGGTTATCTAAAGTGTTTTGAGTGAATCGAAATCAAATCAGTGAATTACACTGTTTCCCTGAGCTAGCAGAACTCCTGAGGATTGTTGTGTGTTGTACTGGGTTTCAGTGGAGAACACTAGGCAGTTCATGAGTGTTAACATGCAAAAGTTCATGAGTGTCAACATTTGAGGTGTGTTAGTAGTATTTTCTGAAATTTGTAACAAGTGTGTTACCATACCTGGGAAGAATTTTGCTTCTGGTTGACTGCAGCTATGTGACTTGTGCTGCTACAGCCCGCTTTGGATGTATCCTTTTTTATTTATGTAGTTAACTGAAAGTTATTCTTCATCTCAGTTTTGGTAACTTCTGGATTAGTGTTATTTCAGTCCCTGATACTCAGATCCAAGGACAGAGGCACCTTCCTAAGAAGCTGAAGTTGAGTGCAGTGTTTGCACTTGCCTAAAGAAAGTGTTCATAGGCCGGACAGGGCTGCTACTCAGAGGGATCTTGATGGGATGGAGATATGGACAGACAGAAACCTCAGAAATTCCAGCAGAGTCAGTAAGAAAGCTGTGCACCTAGAACAGGGTGGGAAGACTTGATGGAGAGCAGCCTTACAGAAAAGGACCCGAGTGGTGTGGTGGACTACATGCTGCTTAGAGGGCTGGAGCATATGATATTCTAGGAGAAACAGAGGTGGGTTTCTTCAGCCTTAAAAGAAGGTGAAGGAAGGGAAGATGCTGCTGCTGCAGGTAGAAGCTGTGGAGCCAGGCTTCTCTTGGAGATGCATGACAGTGGGATGAGGAGCAGCGGACACAAGCTGGTTTAGCTACAAGGAAGGTCTTTGTGGTCGTGGTTTGGTTTGGTTTTGTTTTAGCCTGGACTAATAGTCAAACACTAGGAGGGAGGGGTCTATTGAGTGTGGAGTGTCCATCCATGGAGGCATTAGAACTTGACTGGACAAGGGCCTGTGCAATGACATCTGATTCACATTGTACTGGATGTCATGTGAAAATCCCTGCCAACCTAAACTGGCCTCTTACTCTGTGATTACTGTAAGAACAGGCATTACTACTACAGAAGTGAGTTGTTAAAAGTTATGCTTGGGAGAGCACAAGTCAAAGTATGTAAGATTTCCTTGAAATTGCATCAGCAACAAGCAGAAATGCATAATGTTAATTTTATTTATTTAATGTTAATATTACAAGAATGTAAAAAAAAAACAACACTGCATTGGTAATCTATAGCTTAGAATTTTTGTTGCAGAAGCTACTATACTATTTGAGAGAAAATTAAACAGGAGATCTGATGAGAATGTAAGGAGATTTTATATTTCTTTCTTAGCTTTTCAAACTTGCTGCACAATAAATTTTAGGCAGCAATGTCTTCAAGAGATTGGTAGACACTGTCATGGAAGTTACTTTACTGTCTGGAAATTCCTAATGAGAAGAAAATGACTACCCAGAGCCCTGCATGCAGCCAAATCTTCAAAATTCAGAGTTCAGATCATCTACCCAAGGCACATGGCCATTGTTTACATTAACTCTGATTTCACAGTACTCCAGGTTGTAAGTCATCTCAACAATCAGTTTTAACTCTCATCAATCTCCAGATGTCATGAAAGGTTAAAGACAGAATTATGGTGAATTTAGCATAATTTCTGCTGTATTTCTTCTATGACAGAATGGGCTGTGTGTTTCTGTGAGTTCATGTTGTGTTATACGTTTAAAGAGTTTGCATCAACACTTCTTCAGGATGATTCAGTATTAAGGAAAAGCATGACATGGCTATTAAATATCTTTAGGGAACCAATTTTTAATTAATTCTAGCTCATAAACTCATGGATTAGTGTATAAGCTGCCAGGAAATTAAATGTGTGTTTGAAGAGGAAGTACTGCAGTTTGGAGTATGATGCTTCTTATCTTTTGAACATTGTTCAAAAAAAAAAATCAGTTCTAGACTCAGAATGGAGTTCAACTGTATGTATATGAGTGCCTCTTTTGAAAGTTAGGGATTGTAAGTGACCAAGGTATAATATAATGTATTTTTTATCATCTTGCGTTTAAACTTCTGTTTTTAGAATGGTGAGAAGAGTGAATCAATACAAAAGGTAGAAAGTTCTTTTTGCAACCTGGAAAGTGTGAGGTCACCCATCCACTACATGTTTATTTGAAGGCTTTTATTATTAAATGCCTTGGGTTAGAAGGGGATTTTTAAGACTGCTTGTTAGTGATTAGTTAGTTAGCTTGATTTAGCAATGACCGCAAAGTCAGTTGATGAAATAATTTCCTTTTAAAATTCTGAAAAGTGTCATTGAAACCTTAAAGATTGACTTCCCCTAACTTGTCCTACTCTCAGCAAACATTCAGCTTTCCACAGTTTTTAATTTCTTTGTTGAGTGGGATGGGTAAAGGAGGAGAGTCTCCTGTTAGCATTCTGTTCTGAAAAACAGTGTTGTTTTATTTGCCACCTTCTTTCTTCCTTATACCAGAATTGCTTTCCCTTTCTTGCTGGGAGATGCTTCCCAGGTGGCTCCTTTGAGTTTGGAGCAGGTTTGTATGTGTTCTCCCTGCAGCCTGCATGAGAGGGCTGGGGCTGAGCACTGAGCAGTTCAGTCAAAGACCCGGTGCTATCAGCTGGTGTCTGCCCTCCTGTTCTCTCTGCCTGCAGGAATCACAGGTCTCAGGAAAACATCAACACCCTCCTTCTGCATTGTCACACCATGGGTAGATATGAGAGAAGTGATTTCTAACTTCACTGCTGGTAATATATTTGGCTGTGTGAAAAACAGGAATGTTTTTTAACCTGTTACATTCTGTCATGCCTCACCTGTACCAGGAGGATTATGTTGGTTTAATTACTTTAAATCAGTTTAGTTATTGAAAGAGGAAAATCAGGGAAAGCGTTCTGATGGTAGCTGAGGTACTTCAGGTATCTCCATATAACCAAGTAAGCACATGTCTTTTTAGTGACACTTGTGACAAAACTATCTCATACGTGTCTTCTTTCCCCTTTGTGTGCATTCAGCACAATGGAATTCCTTTATGTTACTCCTATGCTCTGTAGATAAATGCTATTACATGCAATACTACACATCTATCTTTTAGAGAAGTGAAACTCATATGATTCACACTATGCAGGGAAAATAATTCAGGCTGCTGATGTACCTACCAGTCTTGCAAATACTTCAGGCAGCCTGTTTATACCCCTTGCTAGGTGATGGCCTTAGTCACTGTCAGTTGGGAGCATAGGCAATTTGGAGTGCAAATTTTCATTCAGGAGCTCTTAACATTTTCAGGAAATGGAATTCCAAAATTAATTTTATTCTTGTGTCTTTTCAGGACATGTTTTACAAATTTTAAGATGATTCTGAATGTGAATTGGCAAAATGTGAACTCTGACCAATCAAAGCATCTAATTGGAAGGTTTTTTCAAACCTTTTCACATATCATTATGCTGCAAAGCATGTTTGCCTCTGCCTTAATTACTTAGCTGTTTTTTTCTTCTTGTTAGTGTTAAATTCTATGAAAAATGATCCCCAAAGCCTGCAGATAAGTAGAGAGAATACATTTAAATGCAAACATCCAGATATTAAAGTATTAATGCTGCATAATTGTGGTTTTGGGGGATATGCAGTCATTAAAGACTGATTTGTCTTATTTTGATTTCTTTAAAAAGTGATTCAAATTTACCTTTCTTGTTTAAATTTTTTGGTTTTTAGGGGTTTTTACCTTGGTGAAGGTATACTGGACAACTGTTGACTTGAAAGCTGCTTTTAGGATGTCTGAAGATGAGGAAAAGGTTAAACTTCGCCGAATTGAACCTGCAATTCAGAAATTCATTAAAGTGGCAATTCCAACAGATTTGGAAAGGTTAAGAAAACACCAAATAAATATTGAGAAGGTAAGGGTTCACTTTTTACTAATGTAGCTCTTTTTGCAGTGTAGAAGCAGTGGTGCTGAAAGATTATGTAGAGTTTTCAATGAGAAGCTGATGACAAAATGCTTTGATTCAAATTTGGCTAAAGATGAAAGTTTTATGTTTTTAATTGTGTGCACAAAGGCCTTTACATTTATGGTAAACACCAATGTTATCAGTAGTTTGGTTGAAATACTTGTACGATAATTGCATTTTATATCTTTTACATGCATTTTAGCCATAATGAATGTGTTACAGTACTTCTGTGAGCTGTCATGATGTTTTTCCCTTCCATAGTTTTTGTAAAATTAACTTTCATCTATGTAAACCAAAATCCCTAGAGGTAAAAGGATAATTTTATTGAATCTGATCCTGTTTATTTTACAGGCTACTTTTAAGTAAAAATCACTAATTATGTCCAATTGCTTAGAGCAGCAACATTATTTACTTATGATGAAGCCAATATCTCTAACCTCATTTCATGAATATTGATTTAAACCTTAGGATCATGAGATAGTCCAAACAATTAATCTCCTAAATCACTGTTTGAAGAAACTATAAAATCAATATATAATGAAATTTGACCTTGAATGCACCTTTTCAGAGGAAGTGGCTACCATAAATTCATCATCATTGCTTCTCAACTGTATGAGAGTCCAACTTTCTGTATGATGGCTTTGGAAGATTTAAAAGCTATAGTCTTAAGAAATAAGTTCTCTGCACTTTTTCTTTGTTTCCATGTTTTCCCCATGAAAGTTCTTCTTTTCTAAAGCACATTCCATGGAGTGGATTGCCTTTCCCTCCAAGAGGGAATAAAATGCATGTGTATCCAAAAGAGGTACAGCTATCTCTATGTCTCTGTTAAATAACAGCATTTGACTTGCTAGTAGAAGAAGGTGGAGATTTTGTTTGACCTACTGTCCTAAACTTTGTTGGTGATATGCAACAATCCTTAAAAAAAAAAAAAGTGCTGTAAGACACCTTTTCTCTCTTACTTTCAGTTTTAATTTCTTGTGACTGTGCCAGAGGATGTTGTGTGAAACACTTTTTACCTTTGGCGGGGACTATTGTTGTGGTGGGAAGATATGTCAAGGTGACACAAAAAGAGAAATGAGGGTATCTGAGTCTTCCTGCAGTCTTGTCCGAGTGTGGACATTTGTATAAGACATCTGTTGGAGAGCTTTTAACAGATTTTATGACAAACTTTCGAGTTACCTCCATGTCCACTGGATACTTTCAAGGAGAGATGGAAGGGATCCAAAGCAGAAACATGAAAGCTTCTTTCTAAAGAGCGCTCTCAAGAGAATGGACACAGAACAAGAGAGATTGAGTGCCTGAGAGTAACCTAATGTTTTGTATTTTTTGTTGTAGAATACAAACTATTTGACTATAGCACAGTTATGATTAAATAGCACAGAAATATGGAACTATAAAGTGATGTGAGTTGGAAGAGAAGCTTTAAAGATCATCTAGTTCAACCCCCATGTCATGGGCTGGGAACACATTTCATTACATCAGGTTGCTCAAAGCCCCCTCCAACCTAGGCTTCCAGGGCTGGGGCATCCACAACTCCTCTGGGCAGCCTGTTCTGGTTCCTCACCTCCCCCAGTATAAAAAATTTTCTTATGTCCATTCTCAACTTACCCTCTAAACGTTTAAAGCATTGGCCCTTATGCTATCACTACAGGGCTTAGTAAAAAGTCTTAGTCTTTCTCCTAATCAGTCTTTATTTATGGAAAGGGTGCAGTAGGGTCTGTCTAGTAGTAGCTCTCTAGCCTTCTCCAAGCTGAACTACCCCAACTTTCTCAGCCTTTCTTCACAGGAGAGCTGTTCCAGCCCTTGGACCATTTTTGTGGCCTTTCTCTGGACCTGACATAACAGGTTAGGATTCCATAGATGTTTTCACTTCATGGACCTCCCTTAGTTTTACACGTATTTGTTCAGGATAAAATCATAGAATGCTAAGGGGTAGGAATAGACCTCAGAGATCATCTGGTCCCAGCCCCCCTGCCATGGGCAGGAACACCTTCCACTAGGCTCAAGGCCTTACCCAAACGAGCTTTGAATACTGCCAAGGTTGGGGCATCCACTACTTCCCCAGGCAACCTGTTCCAGTGTCTCAACACCCTCACAGTAAAAAAATTCATTACTAATCTCTAACCTAAATTTCCTCTCTTGCCATTTGTACCCATTGCTCCTTGTCCTGTCACTACAGCTCCTGATAAAAATTTTTTCTCTGGCTTGCTGGTAGGCCCCCTTCAGATACTGGAAGGTTGCAATGAGGCCTCCATGCAACCTTCTCTTCTCCAGGCTGAACAGCTCCAACTTCCAGAGTAAATAATGTTAATACCATCTCTTCTCAAGCTTTACTATCCTTGAGGCCCACTGGATGAACATTGTCCAGGAGTATGGCCTACTTTTTGTTGCATGACAAAGAGCAGTCAACAGAAAGGAATTCTCTGAGCACATTAATGTCCCTGTGTTGTCACTGGATTCTTTGGGTTTGTCACTAGCATATTCTGAATTTTTAAGCAAAGTAATAAAACAATATATTAAGCAGATGAATGTGATTAACATCTTTAGTAGAAATTATGAAGAGCAGTAAAGGTTTCCTGAGGAATTTTTCTTAACTGGATAACAGTTTTTTAATCATTAGTTATTTGGACAATGTATTACAGTCTGGTGAAATAAAATTGTTGATGTTTCCCTAAACCCCTTCTGTGAAAACCTCAGAAATTCCTCAGTACTCTCTCCGGGGTGACTAAATTGGAAGATCTACTGTTGATACAGGGTTTTTTATCCATTTTACTTTAAAGAATGCTGGCAGTAATTTTAGTGGCATAGCAATTCATTCAGAGGTTGTTATTCTTCAGTTTCCTAGAAGAATGACATTAATCTGACTTTGTTGAACACCAAACCTTTTGTCTTTCATAGCACTACAAAGTCCTAACATGAAAGAACTTTTTGCTCTGAAAATAAGTAGTGACTTTAGATTTCTCCTTGTATTTTAGGAAGCTGAGTAATCCTTACTGCTGTGGCATCTAAAATTATGAAAACAGTTATGTAAAGATAGAGGCTGTAGATAAAGTTTTTTATTGGTAACAAAGCTTATTAAGAAATTGGGGAATTAAACTTTACATGAAAATACCTTACAAATCATAATAAATATTTTGCCTTATCTAAACAATTAAATAAATATTCTAATATTGTAAGTTAATCAGTGTGTGATATTATAAATACATTCTTTGATAGTTTCAGCACACATTCCAGGAATCACAGCTTCTACTTCTATTATTTTGCTACTCTTTTTCATGTCTCTAGATTATTTGTGTCAACTCCCTGTAGCAGGGACTGATTTATTTTAATGATGAAAATGTTGATACATGATAATATGCAGTTCTTTTGCCAAACTTGCTCTCTGCTAATGTAATAGTTAGTCTGGTCTCTGCCCTGTGGGAAGTACTGTATGGATCGTTTCCCACTGAAGTTAGTGGAGTCTGATGGAAGTACCAGATCTGGCCTGATGGTTCTTGTAGCTGTGTTTATAACTATTTAGAAATGTTCAGTGTAAATGTAGACAGCAGCATTGTGTAATGAATGCTATTTTCTTTGTCAATAATATCAGATACCTTGTTGTCCTATATGACCAGTGCTGATTATCCATTATTCCACTCCTTTCTCCATCATCTGTCATTTGTTCTACTGCCCACGAAGGGATTCATGCCACAGCAGTGTCAGGATGCAATATCACTTGGGTGTTAAAAAACTGATGCTGAAACCCTGGTTGTCTGTAATTCAGTAAAATACATTGTACAATCTTTTTCACAAAATACATTGATATTTACCGCTCTAAATTTTCAGTGGAATTGCTTATGACTCAACTTCTTTACTTTCAGTTCTGGAAAATTAAAGTGATCATTTATCAAAGGTGGCTTTTTTTCTGCATAGCCAGTTGGTAAAAATAGTAATTCTAAGGAAACTTTTTCCTCTGTTTTAGTATCAGAGATGCAGGCTCTGGGACAGATTGCATGAAGAGCACATCAATGCAGGACGAACGGTTCAGGTAAGGATATGGAAGTGGCTGTGCTACTGATGGGACTGAATTAGAGACATAGTTTTACCTCAGGGATGGACCTTCAGAGAGACAGACACTTGACAGGTGGGTTTGACAAGAGAGCTCACAGTTTCACTTTGTTTCATTTAAAAGTTGGGGATTTCCTAATTGTGTTGTATGAGGCAAACACAGTCAGAAATATTTCCATGTTCTTGAAGAAGCAAAAGTTAGGAGACTGTGATGACTGCGATCTTTTGCAGACTATCCTCTTACATTATTAAAGTAGAAGACAGCTCTTGCAATAAGGGATACTGCTAATTTTAAAGCATGATTTCAGACATAGAGAACATCTGGACTACTAGTTTGGTGTGCACATCTGTTGTTAGGTACATGATATCATCAAGGGAGGAAATACCAGCACATTTGTCAGCACGAGCATCATCTCAGTGACTTCATCCATAGTCATCCATAAGTCAGCACACAGGGAATCATACACCATTTCTAAAAATACCTATGTCTTGATGACAGTGATGCAGAAACTCAGCCAAACATCAGCTAAATAGCACACAGGCAAAGTAGATTATCAGTACAGAAGAACACAAAGACCACAGCTGCAGCACAAAGTTTGCTGAGCAGATGTAGTCTGGTGGCTGTAACAGCTGCACTGCCAGTATTCTGGGGATGGGCATGTGTTGGCCAGGAGAGGCATCTTGTGTTGGTTTCATAGGTAATGTTCAGAGGAGGGACCAGTCTTTGCTACTGTAAGTCGCCTACACTGCACATAGACAAGCAGGATTTGCCAGCACAGGTGGCACAGTCCTAAAACATTGCTCACAATTCTAATACTGTGAATTCCTGTGTTTGTTTCAGTGTCTTACTGACTTCTGTGGGAAATTAGACAAGGCTAAAAATAAAAAAAAAAAACCGCCAAAACCAACTCCCCTCAGAAAGAAGAACTTAATCCTGATTGAACTACAGAATTAGATGGTAGGCAGAACTGGAGTTACATGTCTTTTTTGAGGAATGGAAAGTGCTAGTGGGCTTTTTGTTTAGTGTAGAGGATATAAAGTGACAAGTGAAATCCAGCTGATATCCCTGCTCATTGAAGGTTTGAGTGTGTGTTTTGATTTTTCATCAAGTACTTTTGAAATTTTAATGCAAGTTTATTCTTCATATTCAAAGAGACTTACAAAGGTGGAAGTTCTGTTAAAACAATAGCATTTTTACAGGTGTGGTGTAGTAAGCATATGTTTGCTTATGTCTATTCTCTAATCTGTTTTCACATCTGAGCTGTGGGAAAGGCTTCTCTTGTAGCTTCAAATTATCAGTATAATTTCTTTAGCAAGACAAAAATCTATCAATAATTGGAGAAACAATAATTGTGTTGAAGATGTTATTTTTAGGTATTTTTACTGCTTTAATAAGAAAATTGCTTATTTCTCTCTAGAAACATTTATATTTGTCTTGAATCTAAAGCTTGCTGGTTTTACTTTCAGTCAAAGTAAATTTTCTTGGGTTTTTGTTTAACACTTATTGCTTCTAGCTCTGGGTAGAGATCTAGATGCATTAAAGTGGTTCACATTCTGATACCCAGAGAGCAGAATAAGTATCTGGGTCCATGCAAGAAGAGCAGACTGGCTCTTTGTTTTAATTAAATAGTTAGGAGTCTGGAGTACTTGTTAATAAATTATATGACATGTAGAATGTGTTTGCTGTAAGCTGTTTAAATGTTTACCGATGGACTTGTGATCTGTTTGTTTGCAAAGAAATCAGATTAATTATTATGATACCAAATGTTCTCTGCAGCACACACTTTGCTCTCAAAATTAGATGTTGTAAAAATACATTAGGAATCCCTAAGTCAATATTGACCCAAGGCATCCGCCACAGGTTTTAGACAAATATATGCACAGCCATTCTGCATTTAATCCATGTGCACATAATTAGCCATTTTTCTGAATTTTCAGTTTACCCAGAATAATTAATTCTGTTGTAATTTTGATGATGGTCAAAATTATAATAGAAGTACAGATGAGTGTAAATCTGTTGCTCTGCTTTCAAGCGACTGGGTGCCACATTAAAAACCTCAGTAAAGGAAGGTGAAGAAAACAGATAAATCTTTGCACAGGGCATGAAGAGACCCTTTCAAAAATATTGAGAAAATAGGTCTTGTATATCATGTAGTAGTTTTTTTCTGAACATACTCTTGTATATTTTCACTTTTAGGGACAGTCCATGGACTTCTTAAAATGTTATGCCTGAATGAATTTGCACTTTTCTAGGCTTTGTCTGCATACATGCTGTCTGTACCACATAATTAGTTAATTATTACGAGGTTTAAGCTAATTTCAATGAAATGGCAGTGTTTTGTTGTAACATCTTAAGGACTGCCTTGATCATTTTGATGGTGAGAGGAAGGGAAATGCTGCAGTTACTAGAGAGGAAATAAGATATTGAACAAAAAAAACCAAAACCAGAATAATGTAGTGGATGAACAATCTGGCTTTAGTCTGTACTCAGCCCACAAAAAGAGACCCTGTTCTGCAAAACATATTTAGGCTGACATAGTTTCTCCACTGTGTTATTCTGACCTAGAAACCTGCTGGAAAAATGTTAATCTCTTTTTTCTTTTTCACTTTTATGGTTTCTCGTTCAGCTGAAAATAATTTACAAGTTAAAGGTGGTTTCTGATCAGCTCTTTTTTTTTTTTTTTCATAAATCTTCAAAGCTCAGTTGTATGGCTCATAACATTCCTGTAACATTTCTAAAATGATCCTCAGGTCATGTACCTCTCTGGCATACTGGGTAGATATGCTGTGAGGACATGAGGGGTAGAGTAGAAAACTTTATTTCTGTAGGAGATTCTTTGTGGTATCAGTGAAGGATCATGTAAAATCAGCTCATTATTGCAGCCTGTAGCCATCTTCAGGGTAAAGACGCCCTTAAACTCAGAGTTCCTTTGACCTAGGCCAATAATTTTGTAAGACTTGAGGGACATGGAGTAGAAGTGAACTGATTGTGTGGTAGTGGTTCAGAAAAGCCAGATAACTTAGTGTGATATATAAACAGGAGAGCAGTCAGCGTGGTCTCTCCTACAATCTCTTCAGTCAGCAGAAGTAGGATCCCAGGTAGAATAGTCTGTCCAGTTTGGGCACCATACTTTTAAGGAAGGCATGAAGTGAATAGGGAGAGAACAGTGAATGCAGGCAGAAATTGAGAAAACAGGACTTCCTGTAAAGATCAACAAAGTACTTATTTTGCCCAAAGAGCACCCAGCAGCATTGTGCCGTCTGTCTGCAAATGTGGAAAGGATGGTTGCAGAGAGGACAGGGCTTGTCCTTCCCTATCTGAACAAAGAGGATTAGAAATACTTCATTTAAACTGAGGCCAGAGAAATTTGTTAGACATAAGGAAGTGCTATAGCATTCTGAATTCTGGCAGTGAGGTATAAAGGAGGTTGTTGCTCTTCATGAAGAAGTCCTTTTAAGACCAGATTAGATAAACAAATGACAGAAATTATATAGGGACGGCATATCCTGCATTGAAGGGATAACTTCCCAAGGTTTTCACCAGTTCTACTTTCCTACAGTTTTTGTGAGAAAGCCATTTTAAACAAAGATTGTTGCTTGATTTTAGAAGTTAATGGACCAAAATTGCAATTATTATAAAGAAAAATTCTGTGTCTTTTGTATTGAATTTGCAGAGTTCAAAAGTCAGGAGTTCCCACAAACGAAAAGAAATTTTGTATTACCCTCCTTGCTAAGTAAGCTTGGTTTTAAAAGTGCCAGCAGTTGGGATAAGTGTGATATACTTTCATGATTTACCTAGAAATTAAATTCAGTGCCATTAAAATTATTATGAGAAGAAGTCCCAGTCATTTGCATATCCATAACATTTATGATGTTGCACCCAGGTGAGCTCCTGGGATGTGACTCCTCGCAGCAGGGCTGAACTTTCTTGCTAGGCTGGATCAATTCACCTTCTATTCAATTGACAGTAAGTGGAACATGAGTCCCCTCTTCAAAACCAGAGAGGAAGAGCTACTAAAATTAAATTTCACTAAAATAGGCAAATATCGTCATCTGATTCCTCCATCTTCTTGCTTAGAAATACTTCTCTTTGTTTAGCAAGGTAGCAATGAGCAGTGGAAATGAGGATCTGGTTTAGCCATTTCTTAAGGGTGAGCACTTCTTACCTCTTGAAGCTTCTGTTCAGGACCTGTGCCAACTTCCATCAGCCAGTTGTGTTGTGTTGGTCACTGCACAAACTTGTAATTTGCCCCAGCAGCAGCCACAGTGGTACAGATCCCAAGCAGAACTACATTTTAACTCAATTTCAACTGCAAAATTCTCCTTTATCTTTAAAAGAAGCTGCTGTGGAACCGTTGCTATCACATCCCAAACTCACTGCTGTCACTGTTTCACTAGTTTTTGTTTGACATAGGGTGTTTTTTTGAGTTTGTTTTTGGGTTGTCTTTTGGTCTCCATGATTGCCAAAGACAGGATGATACTATTATTATTATTATTATTATTATTATTATTAATAATAATAATAATAATAATTTCTTTACTGAAATAAAACAGCATGATCAACCTCAGTCCCTTGCATATAGTTCTAAGAAATTAGATGATTGTGTGTCGTGTTTAGATCGTCCCATTTTGTTTCTTAAATGAAATTCCAAGATTCTATAAGCCAAGAATTTTGGCACGTGGTGCAGTATGAAAGTGGTGACATTCTCCTTTTTTTGGTACTTAGGGGCAGGCCATGGGGGGAAGATACCAGGAAGCATGAGGTAGACCCAGATGAGAAATGTATGATGGAAAGTTACTAGCTACCATGTTTCTAATTCAGCTCAGTGTCTTCCAAAGTTGGGGTTTTTTGTATCTCCCTTTTTTTAAATTGTCAATCAGTGGTTTTACCTGAGGTTAGTCTTGAATAATTCAGCCTAATTTGGCTAATAGCACTCTTAATTTAAGCATACAATCTAATCTAATCTAATCTTAGTAATTTGACACGATTTTAACTAATCAATAGTTCTTTCTTTGGAAGCTTGTGCAATGCTGCTTCAACATGTTGAATAATTTCCTTCCTACTCTAATTATATTTTCTACTGTTTCTTTCATAAATATTAAAACTAATTAATTTCACTAGTGTATATAAATAAAACTAGTTCCATCTAGATTTTGCTTTTCCAGATAGTCAGTTTTACCTTTGTAAGGCATTGCCTGTACCTGGTTTGTATTCTGGAAGAAAACCTTTCTGTTTGTAACCACTCATTGGTGTCCATTCTCTTATTCTGTTGTGAGAAGAATATTCATAACAAATGGTAAATAATGCAACAAAGACTAGAATGAACTTTACAGTATACTGTAAAGTAACACAGAGAATAGATTTTTATTGCAGTTTTTTAAAAATAAAATTAGATAAAACTCTGTCCTGAAACAGTAAGTGGTATAATTTAAACTGTTCTTTTCATTTGTAAGAAGAGAAAATTTGTGTGCATTTTTAAAGCCCAGACAAAAAAAAACCCTTTTATTTTTAATGCAGAAGGAAATTTATCACATGGGAAATGCCTGCACATAAATTCTTCTTGTTAGTTGTAAACGGTTTATATCTTCTCAGAAGTCTTGTAACTAAAGAAATATTTATATGTTTTATTAAATTTGATATTCCAATCAAAAAATATTTGTCCTTCATCTGAAAAGAAAGATTAAAAGAAAAAGGTAGTCCTTCTCCTTTGTCCCTGAAATTCACTTTCACAAAACGAAAGTTTTGGGGTAGTTGGGGATTATGAATGCATCCTGAATGTATCCTGAGGTCCTGTGACCACCACAGTCAATTATTAGTATTAAAAAAGCAAATTTTGTGAAGTAGTTACTTACTTTACTTGGATATTATTGCAACTTGTTGCAATTTGTGTAAATATTTTGGCAAAGACCTAAATTGACCAGAGAAACAGAAATAACGACGGCAATTACACTGTGAAATAATTAATTATTACACAGAATAATTGATTAAATACTTTAATTGAAACCCAAAATAAAAAAAAAAAAACTGACTTGGAGAAGTGGATAAAGTACAAAATTGACAGCCAGAAAAATCAATATAGTGGTGGAGATGGCTTCAAAAATGTTTCTCCCTTGATCATAAAGATGATAGGTGCTTCCCAGGCTCTGAAGGTGTCTGGCATTCTCACACACCAGTAAGCTCCAAAATAACTCTTAACACTTTTGCAGCAACTCCGTGCCAATATGAGAGAGATGGAGAAACTCTGTTTGCGAGTCCGGCAGGAAGACATCCCACTTCTGTGGAGAATGATAAATCCCATTAAAGAGGAAGCTTCAACTGCCATTAAAGACTTCCTGCAGCTGCATTCTGAATCTGAAGAAGAACTTAAAAGGCAACTCAAAGAACAGGAGGATGCCTCTTTAACCCGATCTGCAACCCTAGGGCAAGGTAATAGAATTTAATTTCTGTATTTATTGTATCTCTGTTGTTGTATCCAGTATGCAATTTCTCTGACCAGATATAAATGAAGTAAACAAATGGGATTTCAGTTGAAAACTATTGTCAGTTAAGTAGATTTCTTTCCCTACACCATGCTTTTTTCATGCCCTGTGACCAAATTTTGATAGGCAGAAAATGCTTTAGTGTCTGAAAAAATTAAATATCTGTCACCTTCCATGAGAAAGATCCTGTAGCCTTGGATCTTGAAATAGTGGACTGTTTATAGAAAGCAGAATACTTATACTTACATTCATGTTTCAAGACAGCTTGGCTTCTTTTTCCCTTCCCTGCAAATCACTTGATCATGTGCAAATAATAATTTTGGCCATTTTCATTGAATTAGTGAAGAAATACCAAGAAGATTTTTATATGACAGAGTAATACAGCATTGCTGAAATATATGGAAAAGAGGAACAAGTCTCTAGGTAAAGAAGAAGATCTCTTCCTGTAGCATTTTAACTTGGTAACTGACAAGAAAGAATAGTATAAATCCATTTAAATAAAAGATTTTGAAAAAACACTGTGACATCAGATATGTTTGCTGTCTTTCCTCCTTTCTGTATAAAATGTCTTTCAATCTTTGTTCTACTATTCTGTCTTCAGGAGAAGTTTCTGTTATGCCCTGGTGCTGGCTAGTGCTCTCTCCTGATGATCTGTAAGAAGGTTGGTTACATCAGGATTAAACCCTTCCACAGATCTCTAATTAGTTTGATTGCCACAGTAGCAGTATTATGTAAAATGATTTGAGCATTTCATGTGTCTTAAAATCAAAAGAGCATTCTTAGTCAGAACCACTGTAGAAGAAATTGCTGTTGGATTTGATTTCATGACCCTTCTTGTTGGTGCATGCAGAACTACAAGAACTCTTTTGAGTGTGACTAGCAAGCCAGAGAGCCTCGTGGTTGAGCAGGGAGAAAAGGAGATTTGACAACTGGGCTTGCTGTCAAGAATGTAATGTGCAGTAATATCAGAAAACCTTGTGAACATGCAGATAAATCAAACACAGAGTCCAAAGAACCATGTGGGTTAGAAGGGACCCTTTGACAATTATCTAGCTCCAAGCTTACTGCCACAGACCTGTATCTGAGACAGATACCTCCAACAGACCAGGCTGCTCAGAGCCCCATCCAGCCTGGCCTTGAACTCTTCCAGTGATGGGGGCATCCACAGCTTCCCTGGGCAGCCTGTGCCAGTGCCTCACCACCCCCATTGTAAAAAACTCTTTTCTTACAAGGTCAAAAGAACAGACTGAATTGGCTTCTGACATAAAAATCTCCAACTCTTCAACACCTTCACCATGTAGTTGGTGGTCCAGTAGTTTGTTCTAATATCTTTGTGAATTTCAAAGTCTCTTCTCTTGCAGTCCTCTGGGACCACCTTATTCAAGTTCTCAAAAATATGCTTGAAATTTCAGAGGCTGTTTCTTAAAAATGCTCTAGAGTGGATTTCATCAAACCTTCAGACGCTAAATAGGCCTAGCTCATCTAAATATTTTTAACCTGTTCTCTTTATGTTTCAGCCTAACTCTCTTTTTTAAATTAATTGCACCAAATACATGCTTAAAGCTACCATTTTGTCTGGCAATGTATTTCCATGTCCTTGGTCTTCTCTAACTTCAAAAGCATTCACAGAAATTTCCCTGCTACCATTTAAGCCTCTTGGTAGTTGCAATGTATTTGTGTCCTGGTTTTCCTGATACTAACATTCCGTGCTTATGTCTTTCCTTTACACTCATATTGTGTGTCAAATTCTTGACATCCAGGGCATTGAAGAGCTCTTGCTGAAGCATAAACATCTTCATCTGCATAAGGACAATTTGATGTCATCTTCAGCACAGCCTGTTTTTTCGTGTCTGCCAGCGATTCTGCAGTCCTTTATCTTCTAGGAACTTCTTCCACATAATTTCTATTAATCATTTTACCCAATTTGTTGACATCTCTTTTGTGGAGAACTCATTTTCTTCAATATTCAGTGATTCCCTTCATATGTGTTAGCCATTACTTTCAGTCTCTTTGTGAGCTCTTCTCTGTTATGATCAGAACTAAATTTAAGATACCTCTTCTCTTGGTGACTTTCTGCAGTTGTTCTCAGTACATTCCAATATTTCATTGGAAAGGCTTTATCCTGGCTTACTCATTCTTTTTTACACAATTACATAGGTGGCAAATGAGAGCTAGAGTTTAATTTCAAAGAACAGGACTGCTTCTGAAATCTGAAATACCTTTGAAGTACAGAGGACATTGAGTATAATAGCACTTCAGAAGGCCAGATAAATTGATTAGAAAGATGGGGATGAGAAGAACAGAAAAAATATTACTGGAATGTCAGGCATCTGCAAGTCTGCTCAGGAATGTAGAAATAATTCATCCCATTTAAAGTAAAACAGACAGACAGACAACTAAATACAATTAAACAGTTTGGGGTTTTTTAAGTTTGCCTGCCTGTGCAAGCAGCCCTGTTGAATTGCTAACCTAGACACAGTATATTGCCTGTTCTTTTGTGCTTAGATGCTGCAGTCCTGACAGCAAATCTTGGCTGTTGATCTTAATCAAAGCAAGTTTATTACGTGCCCGTTCTTTGTAGCTTGTTGCTTCCCATCTGGTAGAGAAGGAAGGAGTTTACAAATTCAAATCTCCCATTTAGAAGGCATGTCAGTGATATGATACAGTCCCTTCCCCCCTTCACCATCCTCAATTGAAGGCCAATAGAAATGGAATTTAATTGCATATTAAACAAATATTAACAAAAGGTGAGACTCCACTCGTAAAATTACTAAAATCTTTTAAGCAACATATTGAATCTTCCAGAGCATTAGATTTTTATCTCAAGTGCAATGACGTGTAAAGCTCCTCTGTGAAATCTGCAGAGGTGTTTTGTATTATTGTATTTCTGTGGAGATGATGTATAAATGAACTGGTGGAGTCACTTCCATTCTCAATTCTATTAAAATTGGTTAGACTTGATAAAAAGTGAAGTAGTGAATATAAATTTCTTACTCAAACTTTTAGCCCAAATGTGACCACCTCTTACCCTTCTTGTTCTTTATCTAGGGTTTTTAAAGTGAATAAAGAATTTCCATAAGGAATTCTTTTCTCACTGATTTTTAGTTATTACAAAATGAAAACATGTAAACCCTATTACAGTTTTAATTTTTCTGGAATGTGTGTCATGCAAAACTTTGGTATCATTTTTACACTTCCAAGGGTATGCTTTTCTACAGTAGGTCAGCGTGGATTGTTAGGAACAGACCAGAGCAAGGTCTTGGGAGGAGGCAGTTTTGCTTAGTGAGATTTTTATTTTGCTTTTGAATTATGAACACTTTCATTTTAACCAACTTCAAATGCATGTGGCTGATTGGGGAAGAGCCCACCTTTCTGGGCAGAAGAAATTTGATTTTGAAAGAGGATTTTGTAGGATTGAAATTAAATAAAATCCTCGAAACGTGATAAATGTCAGAGTATGCGGCAGAAGTTTTCTCAAAAAATGCACACATTTGGATATATAATTAATTATATTGAAAAGAGGAAAGGAATATTTTAGAACTGAGTATACAGCCTTAATTAATCTGAGGTTATTAATCAAAAATACGTTCTGGAAGAACAGGTGATGATTGTAGAACATGAAGTGCCTTCCGTGTCTGGATTCTTAAGGGAAAAGGGGTAGAAATAATTAGAAAGAAAAACAAGCCCAAATTAAGCCCCCAAACAGCTTAGTGCATTCTTGTTATTCTTCTTACTTAGTAATTCTGTCTAAATATCAACTTCACTCTTGTTAGACTTCTACTTAGCTGACAGTAGGAAGATTGGGTCCTTAATCTATTATGAGATATTGGGATAAAAATGTTGAGAAATGGACAAATATTATGAAAATGTATAATTTTTATTTTATCTTAAATTAATTCCATGAATAAGCATGCACTATTACTGATTTTTTAATAAATATTATTATATTTATTGTTTTCCATTGGTCATATCTGTTGTTGTAACAGTTACATAATATTAATATCGTACCTTGGCACAATCATTGTATCTAAAAATTTTAATACAATATTTACACTTTAGTATTGTTAGACATACCTAACCAGCCTTCCCCATAATAAGTTTCTCTTGGGACTGCCATCCCAAGCAATAAAACACCAGTGTCCTACTGAAGGAGCAATCTCCCTTCAGAAACTGAAGTTGTTTGAATTGAGATAATGTTTGCACTGTGCTTACATACACACCTTCTCCAGTCTGTCTTTCAGACTCACAAGCTCTTCCTCAGTCCTTGTATTGACAAGCCAAACGTGTTATTTGTCTCTATTGCCACTCAATTTGTTGTCCACAATTACAGGCATGTCCCTGACATCCCCACTGGGCTCTGACTGGAGGAGGTGTGTGTGTGCCTGCACATTGTCTCTGCTCTCCCCAGTGCCACCTCACTGTCTGTCATTCCTCGTTTCTAACACCATCCTTTGTCCTAATGTCTTCTGCATTCGGTCCAGGTGATTTAGGGAGGCACATACTTGAGAGTATCTTGTGTACAGCACTGAGCTGCAAATGTCTGCCATCCTCAGTACCATTTACCCAACTGATGCAGCATGGAATGCTAGGTACCACATTACTTGGGTTTCACTGCTTTTGCTTTGAAAGCTTTTTCCTCCAGTCCCTTTTAGTTCCCGAAGGCTGAAAATCAAACCAGTAGCATGATAATCAATCATAAAATGAATAACTCTCTGTTCAGTTTTGGGAGCACAGTGTTTTTATGTGTGGTACATAAATGAAAAGTTTTTGTCCCAAGCTCAGTTTTTTCAGCCTGGTCGATACAAAATGAATTCAATGACCTTGAATGCAGGCATATAATTTAGTATAATTTCAGGACTGGTTGTGAAAATGTGCTAATAGAAATGAATCTATTTCTTCATCAATAACATCCCTTTAAGAAATTGTGTAGTGCTGTAAGGCTTCTCCCTATATGATCACTTTTGGGCCTTTGCTTGGCTTGAATTAGGTTAAGTATTGGGTGACCCTTGAGAGACTTCAACAGTGAGAAAGTCTGCAGAACACCTGCATCCTGATTCAGTGCATTTATTTATAAACATCATATTTTTCATTCAGAAACCTTATATAACATGGAAGTAAAGGATGGCTCCCAAAGTTTGATGCAGATCTACTCCCACCTTCCAGAAATACCTCAGGAAGAAAATGCAGCAGAGTCCTGGGAAAGTTTAGAAGGGGTATGTTGGAACTCCCTCCCTGCCATGTTGGTGCTCTTGGCTTTAGCAACTATCACAGAATAACATTTGTTTTTTATTTGCAGGACTTGATTGAGCTCAGCCAGTTGGTGACTGAGTTTTCTCTCTTAGTCTGTGTAAGTATTAATTCTACATTCTGTCCTAGAGTCTCCTACAAAAATAGGGTGAATGGGTAAATCCTGGGTGGGGACAAATAAAGCTGAGGATGTGTCTCTCCCAGCTCTACACTTTGAGGAAGCAGTAGTCTCCTCTTTCAGCACTAGTGCTGGGAGTTGCTCTCAAGTTCTTGTCACTGGAGCAGCTACGATGTTCCAGCCAGTGCATGTGGCCACAAGCTGAACCTTAGCAGAAGCTCTGCAGTGTTGATTGCAGACTTCTACCCAGGTCCTGTTTGTTTTTACAATTTCTAATTGTAGTGGTGGTGACAGCTTTTACAGCACAGGGTGTGTGTTTGTCAGGTCCCTTTTCTCACTTAATCAGGAGTGATAGAAAAATCATTTATTACCTTTATCATGCTCTTTCTCTGCTCTCACCACATTGCCAAAATGTAGGTTCCCAATGTTTAGTTCTTCCCATGCCAGAGGGAATTTAAATGCACGATTCTCATCTCCTAGGAGAGTTCTTTAATCTCCTTGCTATTGGGTTAGTAGGGATAAATAACCTAGCTTTTATCTTTTCTGCTGGGTATGTGCTGCTTCATCTATACAAAAAAAACCCAAGTAAGAACCATTAGACTACAGAAGGACTGCAAAAATGCTCATTCAGTATTCTAAAGGTTAAAGGAAGAGGTCCTGTTCCCAGGACTTCCTGGATTTTGCACTTAACCATCATTAGTTGTAATGGGTGGGTGGACTGCATTGTAAATGAATACCAGACCTGGTGTACTCAGCAGTTTCTGAATTAGAAAGAGGCAAAAAGTTCAAAATGCCTTTTATTTTAAGCTGAACATCAGCCATCTCATTATTTTGTGACATAAAACAGCCTGCGTACTGCTGAGATTAGAATAAGAACAAACAAACCCACAGACCCCTTTATCTTCTGCTCCAGCATTCCCTGGGAGAGACTGCAGGGGAACCTGACTGACTCCAAACTGCATTTGGGGAAAGGATGGAATGTTTTTGTAAAAATCAAACAGTCAAATACAGAGCAACATCAAGTATATTTTCTGTGCTGTCACTATTTCTAAAGTCATTGTTCTATAATGTAATAATTAAACACTTAGATTTCTTGATGCAGCTTTGCATGTTGGAGTTTGTACTGATCTTATAAATGCTCTTTATAGAATTTTTGTTTTTGAACACGAGACTCAGGAGGAAACAAAACAGGCTAATTTGGATTATTTTTCCTTTTGGAATGTGAATTCCTCTATCCATAGCAGGAAACAAAACAGGCTAATTTGGATTATTTTTCCTTTTGGAATGTGAATTCCTCTATCCATAGCAGGAAACAAAACAGGCTAATTTGGATTATTTTTCCTTTTGGAATGTGAATTCCTCTATCCATAGCAGGAAACAAAACAGGCTAATTTGGATTATTTTTCCTTTTGGAATGTGAATTCCTCTATCCGTGGAAAAGATTTAGAAATTATTTGTTTTGAGTTGTTTTCTCTAACTGCAGCAAGACACTGTCTACTATCCACCCCGTATTATTACTTAATAGTTTAGATTTTTTTAAAGTGAGTCTGTAGTTTCAGTAGAGTTTATCAGATGCTAATCATGGAGCACCACTAAGGCTGCCGGGTGCAGATGAAAGCTGCTGTGGGGCCCTGATTACAGGCATTAAAATGGTGTGTATTGGCTCACTGCTGCTTCCCAGCAGGTACCCTCACTCATAATTTCTTTGCATCTAGTCACAGCAGGAGAAGATTGACAGGATTGAAGACCATGTCAACAGTGCTGCTGCGAATGTTGAAGAGGGAACCAAAAACTTGGGGAAGGTAGGGATCTGCTCCTGCTGGTGAATCAATGGTGCTCTGCCTCCCAGCCACCCTCTGTATTAACCCCATTGATCTGCCGTCTTTAATGCTGAGGGAACCAGCAATTAAGGAAATAAGGAAGAAATGACCCACAGGTAGCAGGGAAAAAAAAAAAATCAATCTTTCTTGCAATGTTCTGTCGCATCCAGGCTGCTAGAAAATACAGTTATTTATTTTTGAGGGGGCCTTTTTAAACACTATTCTGATTGTTACTTTGGTTTACCTGCAAAGAAAAGTGCAGTCAGTGACTGGCTTACAAGAATCACATAAACATTAAACTTAAGAGGCTGATGATAACCTGTAATTTCCATCCCGTTCCATGTCAGTTGCTAAATAAACCCCAAAGCTGGATGGAGTCAGGCCCATCACTGAAAAGTCTGAGCATTTTCTCAGTTTCTGATCTAACGATGGTGACCAGGTAACACCCAGTATACACAGCAGCCAGAAGTATGTGACAAGACCTGGTTTACAACTGCATATACAAGACAGCTGATTTTGAATTGGTTTTAGTGTGTTCTGTCATACTTTTTAAAATACTAATTTGTAAAGTTTATCTATCACTGAGCAATCAAGTCATTGCCAAGAGCAGCGAGGGGAAAATGCATATCGCCACAGGAAGTATTCTAACTATTTCATTTTTTCCTTTACAGGCTGCAAAATACAAGTTGGCAGCTTTGCCTGTGGCAGGTGCAGTCATTGGTGGAGTGGTGGGGGGTCCTATTGGTCTCCTTGCAGGCTTCAAAGTAGCAGGAATTGCAGCTGCACTTGGTGGTGGGATTTTGGGCTTCACAGGTGGAAAATTGATACAAAGAAAAAAGCAAAAAATGATTGAGCAGGTCTCTTCCAGCTGTCCAGAGCTTTCTCACCAAAGTGCCAAAAAATCCAGCTGAAGTATAGATTCATTATGGCCAGGAACAACAGCGTAGTAGCTGAGCTAATGACAGACTTGCAGCCTTATGCTTTATATACAAGGCTGAGTTGTGTGAATTTTGATGTTCCTTGGGAGGGCTGAAACAGTCATGTCCGAATTTCTCTTTTCAGACATGGTGACATCAGTCCTTTGAAAATTATATGGATAGCTTTTAATTATATAATTCTTAGGTAAGCTATATTCACAGCTGTAATAATGGGTGACAGGTGCTTCATGCCAAATTTGCACGAAGTTTCTTGCAGACAATGCAAAGAGATACTTGGAAAATCCTAGTGCTTTCCCATGAATGCCATGAGAAGCTGGAGCCTTTATTGTAGTGCTCCAAAGAAAAGGAAATAAATGCCATCATTCTTTCACGCTCATAGTATTCTAAATTTAATTTATCTGGATTCCCAAACTCTTCCTGCAATTCCCCAGGATATGACTGATTCTGCCTGTGTTTAATAATGCACGGGCAATGCATGTGCTCTCGTAAGAAAAGGTGAGAGTGCTGGATGAGCAAAGTGGAAAAAAGTTACGTATATATATCACATCTGCCTCCATCTCAGCCATGTCAGATCAGCACTGCAAGCAGCTTCTCCTCTTTCCAGGCAAGACAGTTAATTTGTGAACTCCCCCTACCTTGCTCAAAGTGTAGTTATGAATTAAGCAGTCCAAACAGCAATCCTGAAGCACTGCTACTGGAGGGTAATAATTATCCATAGCTGTTCAGCTCCTTGGCTTGTCCTGAGAGCACCATACAGGATGAAGAGCCAAGCTCTGGCATTCTAAACTTGAAGCCTCACATTGCTGAAGCAGCACTTACTGCAAGATGTTGCCTTTGCTTCTCCTGGAGCTCAGAGTATCCTGGTGGGAGAGCTGAACAACTTCCCTAGAAGGCAATGCTGCAGCCAGGCCCACTCCCTCCACAGGCTGTTGTCCCTCAGGGGTGGTGTGAGGCCCCAGGTCAGCCAGAGAAGCAGCAAGGCCCTTTCATGCTGGCAGTGCCAGCTGGCAGCCCCAGAGATGGGGATGGGCTTGGAAACGTCAACCTGATGGAGCTTACAGCATAAACCACCCTTGTTTGGGCAGCTGCACTACTGCATTACTCTCCAGTGCCAAACCTTCTGCTTCCACCCACACTGCAGTGTGGCTGCTCAGCCTCTCCAAGATTTTGGGACATGCTGTGGAGCCTAGATGAGATGCTGGCAGTGCTTTTGCTTACTTTCTATAGTGGACACCTGTTACCTTACCCTCCTTAAGAAGCCTTTTGCTTCAGGAGCTTCTGTTGTTAAATGCAAATGTTAACACCTTGTTATTGTCAAATAATGTACAACTGTCACATAATTTACTGTTAATGGTCCTACCTCCACCCTTTCAGGACAATTCCCACACTACTGCTGCTACTCTTTGGGGGAACAGAATTTGAGGTTGGGAAGCTGCTTTTTAATGTTTTTAGATTGGTCGATTCATCCTGAGTTCTACTTGAGTTGTTTTCTTAGGTGCACAGTGAAGTCAGTATTGAAATAAGGCTCCCTAGCAGGGAACACGGTCCAGGGAAGTGTACTATAGAAAGAGCTCCCTTTCAATGACCAGTACTTTGATATCATCACTGGAAATCACTGTCTTGCTAATGACAGATGATGGGTTTTTGTGCCTAGAGACATTATAAGCAACTGTTAGTTACAGCACAAATAACTTCTAAGCAGTGCTTCCTTATTACTTTTAAAATACTGAAATTGCTATCAGCCACAGCATTATGTCTATTTTAAGTAGGTCTGAGATTCAGGGAAACAATGTGTGCAAGAATAGTTTTTATAAGTAATTGCAGACATTGTCAAAAATGCATGCATTGAAGCCGTGGTGCCTGTACTGGTAAAATCAGCTGGAGTGCAAAACATAACCTGAGTATTTCAGCTCATTTGCTCCCGACAGGCAACAAGTCCTTTCCTTTCAATGGATCTACTTGGGAGGTAAACACAGTTAATGAGTTTGTAACAATTTCATAGTAAGGCTGTTCATTCCTTTGATATTTATTTTCTACATTTAAAGGAAGACACTAAGAAAAAAGTGTTCTTAACCAGAAGCTGGTTGTTCTTTGTATGATTTTCAAATGCGCTCTTTGCTTTCCTGCTGTATGCTGTGAAACCTCGTACATTTAAAAGACAACAGACACATCTGCAATGTTGTGGACTCCATCCTCCTCCCCCCAAGCTGGAATAATGCCAGGACAATATAAATTTGTAAGACTGAGTTCCTGCCCCAGCTTATACAAATTCAGCTTGGTGTGCACTCATTTTATGAAATGTCTACTACAAAAACTATTCTTCCCCCTTGCATCCTTGTGGAAGCAATTTGAAATCATTGTGTACACACTAAATGTGGGAGACTGTTATTTAAGCTATGATATTTTAAAATAGGTGGGTTATTTACATATGTGAAGAAACATCAGCATGTGAGTAACCAAACTAGCAATTAAATTGCTAGACATGTTACTCAGAAGAATTGTAAGATATAAATAATTCTTTGAAACCAAATAAAAGTTTTTGCCTACAAGAGTGGTTGGAGCATTGACTGAGAACGCCAGGGTTTATTTCCTTTCAGTGTCTAAAAGATTAATTCCCACAAATTTTATATCGTTAAAATAATCGCACTACCATGATACAAGAATCCCGTAATGAGTTCCCAAACACACATTTCAGCTATCACAATATTTACATTGACAGAAATGAATACAAGTGCCTGAAATGTCAGTACAGGCATCCAGTAACTTGTACACACATGGTAGCTCAGAAATGGACTCAAGTTCAATAGAAAAGTTTGGAATGCTTTTGTTCTCTAAGGGGATAACACTAATATTTTTGACAACTTCTCCTGGAAAAGCAGTGAGAAGGGAGTGGGAAGCTGAGCACCAAATTGTTAAAACCACAGATGCAGATGATTAGAGTGGAAGGGCTCAACTTGAAACACAGCTTGGAATTTGACAAGCACTTGGGTCTCTCACCACAAATTCTGAGTATCACCAGGTATAAGCACAAGTGCCCCTCAGCAGCAGAATGGGCAAACCCAGCTCAGCTTTAGCTGTTCAACCTCCTACCTACAAAGAGAAGAGGTGGTCAAGCACTGGTAGAGCTGGGTCAGTTATCATCAAACCCAGGAGAGTCAGGTCCAACTCCAGTGAATACACACCAAAATTACTTCAGCATGTAACTGTCATAAAACTGTTGCATCTAACCATCAGCCTAGTGCTGGGATGCCAGAGCTGTGAGAGCAAGTCCTTACGCTCAAAAGCAAACCTGGGTTAAGGAATAGCAGAGGGGGTTCATCTCTTTTACCTTCTAGCTGAAAGCACCAGCCACTGGAAGGCTGTGTGGATGATGACCATCTCTCTTCAGAGATAAGTTTATACATCTTCCATCAAACAGCAATTATAAATTCCATTCCTTCAAGGAGCCCAAGGACAAATAGCAACCTCAGAGTAAGGTAAGTACTTGCAGGTATCATGTAAGAATTTACTAAAATTTCAGGTGCCAGAACTCCAGAAGTTGTGTAATGCAACCTGCAGATAACAAGAGTCAGCCTTTAAATAACACCCTGCTTACATCTTTTATATTCCAGCTGGAAGGCAGTATTACTCAGCTGCCAAACTGCCAAAAATGCTTGATATGTGATTAGATGGAGAATGGGACAGGAGCAGACCTGGCTTTCAAACATTTTATGTGCACTCTAAAATGCAGATTCACAAAACCAACAAAAAGTATAGCTGTAAATAAAGCTTTGCAATACTGTTTTTAGCTCCCAACTCTGCAGCTGCTTAGTCAGCTGTAGCTTAGTGTAATACCAGCAAGTCTGTCCACAGAAATGCTCTCTAGAAATCTGCTCTGTGTGGTGCTTCAGGGACTTGAGTCAGGAGCCCATCGTGGGATCAACTTTTGCTGCAGCTGCACAGGACCATGTCAGTCCTCTGTCAGTAACTGAGCCAGTGGCTGAGAGGCAAAACAGTTCTGGAGCAGTGACTGCACAGGTTGGGGCACTTTCCTAACTGAACCCAATCCCAGTGTTCTGCCTGTCCAGAGAGCAAACTTGCTTCCAAGGACACTGAACCCTGGGGCCCAATACAGTCTGTGCAGTAAGTGCACTGTACAAATCCAGGACTGTTCCATCTCCAGCAATGCAACACAAATCAAGATACTCTACCATCTCATAGTTTCTATATGTTCACCTCACCATCAGCTTGAAGGTTCATTGAGAAAAGCCCTAACAGAAAGCCCACAAGGAATGTGGTAATTCCTTCTTCAGAGCAGAATTCAAAGACTAAACAATAAGGCACAAGCCAGGCAAAGAGAGTAACAGAAAATGTGCAATGGTTGTTTGAACACTGCCAGGAAGGCAGGGACCCAGAAGGAAAAAAACCTAAAATACCCAGAGACTAATGGTAACATACATACAGATACAAATTTAGGACTGACAAACTCAGATGCCAGTCTAGTCCTAGTCCTCTCTGATTTTGAAAGGTTTTTAACATTCCTGTCCTTTTACCACAACCACGTGGGCAGCATAACAATCTTAGTTCCAGGAAATTGCAGCAGGTCAGTACAGTCCCTTCATTCAAAATACAGCCATTATGATCAGAACTTTTCCTCTCCTCACTTGGTATTTTAATATTTGGGATTGTTTAATTGCTTAGACATTTAAAGCCAGTAAAGCACCACACGAGATTCTGTAAAACTTTAATTTATTCCCCTCCCAAGTATCCAGAATAGAAGACCCTCTTAAGTTGGAGAAAAATGTGACAAAGAAATAGATTACCAGAATAGCTGTTCACAGAAGAAGAAAAAGCACATACTACCAAGGTTACACAGAAAACAACCCAAAAGTCCTATTTAATGGGATAGTGCAAGTTAACAGCATGTCTCTGGCAAGGATACCTTCATTTGGATTATAAAAGTTTTACAGAGTTAAATCAAGAGTCTGGATGGGTCTCTGATATTTTGCTATAGCATTAAGAATGTACTGTCTGAAAGATGCTGTACAGAACGACCCACCAAACAAATGTATTTACAAGCCTGGGGAGAAAAAAATTATTTTTCAGTTTATTCAAAATAAAAATACACATAGAATTATGAAAATATAGGTTTACTATTTCCACCACACAAGTCAATGCTGCTGTCTGAAAAGCTTGCAAGATTATTTCAAGTTTCTTAAAGTTCATCTTTTTCCCTCAATAAGGTGTACCTATGTTCACTGGGTGCCAGTTTCTGGAATGAGCTCTCTGGTGGGCTGCTTGCTAAATCCTGAATTGGCTGAAAAACAGAACAAACAGTAAAATTGTTTGTTACACTAATAATCATTCATCTTCATTAAATGAATTTCTTGCATTATGAGAGTGCATAAATGTTCTGCATTCTCACAAACTGAGTTTGAGGGGTTTTTTGGAACGTGTGTTCCGAGTCCCAGGTAGGTAGAACATACACACACACACACACACACATTAATTAAGCAACTCCATTTAAGGATATTGCTTTTGTTGTAACATGTCAAGGGCAACAGCCATCACATGAGTTTCTGTACAAGTCACACAGAAGTATTTGAAATGTACCCCACTTCAATGTACCACTTGCTTTGGGAGGTATTCTAGTTTTATGTGCATGTGTTTTAGGGCAAAAGTGACATCACCGCAAAAGTATTTTAGAATTACTTCTCCATGGAAACTCAAAGAAAACACCCCATACAAAAATAAATGCAATTCAAGGGGCATAGGTGACCCATGACAGCAGCCTCCAGTTTAGTTAAGGCCAGTATTTATTTCCATTACATCCACATCTTCCACAA